>NC_142344.1:50518021-50832813 GCF_054954075.1 Amborella trichopoda | reverse complement strand
TAAGAGATACGAGAAGACTTGCGCAAGAGGGGATCACGCGAAGCCGTGGCCACAGCAGAATCTTCTTCTTCCAAACCAGTTTGGTGAATTTCTGAGGTATCTTCAGCTTTAGCTTTATCGTCATGGCTTATTCCAAGTGTGTTAGACATATTACTGGTAATAATATTAGGTAAGGGCAAATGACCTCTTAAACACTCCCCCTGAGTTGTAGGATCATAACATTTGTATCCCTTTTGAGTAGATGAGTATCCAAGAAGGATACATCTACTAGAACATTTATCAAGTTTATCCTGATTGTGCACAGCTATATGAACGTATGACATACATCCAAATACTCATAAATGGTACAAATCAATTTTTCTATTTTTCAAAATTTCAAGGGGAGATTTATCTTTAAGAATTTTACTCGAAAGTATGTTATTCAAATAGCAAGCAGTTAAAACAGCTTCAGACCAAATAAATTTTTGGAGCATGCATCTGAAACATCAAACACCTTGTAGCTTCCAAAATGTATCTATTTTTCCTTTCAACAACTCCATTTTGCTGAGGTGTTCCAACACCTGATGTTTAGTGAATAATACCAAGATTACATAAATGCTCAAAAAAATCTTTGATTGGGAGTTTTTTCTATTAGGAGTAGTCTATGCGTCAAACAAGTTACATCACCAAAATATGATATCCTAAAGTTAACCTAGGGATAGCAACGAGCTGGGCCTAGGCTGAACCTGCCCCTAGTATCCATACGGACAGCCCAGACCGGGGTATAGAAGCCTGGCCCAAGCATGGGTTGGGCCAAGCCAAAAAATTTGTATTTTTTATTTTTTATTTTTTTATTTTTTTAAAAGAAAAGGAAAAAAAAAAGGAAAAGAGGGGAAGAGTAGGTTGGGATGAACCGGGCAGGCCCAGGCCTGTACCCGGCTAGACACACTCCTACCCTTGGGCTATAGTTGACCCAGCATTGCTCAGCCCTTGGCCAACATGTTGTAGCCTAGGCCCTGGTTTTTAAAGGGCTGGCGGATTGACCAGGCCAGTCAGTCCAGGCCACCCTCCCCATTGCTACCCTTAAGTTAATCCTTGATTGTGTTCTCTATGAGGGAGTAAATGGACAATACACTCCTAGGGAGCATAAAATCTTTTGGTAAAGATTATATACTCATGGGAGTACATTGTCATAGTAAGTTTTCATAAAAATTGTCCATAACGGGAATTTAATGTTTTTTTATGGAATAGTGCAATTTTCCCTACATTTTATATGAAGGTCCTACTTTTTTCATTTTTTTAGTTTTTCCAATTTTTCCCTAACGGTTTTTATTTTAATCTCTTTTGTTTTCTTCTTTTTATTGGGCTGTTTGATAGCTTGGAGGTCTATTAAGAGCCAATATGATGTTTGAAACAACAGACAACCTTAAACGCTATTCGATGTCTTAAACATCGGACAACCCTATAATTGTATTTTTCCTTGTTTTGGGTTGGTCCGATGTTAAAAACAATTGACTGACCCCTTAACATTTTATTTCGGTTAAAAGAAGGTCAGATGTTCGTGACATTTGATGGCCTTCCAAAAGTAATCATTTGGAAGTTTGGAACATTGGACCACCCTTTTGTTCCCTTTTTTTTCTCCAATCGATCCCAACAACTGGTATCAGAGCCTAAGGTTTGTTTTTCATTGTCTCTGAAGAAAGGGATATTTTGCTATTGTAGTTATATGTTGTATTTTTTCTTGAAAATGGAAAGGGAAATGGAATTTGAAAAATTAAATAAAAATAATTGGCCAATATGGAAAATGATGATAGAAGATTTTTTTATTGGAAAAATAATTGGATCGGCCACTTCGAGGTAAGGAGCCATGTTTGTTGGAATGAAATATTGGGAATAAGATGTTCTTGATCGAAAATGTTTTGGCAGCTATTAGAGCATGTATTTCACTATCAATTTTATTTGATGTCTGTCAATGTAAAACATCTGCAGAGCTTTGGCAATCTTTAATGCAATCTTTTGAGCAACCCTCTTATGCAAATAAAATGCATGAAATGAAAAGAGTAATTATTTTGAAAATGATAGAAGGTGCTACAATTAGATCCCATGTGAGTGAATTTAATTTAATTTCTACACAATTGAGTTCTGTGAAAGTGAATTTGGATGAAGAAGTGTTATGCTTGCTTTTGCTGAGTTTTTTGCATGCTCGTTGAGATACCTTGGTTACCACTATGACTAATACAACGGGTAACAAATTTAATTTAAAAGATGTAGTACCATTGTTAAATGAAGAGACTGGAAAGGGATTCACATAAATACTTATCAAATCAAATTAAGTATTGGTAGTAGAAGATAGAGGAAGAACAGAATATAGAAACCAACCCTATGGATTTAATAGGGGCAAATCTCATAGCAGAGGCAGGTCCAAGTCACAGGTTTACTTACTGGTATTACAAGAAACCTGGTCACACAAGAAAATAATGTTATGCTTTGAAGAATAAACAGAAAGCAAATAAACTTGTGCAGAAAGGAAATTGCACCAGTCATTAGAATAGCGTTGTATTGAGAATGTATGGGCATCTTTAACCTAGAAACAACATTTTAGGCTACCTTTCATAGACCCATGCAGCACTAGAATGTGGATGCTCAGCTCGTGTTTTGTATGGCATAATTACCATGCTTTTGCTACGTGACTTTTGTTTTAAGACGTATTATGAAATGTCATAAACGTAATGTGGAGGAGTCATTAAATGTTGAGTTTGTTTAGTGCTTGAAGTTTAGGAAATTTGAAATTTGAAGCTATAAAAGTAGTGCAGGGCAGAGCTAGCCCAAGTAATATATAATATTTTAGTGTCTTGAGCATAGTTAGCAAGTCGCCGATTTAATCGTGACCTTTTAAAAAACACGGCGTGTTTTCTAAAAACGATTTAATCTGTGACTTTTTCAATAGATCGGTAAAGATATGCGATCTTTTCAGGAAAAGTTTAAAATGCGACTTTTTCAAAATTTGAAAAAATCGTTTCAAAAAATCTTTCGTATTAATATTCTCTGAATTTTTTTTTAGAAAGTTCAATATTTTTTTCATATTTTACGAAATTTCTATTCATATTTTTATTTCTATTTCCTTGAAACTTTCTATGGTTCTCTGCTATCGATATGGTGCATATTTTTTTGGGTGGTTATGGGTAGACCATAGTTAGCAAGTATGCGGTAGACAATTTTTTTCTAGAAAGATGAAAATTGAATTCACCTAACCAATACTTATCTTGACAAATAGAATAGATAATCATCTTATGATTTAGAGATATATCACATTGAATATTTGAAATTTATAGTTATTGGGAGGTCATTTTTATACTAAGTGATATATATATATATATAGTTTCAAAAATTCTAATGTTTTAAATATATTCGATTTTTTGAGCCCAGTCCGATATATTCATGATCTCTTTACATGAAGTATTTTTTCCGATCCATATTTTTGACCCGATTTTTTTATCCGAATTTTTTAAATAAAAATAATTAGTTTTTTATTTCATGATGAGCCGATTTATTGATAATCCCCAACTTGCTATCTATGGTCTTGAGAACTATTTTTTTCAGGATCCTATAAATGCTAAAAGAAAGATTGTCTAATGGAAAAAATTCATATAAGTGCGAGGCTCTAAACAATAAAAAATTAGGGCGCACCTAAAAAATTTCACTAGAAGATTTGATGTTCAAATATCCTCAAATTAGTCATCTCGGCTGGGCTCAATAATTTGAAGATATATGGGTAGTTTAGTAAATATGAAGAGATATTCGAGCATACAACACTCAAAAAAAAAGAAAAAAAGAAAGGAATACGAACATAATACATGTAGTATGACATTTAAATAGCACATATTTTTTATGGACATAATACATGTAGAGGCTTAGGTAGTTTAGTAATAAGAAGCGAATTTGAGGTGTTGAATGATGTCAATTACTAACCACTGAAGCCCAGGCCCTATTAGTGCTTGTGTAGAGTCTTAGGCAATGAAGATGGCAATCACTCCAACAAAGTTATGATGGTGCTTCTTTAATATGGATTATAGCCATGAGATCTATTGAAAAACTTTAAAAATAATCACTTGGTTATAGGAATAGTGCCTATCTAGCATTACTATTAGATCCATTAAGAAAACAACATTGTTCTTAGGACTCATGCGAGGGCAAAGTAAAGAATAGCACCTCATTACTTTCACCTCTCATTCTTTAAACAAAGGATATTATTGGGGCTGCAGCAGGGTTGTGTCCGGGCCTGACTTGGTCAGGACTTAGATGAGTCCAGGTCTGGTTCATTGGACTTTGATGTAAGCCCATACTATTTGGGGTTTGCTGGATGAGTGTTAGTATACATTTTCTTCCCTTCTGTTAGAATGGCCTAATTCTTTGGAAAATAAAAGCAAAGCGAATGCCTCCCCGGTCCAAATGAATATATCATTACTTTTTTCAAAAGAAAGTTTATATATTCAATTTTGCAAAAGCGCAAAATTTTAGAAAAAGATAATGCCTTATTAATCAATGTTTTAAAGAGGGTGAGGTTTGTATAGAGCCGAGGCTTTGAACAATCAAAGTAAAGCTCACCTTCAAATAGTGTCGAGAAATGTGGTTTCAAAATTGAAAATCTTTGTGATGGCCTTAAAATATAATTCATATCTAATTATAAATCTTAAAGCTTCGAAAAGAGTGTAGATCGAGCAAATCTATGAAAATCTTGAAAATTGATGGTCCAAAATGCAGTACAAGATGCACTATTTCCAAAACTTGAAATCCATTTTTTTCTCATGTCCACCATGCATCTTGATATGGAGATGATCAATTTGAGGATAATTGAGCTTCAAAACAACTTCTTCTAGTGAAATTTTTGAGATGGGATTTAATTTGATTGTTTAGAGCCTCAGCTCTTTATATTAAAATATTTTACCAAGGTGCCAAATCATACATTTTTTTATTTTTTTATTTATTTTATCTTTTCAATTTCAAAAATAAGTGCAATTTTTTTTTGAATTTTTTTTTTTTCGTTACATAAATTGTTTACAATGGGTAACAACAAAAGGAACTACTTGAATTAATGTAAAAAGAAACAACGAAGGAAATATTTGGTTTCATTTTCTATAAATTTGTTTGGATTATAACCATTTCGTTCTTCTTCTTTTACAAATGAAGGAATAGTTTGAGCCTTTAAGGTTGTCAGGGTGGGGTTTTCCACAATGTGTCATGTAGAGGGCCATTGTCGCCACGTTGTAAACTAACATTCCAAACATAAAAAAACTAAAAAAGGAAAAAGGAAAAAGGAAAAGGAAAAAGGCAAAAGGATAAAGGAAAAAGGCAAAAGGAAAAAGGAAAAAGGAAAAAGGAAAAAGGAAAAAGAAAAAAGAAAAAAGAAAAAGAAAGAAATAATGGGGGTGAGCTCAACAAAGTTTTGCTGCTTGGGATGATATTTGCATTAGCCTTGTGAGTTTCATGCTTTCTTGAATGTTGTTTTTTCTTTGATTTTTTTTGACAAATATTATGAACTTTTATTAAAGTAATGCTTCAAGAGCATGAGATTACAAAAATTGGATCAAATCGTTAGAAACTTGCAAAAAGGAAGAGAAACACCATGTTTAGCAAACACATTGGCTTCGCCCATGGTGTGGCCGAAGCTTATCATCAAATTAGGCTAGGCATATAGGTCTTGAATTTTTAACCAAAGAGTAAATAGGGACCAGGGGATCCTTTGATCTTTTCTACACCACTTGATGACATTCAGGGAATCCTCTTCAATTTTAATATCACCAATGAAACCCCTGTCGATGATAATACGAAGGCTTGAAGGAGAGCAATTACTTCAGTATGATTGACTGTTGTATACCCACAAGGACCCAAATAAAAAATAGACTCGATCCAAAATTGTTGCGAAGAAGCCCACCAATACCTGTAGGCCCCAGATTTCCAAATGAGCTGCCATCAAAATTAAGTTTGAGGAAAACTTCTAGAGGTGCAATCCAAGTTCTAAGGGGACCGCAAGAGTGAAAAGAGAACTGAGCCAAAAATTTCAGATTGATATAAAAATCAGTTCGAAGAGTACCCCGTCCTTCAAGCGTGGAGGAAAACCAATTCCAAAAAGATTGTAAAATGAGATATTTACCATTTCAATACTCTGAGACACCCCATCAAAGGTTCTCCTGTTACGCTCTAACCAAATCTGCTATAAGATTGCACTTTTGAAAATTTTCCAAATCACAACTTCTTTTTTTGGTACTCCAATGATAGAAAGATGGTTAACAATGTTGATGAGATTCAAAGGTATCATGAAGAAAAAACCCAATAAAAAGAAAGCCTAGAGCCATAAGCTACAAGCAAAAAGACAGCGAAGGAAAAGATGAGAGCACGATTCTTCATCGTTTTTACACATCAAGCAAATGTGTGGAAGAATTTTACCTCTATTTTGCATATTGTCTATTGTTAAACATTTCATTTGATATGTAACCCATAGAAAGGCTTGGAATTTAATTGGAATTGGCCATTTTCAAATAGGACCCCAAGAGGTATCAATAATATGGACCCGATCCATAAAAGAGAGCCTATACACTGATTTGACAAAAAAAAATCCGTCAGTTTCTGATTCCCATATGACCAAGTATTCAGCATTAGAAGATATGTAAACTTGCTCAAGCTGTTGGAGAAGATTATGAAGCTGCAAAATAAACCATGTCTGGTAGCCTATTGTAGCTGCATTCGATCTTCCAGACCATACAATTAGAGGGGAAAGAGAAATCAACTCTGAAAGTTTGGCACTAGGTTGAGCAACTCTGGCAAAGAGGTCAGGATAAGTAGCAAAGAGAGGTGTATCACCAAGCCATTGTTGAACCAAATTAGAGTGTTATCCCCATTGCCAATAAGCCATCTGATGTTGTTAAAAACAATATTTCTGCAGCTATAAATATCCTTCCAAATCTGTGAGGTGAATTTGCCTCCTCTACCTTTTTTAATCTAGTGAGTAAGATGATCGAAACCATATTTAGCAATTAGCATGTCCTTCTAGAGATGAGAAAAGTATTGAAAGATTCTCCACCACTATTTGGATAGAAGTGCACAGTTTACAAGTTTAAGCTTTCAGATTATCAAACTCCCTAACTTTGACGGTATACAAACCTGGTCTCAGTTCACCAAATGAAACTTGTTGTGGTTATCCTCCATATTACCCCAAAAGAAGTTTCACAAATATTTTTTAATAAGCTTGATTGCTTCACTAGGTATTTGTAGGATTGACATCAAGTAAATAGGAAAATGTGCATAGGTGGATTTAACCAAAGTGATACGCCCACCAAAAGATAAAGTCTTGGTCCTCCATAGGTCTAATTTAACTTTATACATATGAATAAGAGGGTCCCAGGTTGCACGAGTGAGCTCATGATCAGAGATAGAAGCCTCTAAATATTTAAGCGGAAGCTTCTCAACTCTACAACCCCAAATTGAAACAAGAGAATCCAAAAGGCTGTTAGAGTAAGAGATACCCACAATTGAAGTCTTATGGAAATTTACTTTGAGGCCTAAAGCTAGCTGGCAACATAGGACGAATGTGCTCAGATTCTGCATTTTCTCTTCACTGGGATCACAAAAAATCAGGGTGTCATATGTATATTGCAAATGTGAAATAGTAGGCCCATGTAAGGAAACTTGAAAACCTGTAAGAAGACCTGCATTTACAACATTTTTAAACATTAGGCTAAAATCTTCTGCTACTAAAGTAAAAAGAAAATGAAATTGAGAGTCTCATTATCTAATGCCCCTAGAAGCATGGAAGACCCCTTAAGAGATCCGTTAATAAGAACCAAGAAATCGGTCGAAGAAATGCACACCATAATCCAAGAAATCCATTTGACATCGAAACCCATTATTGTCATAATCTCATTGAGCACTTGCCGTTCAACTCTGTCAAAAGCCTTCTCCATATCCAATTTAATAACCACTCCTGGCTGCTCAAAATGATTTCTAGAATGAATAAATTCCTGGGCAATAAGAATACTATATGTGATCATGCGGTCTCTAATGAAGGCTGATTGGTTATCAAAAATCACAAAAGGGAGAACCAACTGAAGTCTCTTTGCTAAAACTTTTGCGATAATTTTATAAAGACTAGACAAGAGATTAGTAGTTCTAATATCTCCAATATCAGCGATGATATCTTTTTTTTGAATTAAAGAAATATAGGTAGAGTTAATGCACTTGAGAACACTCCCAGTGGACATAAATTCCTTAACCATTAAATAAGCATCATCGTATAACTGATCCCAAAAACGCTGAAAGAAGATCAGAGGGAAACCATTAGGGCCAGGGGCTTTATCCCCATGAAGAGCACAAATTGCTAGTCTAACTTCTTCCATAGTAATATCTGTTTCCAGATCAAAAACCAAGAAAGATGGCAAAGATTTAAAATGAACACCATTTAAAATAACCCCAAGGTTAAAATCACTAGAAAAAGCAGACTCAAAATGTTGAACAATGGCCTCATCACGAGCAGAAATATCGTTGTCTGATACACCCGGTAGAGAAATAGTAGAAATATCATTTTTCCTTCTATGCACGTTCGCGATAGCATGAAAAAATTTGGTATTTCTATCACCCTCCTTAAGCCATTTCACTCTTGATCTCTGTTTCCAAAAAATCTCCTCCATCCTAAAGAGATCATGTAGCTTATTAAACAGAGAATTTTTATTAACAATCATCTTATCAGATAAAACTTGGTTTTCTTGAATAGAATTTTCAATCATCTCTAAGTTAATCAAAGTGGAATCAATCTTGCTTTTACGTTGATACTGGTTTGCTTTTTCTTAGAGATGAGTTTGTGCTTTAGGCATATTAGTTTTTTATAAAGGTGGAAGTCAAAACTGCCCAAAACATAACAACTATTCCAAGTATGATTGATGATATCCACAACTTCAGGCTAATCCAACCACTGAATATCAAAACGAAAAGGTCTAGGTTTGTATGAAGACAGTTAGGGAAGTGATAAGATGAAAGTTTGGTAAGAGCATTAACCTTGACCAAGGGGAATACTCTTTCCCAAGCCTCTGAGGCAATAAAGAGGTCAATCTTGGGCAAAGGGAGATTGGAGGAACAATTTTTGGACCAAGTAAAATGAGCATCAGTAGTAGGAAGATCTAATAAATCATTCTCCATAATGAAGTCATTAAATAGATGCAAATGAGAATTAAACGGGGAAAAAATGGAAATTTCGTCGGGGTGGCGGATGAGGTTAAATCCCCTCCAATGTAAACATGAAGTCCCGAAGAGAAAATAAAAAATATTTCAAATCATAAAAAAAGACACCTTTAAGGGTAGCAATATTAGGCCCATACACATTAATAAGTACCCAACAGAAACCCTTGACATGACCTTCAAAGGTAATTGTCAATAACCTATCAAATTTAAAAACATTCAAGCAAAACAAAGCTGTTGGGTCCCAAAGAACCCATAGACCTCCAGAAAATCTAATGGCATCCACACCCTCAAAGCACAAACCATTACCCCACAAAGTCTTGACATCTAAAAGAGAGGGCAAAGCACACTTAGTTTCTTGCATAATAAAAGCAAAATGTTTAGTTTTAGAAATCAAGCAGTTGACCTCCTTCTTGCTTCGATCAGCACAGAGACCATGCCCGTTCCAACTGATAATCTTCATGGGCAAGATGAAGGTTCACCGAGTCCCTCGAAGCCACCATCTTCATAGGGACGAAAAGAACTGAACGAGCAAGTGCTGCCGCTGCAACTAGAAGACGACTGGTTCTTTGAAGTTGCACGACCTGTCCTGAAAACCACTCCATCTGAAGGAGGAGCTGGAGAGCCCTGAGAGCCACGAGCAGACAGTCTAGCCGATGAGTGCACAGCTTTAGAGTCTGCCTTTTAATTGGGTTTCAGTAACACCTTACAGGCATGTGAGGAGACCTCCAGGTCATCCGTCAGACAGAATAATGGTGCACAGGGAGCTTGGCTCGGTCTGTCCGAGTCTTATCCTTTAATTTTTTGGACATTTCTTGGACCACCTTAACCGTTGCAACCATAGCTGCAAGCACCAACCCTGGAGGAATAACGAAAGTAGAGCCCATGTCCTTGAACATACAATTGAAAATTACATGATTGGGGTTGCTTGGTGGAGTCATTGAATGATGCTTAGTTACGTGAATAGGCTTGGAATCAGTCTTAGCACCTGGCTTAATTCGAAAGGTTGAGCCTGAGGAGATATAGGATAATGAATCTGAAGCTTCTACAAGGTGTTCCGCAACTATCTTTGCAGAGATAGATTCACTAACTAAAGGCTCACCTATAGTTTCCACCAAAAGTGATGGTACATTCGGTTCAACAACAGTTAGAGGGACCGCAACAAACTCAGGGTTATTCACCAGAATTATGGCTCCAGCAGCCACATCAAAAATGGGATTGGCGTAGACAACCTCATCTTCATTAAAATCAATGATATCAACAACCAGGGTGAAGAGAAAAAGAAGGGTAGAAAGAGTATAACCACGAGAGAAAAGAGAGAAAATAAAAAGAAGCAGGTCCCAAGGTTGAAAGAACTTGAAAGGGGTAAAGAGTCCAGTGGGGGAGGCTGATGTCACTGGAAGAGAAGAAGTATGAGAAGAGGATGAAGAGACAGAGGTGGTGGAAACAGATGTGAGAGAAGGGGCAAGATGGACGGTGGCGGCAGTATTGAGAAAATGTGCGAGAAGCGTTGGGAATGGCGAGAGAGGAGGGGCAAGATGCGTGGTGGAGGCATAATTGTTGAGAGGTGGTGACGAAACAAAAGGAGGAAGCTGAGCTGAAAATAGGGGATAAGAGCCCAAAAGATGGGTATTGGACGAAATGGCAGACCCATAACGAGGAGGCTTAGATGCGGCACCCAAAGAGGCAAACAATGAGGGGTCAGAAACAGAATCAGATAGAAAAAGCTTCTTTCCTTTATTTTCCCAATTAGTCGACGGTTTCAAAGAATGAAAGCCCAAAAAATCCTCCGCAAAATAACGGCCAGTAGGCTTCCAAATTTTAACTTTTTTGGAGGAGGAGGAAGAAGATCCAAGCTATTCAATCTCAGATCTATTGCCACGTGGCCTTGCTAGTCTGGGGTTCAATCGAGGAGGACCCTGTTTCACCATTGGAGGTCGAGCCCTAGCATGTCCAAGAATGGCTCTAGGAGGTTGAACATGGGGTCTAGCTTGAGGCTTTCTAAGAACCTCAACCCAAGAGCGGTCTTCCTTACGAGTAGAAACTTCAAGAGGGGCCAAAGCCGGAGGATTGGTAGTCTTTAAACCTTCAATGGTGATATCAATGGTAAAAAGGTCTGAACCAACAAAAAGGTTGATCGATGAGGTGACATCATTGGTATTCTTTGCACATCTAAGAATATTGACTCTAATAAAACAGATATCAAGACCCACCATACATTCCCCGTCAATATCAACAAAAACCCCCACCAAATTGGCTAGACGTTGAAAGACTCCCATATTCCAATCATGGAGAGGAATACCTCCGAATCGAACCTAGCAAGGGGGGCATGAAGTGAGATTAGCGTGATCCCACGATTTCCAGGAATAAACCGATAAGATTTTATTTTGGATATGTCAGGTATTGCGAATAAGGAGGACTTTAGGAACGTCATCAATAGAAGAAAGAGAGAGAACAATTATGTTACTCCCGAAAGAACGGACCACAGGGGAGTAGGGTAGATTCCAGGCTCACTTAGCCCAATCGCTAAGACCCCAGATATCAGTAGAGGGCAAAGAAAAAGAACCAATAACAAGAAGAGCAGTGACTTTAAGAGATTCAGAAAGAAATGAGGGAGTAATAAAAAGGCTTGGGGGATGAAGTTCCATCTAGAGTACAGTCTACATTACATGCCCTTTGGGGAACAAAGTGTTTCTTCCTTATTACAATATCAAGTATCAACTGATGTTTTCTCATGAGGTCGTTGCGTAAATATGAGACTGACATACTAATAATAGGCATTGTTTTAAATTGGATTGTGTTTCTTGTCAGCTACATATATAGTTATAAGAGTTAATCACCTAGGGACCCTATATAAGTAGGGAAAATACAATATGCTCCTCTTATATGGAAATATTAAAACTAGGGTTGCTCAACCCGACTTTGTTTTTTGACAAAATTACCTCTCGGTATGAGGTTGCCATCCTCGGACCGTGTTTTAAATTTTTTTATTTTCATTGGTAGGGCAGTGCCTGAAGATTTTGGGGCACTTCCCAGACGGTCCGAGGTTCAAATCCTATTGTGGTTCGATCTCTTAACCTCTTGTGGAAAGGTAATGCATATAAAAATCTAGTTGCTACAAAATTTAATTTAATTTTTGTTAATTTCGTTTTTAGAGATGTGGGTAGACCTTTTATTTTTTTAATTTAGGGTTAATTGTTAGAAATATGTTTAGTATGGGTTTTTGGTTTAGTTGATAAAATTCATCTTCTTAAATTGAGTTTGTTTATTTTTATTTTTGGCAAGATAATAAATAAAATTTAAAGTTTGATAAGTCGTTTTTTTATTTATTTATAGTCCATTTAAGCAAATCTTTGAAGCAAATCTTTAGGTGACCTTTTAGAGGTTTTGCTTCTTAATATTAAGGTGGGTTGATGGTTATCTATTTAGATGGAGGGTTTCTATTAGAAGGGGTTTTATCTTTTGGGCAAGCTTTATATGCTTCCCCTACTGCATAGAACTTATATCCTTCTCCTTATCCAACCGTTCATTTTGAATGGACGGTTAAGATGGCCTCAATATATAAAAACATTTCCAAAAAATAGCCTTGAAAGATTTAAGTAGTATTTTGGTCATTATATTTTATAAAAAAAATTCTTTTTAATATTTTTTTAGGTTTTCTTGTTCTTTGCCATAACGCCCATTCTGGGAGCAAAGCCAGTGGAGGTAATGAGCTTCTCCCCCTCTGCCATAGTCACGAGTGTGAAGCAACAAGCAAAGCACTCTTCAACCAAGCGCTTAGCTCTAAAAGTAAATCCAAAATACTCTAAGCAGCTCACTTGATCAAAAAGGGACGGTTGGATTGTAGGGAAAGCATATATTTTCTATCTGCACAAGTAAACCCTAAATACTCTAAGTAGCTCACTTGATGAAAATTGGATGGTTGGATTATAGGAGAAGCATAGATTTTCTAGAGAAATATAGAAACCTTTCTCTTACGTGGATGGAAAGAATCTAGAGATAGATTTAGAGATATATCAGGGGTTATCCCTTGAGAGTGATGATGCTTTTTTTTTATTGGACTAAGGAGTTCCTTTTTAGTAGGTGGATAAATTTTTATTGAATGAAAGAAATGAAGTTTTTTTGTGGGGAGAGAGAAAGGCCCTTCACTGCGTCAAAAGGGACCATGGCAACTAACTACGACGACCCGTCAAAACAACTGTTAGATTTCAGTATGTCATGTTTCAGAAAGTCAGCTTTATGAGGATGGTCTTTAAGAAACGTATATTTTTAGTGTTTGGGGGGTGTGCAGAGTTAATGGGCACACGCATTTTTAAATTGAAGGAGAAAAGGAAAAAGAAAAGAAACATCCATGTACAAGAGTTTCAATTCCATTAGTAACCTTTACGACCCTTCAAAACAACTGTCAGATTTCAGTATGTCATATTTCAGAAAGTGAGCTTTATGAGGATTGTCTTTAAGAAACGTACATTTAGTAGTTGGGGAGTTTGCAGAGTTAAAGGGCCATGCATTTTTAAATTGAAGGAGAAAAGGTAAAAGAAAAGAAACATCTATGTACAAGAGTTTCAATTCCATTAGTAACCTTTAACAACAACTTTATGCACAAAGGAAAGTGCACCAGTCATTATAAATGCTTTTATATAATCTTTATCGCTTTGTACTAAGAAAATGGGTACTTATTAGTGCACTAAATAACATGTATGTCTGCACCTATTTTTTAAAATCCGGATTGGATAGGAAACTAGACAGTTTTCTAGCCTAGTTCAATCAGCGGTCCAACCAGTTCTCAAATTGGTTGGATGAACACCGGTTAAAATCGTGAGATCTATTAAAAAAATTTACAAAATTTAAATGTGTTCTCATGATCCAGGTTTTTAGCGGACTAAACCAGTATGGGGTCCAGTCTGATCCAATTATGTTATAAGGTTTAGAAAATAGATCGGTGCCCCGGATTGAGCACCCTAAAAACCCATCCAGATCGTAGAATCGGCGATCCGGATCAGGAATCGATCGACTTGGTTGGATTAAGGCTTAAAAAGATTATTAAAATTCATTATAAATATTGTTTTTAAGAATCTATTAAGAAATGGGGGTACTCCATTAAGAACTTTTATTTTTTTGCATCAATATGCTAATATTGAGGTTTTTTTCCTGTACGAACTACTGTTAACCATTATTATTAATTATAATATAGTAAACATGATTAAAAAAATATTAGAAAATGTTTTCATATCATATGATTAAAAATTTTCAATAAATTCTAATGTTATGATATTAAAAAAATCAAAAAAACTTTATCCAAAAAAACGAAAATAGAGATCAAAATTCAAAAAATAGAAAAATACCTATCGA
Organism: Amborella trichopoda; assembly: GCF_054954075.1. Taxonomy (NCBI): domain Eukaryota; kingdom Viridiplantae; phylum Streptophyta; class Magnoliopsida; order Amborellales; family Amborellaceae; genus Amborella; species Amborella trichopoda. Next base: position 50,818,257 of record NC_142344.1, on the reverse strand, counting down.
CAACATGCACAATAGTTACAAAAATATAAAAATAAAAATACATATGGAAATAAAATATACTGGAAAAACCATTTTAATAATGAATAGCAAAAACTTTTATACGAAAGTTTTTAAATTTGGCACTCTAATTAAGTCATTTAATTAGAGGAATATGATGATGAGACTCATTGAATATGGCACGCTAATTTGAAAACATAATATGCTAATATTTATAAATTAATTGACACACTTCATTAATAATATTAAACCAATTGACATGCTCATTCATTCATTTTTAGAACATGATTAAAAAAACTAAAACCCTTTATAAATTTTTATATTACGACATTAACAAAAATTTACCCTGAAATTAGAAAATAAGGATATTAAAATAAAAAATAAAAAAATGGCATGTTCACTTCACTCCTTTATGCAAAATATGAGACTGCAAAATGGGCATATAAACCAAACAGCGTATCTATTAAATTTCTGAATAGTGTTGTTGTAGAGTGTAAGGCGACGTTGTAAGGTTTTGTTGTAGGGGGTAGGGGGACGCGTGGAGTGCGAGGTTATATTTTGTAGATGGAGGGGACGCGTGGCTTTTCATAAGTATAATGACAATCTAGGAGCGAGTGTAACTCAAGTTCGCATCGGTACATACCGATTTACTGTAGCATGTCACTGAGAATCGGCGATGCAATTTTTCTTTTAATACATCCGATTTCCGATATTGATTCATTGGAGCATGTCATTGAGAATCGGCGATGCAATTTTTCTTCTAATACATCCGATTTCCAATATTGATTCATTGTAGCATGTCACTGAGAATCGGCGATGCAATTTTTTTTTGAACACATTCGATTTCCGATATTGTGCAGAAACGTGCCAATTCTCACATAGATCGCGGGCGATTCCGAGCCGACTCTTTGACTTTTAAACCACTGCCTACAAAACAATACCTCCCATGATGGGACCACCCCTGGTTATAACATTGTATGGAGCACAAACAATACCTCCCGTGATGGAAGGGTCCCATCATGTATGACACAAAGAGCTTTGATGAAAACCGGTTAAAATCTTGAGATCCATTAAACAAATGTACAAAATTTGTGTTTTCAAGATCCAGGTTTTTAGCGGACTAAACTAGTTTGGATTCCAGACTGGTCCAATCATGTTTAACATAATATGCAGCACAAACAATACCTTCCATCATGTCTGCCACAAAGAGCTTTGATGAAAACCGGTTAAAATCCTGAGATCCTTTAAAAAATTTACAAAATTTACGAGTGCTTTCACTATCCAGGTTCTCAGCGGACTAAGCCAGTTTGGGGTCCGGTCGGATACAATTATGTTTAACATTGTATGCGGCACAAACAATACCTTCCATCATGTATGACACAAAGAGATTTGATTCAAATTGAAAAGGAGAAACAACACAAGGAAATTTTATTCATTAAGTTTACATCAGTCATAGAATCATATTCTAAAACGATTCATGCATGCCATTTCCTCTGTGGTGGAAAACAGTTACCTTGCATAACTCTATACCATTCAGAGTTGCTGGATCGATAGAGTGGGTTGATTTAAGAACATAGCCACGAGCCAAGCGGAAGACTCCTGTACCTCCGACAATCGACAACTCCCTCACCGTATGCAGAAGTGGATTCCTCCCCACCACATTGAGACTGCTACCGTTGAACTTGCCGCCTGTGAATACTATAGCGTGGGACTCGAACAAAGTGATTTCACTTTGGGATGTGAAATGATACAGGCCCTGAGCCTGACCAACAAGCTTGGATGTGAGCTCCGGTCCTTTGGTCAAGGGGTCGTCAATAACGACAACCTCGCCAAAGCGATTGGGCGAGTCGCGTGTCGTCTTGGCTTCAGAGACAGGCACTGCCGTAGGCTTTTCTGCGACAAGGAGATCGTGTAAGTAGAATTGGATGCGGCTCACTTTTGGTCCACCTAAGTCAAGGCCTAGCTGTGCTTGGCCAATGGGCATAGAGGAGAAGAAGAGCAACAATGAGGCCATGACAGTGGCTAACGCTGCGGTTCCTCTCATCTTTGATTCAAGGAGATTCTTGATGAGGGTACTTTCTTTTATACTGAAAACTCCTTGCTAATATTTGGGATATGCAAATCATATTTTGTTATTTTATTCAGAATGCAAGTGCTCTGCATGTGATTCGAGTTCAATCTATAATAATCAAACCTCTAATCATGTCAGAGAGTGATGGGTTCCCAATATTATTTGTATTGTTTTTTTTTTTCCCGACATCCATAGATTAAACTAGACCCACCTTTCCCATGTTTCTTCTTATTGTTATTCTTCAGCATCTCCCATACTACAAGTCCATATATGCAATTCAAAATTTCATTTTTTAGTCCATTGGAGACATCCCCTGCCTAGTAGGGAGTGGATTAATTTGGATTGAAAATTTAATATGAAACTTTAGACATAGAATTTACATGAAAAAATTCTTTCATGCGGTAAGTGTAGAAATATTTTCATACCAATTGATCTTAGTACATCTTTTCACATCAGTTGGCAATTAGTTGAAGTTTGACAAGTACTTTTGAAGTTTGAGTTTGGTCAATGGAAAAAATACAACCATTTAATTTCACATTTAATGGTAGAGGTTAATTGTGCCTGCCTTGTACCAAAGATAAATGTTTTCATTGTATAGTTTTTCTATCTAAAATTATTTTTAGTGGATTTTTGTTTTTATTTGAATATTTTTATAGCATCTTTGATCTATCTTATGAACAACTTTGAAAGAAATAGTTTTATGTAAAACCCTATATTTGATTGCTGCTCAAATATACGATCAAGAGTTAAGATGGGATATTGTCATGGTACATTAAATTTTTTTTTGGCACCATGGTCATTTTTATTTTTAAGGTTGATCTAAGGAATGAATCAAAGTAATGCGAAGATTATTTGATCAAAAGAATATCATATGTTTTTGGACGGTGGATCAGGGGTTCATGGTGGTACGTTGGTCTCATAGGGCCACTAAATAGTTCTCTTATAAATTAATTTGTAATTTATCTAAATACCAGTAGATATGAAGTATTTAATATTTTGCTCATTTGCAACTATTTGAACTCAAGTTGAAGTATTTAATATTTTGCCCGTGCGCAACTATTTTAACTCAAGACGAGGTGTTTTTTTTTTAATGAGTATTCTGAAACTAAATATGTAAATATAGGTATAGTGTTGAAATATTCAATTCTCACATATAATTTGATATTTTTCCGCACGATCTTCGAGATGGACACAAACATGGACCCTTTTGGCACTTTCGATGATTTCAAAGCTATCAAGTCACAATTTCTTTCTTTGACCATTAACTATTAAGTTATGGAAAAATATAAAGGAAAAGTTTATATAGGGCCCAGGCTCTAAACAATCAAATTTGACCTACAAGAGGTTGTTTTGATGCCCAAATATCTTCAAATTGATCATCTTGACATAAAGAAGCATGGACATGAGAAAAAAAAATGGATTTCAAGTTTTGAAAGTAGTGTATTTTGTAATGCATTTTTAGACCGTCAATTTTAAAGATTTTGAAGTTTTCATAGATCTATCCATCTACGCTGTTTTGAAGCTTTAAACTTTATAAATAAAGATGAAAATAAATTTTAAGGCTATTACAAATATTTTTAGTATTGAAACCACATTTCTCGATACTATTTGAAGCTAGGCTCTAATTTTAGTGTTTAGAGCCTACGTTCTATACAAACCGTACCCAAAGTATAATATGATCCAAGATATGCTCATATTATAGGTTACCTTGAGTAAGTTATTAAAAGAATATGTTATCAAAGGAAAAGAAGGGAAACGTTATATAGAGCTGAGGATCTAAACAATCAAATTAGGGTCTACCTAAAAAATTTCATTAGAAGAGGTTGTTTTGATGTCTAAATATCTTCAAATATATCATCTCGACCTCAAGATGCATGGGCATGAGAAAAAAATGGATTTCAAGTTTTGATAATAGTGACCTTATAATGGATATTTGGACAATCAATTTTCAAGATTTTTATAGATCTGCTTGATCTATACTGTTTTTGAAGCTTTAAATTTTATAATTTAAGATGAAAATATATTTTTACGCTATCACAAATATTTTCAATGTTGAAACCACAATTCTCGATACTATTTAAAGGTGGACTCTACTTTGATTGTTTAGAGCCTCAGCTCTATGCAAACCGCATCCTATGTTATTTTGTTCCTTATCTTCTTATAGCATTTTTTCCCTTTGAATGTTAGATTTTTTTTTAAGTATATTTTGTTGATTCCCTCATCCAATTTCCGATGCGCTTTTAATGTAAAGCTTTGGCCATGATCTTTTAATGTAAAGCTGATGATATTTTATATCTTTGAGCACTAGAGTATGGGCAGGGCCATGCAAGTTGAAACAAACTTTATTTTCTTTTCTACCTATCTATAATACAATGCAAGTTTATACTAATTTTATCTTCTTATCTTGCTACCATTAATTTATTGCATCGATATGTACGACGGCTTTTACGATATTTATATTTTATTATATATTTATAAGACCTTTGTATAGTGCTTCACGTGAGAATTTATTGCAGTATATTATTTAATCATATACCTTATAATAAACATAGTAGTGTGGGATTATTTTGTTCTTTATCTTCTAATACCTTTTTTTTTCTCCTTTTTTTAGTTTTTTCCTTTGAATGGTAATTTTTTTTAATATATCTCGTTGACATAGATCCCATTGCCCATCTTCTTCTAAGCTTCTTTTATATATATATATATATATATATATATATATATATATATATATATATATATATATATATATATATATATATATATATATATATATATATATATATATATATATATATATATATATGTTTTAGCACAAGAGTATGGGGAGGGCGATGCAAATTCAGGCTAACTTTATCTTCTTATCTATCAATGGTGTGGTTTGTATAATGTTGCAACTTTAAACAATCCAATTAAGGCGCATCTCAAAATTTTATCATAACATGTAATTATGGTGTAAAAAATTCTTAGGATTATTTAAAAATCTATTTTCAACTCCAAATATACTTAAAAAATGGTTAAAATCAAGTAGATCAATAAACATATTTGAAAATGGAAGGTCTAGATAATATGTTGCAAGATGCACTATTTCAAAGATTCAAAATCTATTTGTTTTGTTCTTTTTTTTTTTTTTTTTTTTTTTTTTTTTTTTTTTTTTTCTTTTTCATATTCATAGATCTCGATGTTGAGATGATAAATAACATTAAGCCAACCTTTTTCCGATGGATTTTTGAAATACATCTATAATTCTACATTTTAAAGTTCCAACCTTATAGAAACTTTTTCCATCTATAATAAACTCATCGATGTGAACTATGGCATCTATGATATTTGTATTTTATTATATAATAATAATATTTATCGACCTTTGTATATTGCTTTATGTGACCTCACGTGAGCATTTATTGCAATATATTATTTAATTATATATACTATCGTAACCATAGTAAAGTGTGGGAGGAGTGGGGAACAATTTAAGTACTTTTTATTGTCAAAACAAAAAATATAGTAATGTGTGGGAGGAATATTTTTGTGAGCCTCACGTGAGCATTTGTTGCTATAATTTTGTATATATATATATATATATATATATATATATATATATATATATATATAAAAGGAATGATTTTATGCATCGGTTGTATTGTAGTATAACGCAATCAATTTCAAAAACCATGTTAAAGACATTTGTTTGACACGAAGTTTTAAATGTACACTCTTTTCAGTCCGAAGAACAACCACAAAAAAGAAAATTTTGAAAAAATGCTCTAGAAAGTTTTCATTCTAGTCCAATTAATGTTAGCCGTCCATTTTATTCCCAACATTTTTATAGGCCTCAGAAAGATTTTTTTATTCCCAACATTTTTATATAGTGTTATCATCATTAGATTAATAATGCAAAAAAATAAAAGGTGATTTTGAACATGTTAAGGCCTAGATCTTGAAATTCACCAAATACATGATTGAGATTCATTGTTGGATGGGTACTAATTTTGACCATATCTAGGGTGAAAATTGAAATTTTTTTTCTTAAGATTTATTATGAGGATGAAGAGAATGTGTGTGCAAAATTTGGGATCATACAAACGCTAAAAATACGGTGTTCTATAAATGTGGTTGCATTATACTACTATACAACTATTGCATTATATTATTTCCCTATATATTTCATGTAAAATATTTTTTTAATATTTTTTGAAGATTCACCTATTTTTGATATACAGATGCTCTAAATTTCAAGTGATTTTCATTTGTAGAAAAACAATTAAAATTCAAACACTACTGGACATCCGTGATCATCGATTGACCCAGATTCAATCTGTTTTGCCTGTGAGTTAGTGGGCTTACCCTAGTATCTTCCATAGATATATATATGCTAGAGACATTTGCTTGACACTAATTTTTAAGAGCAATGATCCAATGCAACGGTTGTATTATAGTATAATGAACTACACTTCTAGAAAACCATGTGTGTGATAATTGTATGACTCAAAATTTTGCACACACACTCTCTTCATCTCAATAATCAATTCCCCCCCCCCCCCAAAAAAAATTCAATTTGAACCCTAGATATGGTCAAATTGAGTCCCCTCCAAAAACAAACCTAGACCGTTCATTTTGTGAATTTCAAGATCTTAGCCTTTATAAACTCAAAATCATTTTTTTATTTTTTAACATTGTTTATCTAATGATAATAAATCCATCCAAAAAAATTGGAACTGAAAAAATCTTTCTAAGGCCTAGATTTAAGCATCTCACAAAAAAGAACGGCCTATGTTAATTGGGCTAAAAAAATAATTTCTAGGCTGTGTTTTCAATTTTTTCTTTGCTTTTTTATTGTTCATTATAGGCATTGTTTTAAATTGGCATTGTGTTTCTAGGCTGTGTTTTTTCAATTTTTTTTTTTTCTTTTTCCAAAATAATAGGCATTGTTTTAAATTGGATTGTGTTTCTTGTCAGCAACATATATAGTTATAAGAGTTAATCACCTAGGGACCCTATATAAGTAGGGAAAATACAATATGCTCCTCTTATATGGAAATATTAAAACTAGGGTTGCTCAACCCGACTTTGTTTTTTGACAAAATTACCTCTCGGTATGAGGTTGCCATCCTTGGACCGCGTTTTAAATTTTTTTATTTTCATTGGTAGGGCAATGCCTGAAGATTTTGGGGCACTTCCCAGGCGATCCGAGGTTCAAATTCTATTGTGGTTCGATCTCTTAACCTCTTGTGGAAAGGTAATGCATATAAAAATCTAGTTGCTACAAAATTTAATTTAATTATTGTTAATTTCATTTTTAGATATGTAGGTAGACCTTTATTTTTTTTAATTTGGGGTTAATTGTTAGAAATATGTTTAGTATGGGGTTTTGGTTTAGTTGATAAAATTCATCTTCTTAAATTGAGTCTGTTTATTTTTATTTTTGGCAAGACAATAAATAAAATTTAAAGTTTGATAAGTCGTTTTTTTATTTTTTATAGTCCATTTAAGCAAATCTTTGAAGCAAATCTTTAGGTGACCTTTTAGAGGTTTTGCTTCTTAATATTAAGGTGGGTTAATGGTTATCTATTTAATCTTTATGTGACCTTTTAGAGGTTTTGCTTCTTAATATTAAGGTGGGTTGATGGTTATCTAGTTAGTTGGAGGGTTTTTATTAGAAGGGGTTTTATCTTTTGGGCAAGCTTTCTATGCTTCCCCTACTGCATAGAACTTATATCCTTCTCCTTATCCAACCATTCATTCTGAATGGACGGTTAAGATGGCCTCAATATATAAAAACATTTCCAAAAAATAGCCTTGAAAGATTTAAGTGGTATTTTGGTCATTATATTTTATAAAAAAATTCTTTTTGATATTTTTTTAGGTTTTTTTGTTCTTTGCCATAATGCCCATTCTGGGAGCAAAGCCAGTGGAGGTAATGAGCTTCTCCCCCTCTGCCATAGTCATGAGTGTGAAGCAACAAGCAAAGCACTCTTCAACCAAGCGCTTAGCTCTAAAAGTAAACCCAAAATACGCTAAGCAGCTCACTTGATCAAAAAGGGACGGTTGGATTGTAGGGAAAGCATATATTTTCTATCTGCACAAGTAAACCCTAAATACTCTAAGTAGCTCACTTGATGAAAATTGGATGGTTGGATTATAGGAGAAGCATAGATTTTTTAGAGAGATATAGAAACCTTTCTCTTACGTGGATGGAAAGAATCTAGAGATAGATTTTAGAGATATATCAGGGGTTATCCCTTGAGAGTGATGATGCTTTTTTTTTATTGGACTAAGGAATTTCTTTTTAGTAGGTGGTTAAATTTCTATTGAATGAAAGAAATGAAGTTTTTTTGTGGGGAGAGAGAGAGGCCCTTCACTGCGTCAAAAGGGACCATGGCAACTAACTACGACGACCCGTCAAAACAACTGTTAGATTTCAGTATGTCATGTTTCAGAAAGTCAGCTTTATGAGGATGGTCTTTAAGAAACGTATATTTTTAGTGTTTGGGGGGTGTGCAGAGTTAATGGGCACATGCATTTTTAAATTGAAGGAGAAACGGAAAAAGGAAAGAAACATCCATGTACAAGAGTATCAATTCCATTAGTAACCTTTACGACCCGTCAAAACAACTGTCAGATTTCAGTATGTCATATTTCAGAAAGTGAGCTTTATGAGGATTGTCTTTAAGAAACGTACATTTAGTAGTTGGGGAGGTTGCAGAGTTAAAGGGCCATGCATTTTTAAATTGAAGGAGAAAAGGTAAAAGAAAAAGAAACATCTATGTACAAGAGTTTCAATTCCATTAGTAACCTTTAACAACAACTTTATGCACAAAGGAAAGTGCACCAGTCATTATAATTGCTTTTATATAATCTTTATCGCTTTGTACTAAGAAAATGGGTACTTATTAGTGCACTATATAACATGTATGTCTGCACCTATTTTTTAAAATCCGGATTGGATAGGAAACTAGACAGTTTTCTAGTCTAGTTCAATCAGCGGTCCAACCAGTTCTCAAATTGGTTGGATGTACACCGGTTAAAATCGTGAGATCTATTAAAAAAATTGACAAAATTTAAATGTGTTCTCATGATCCAGGTTTATAGCGGACTACACTAGTATGGGGTCCAGATCCAATTATGTTATAAGGTTTAGAAAATGGATCGGTGCCCTGGATCGAGCACCCTAAAAACCCATCCAGATCGTGGAATCGACGATCCGGATCGGGAATCGATCGACTTGGTTGGATTAAGGCTTAAAAAGATTATTAAAACTCATTATAAATATTGTTTTTAAGAATCTAATAAGAAATGGGGGTACCCCATTAAGAACTTTCATTTTTTTGCATCAATATGCTAATATTGAGATTTTTTTCCTGTACGAACTATTGTTAACCATTATTATTAATTATAATATAGTAAACATGATTAAAAAAATATCAGAAAATGTTTTCATATCATATGATTAAAAATTTCCAATAAATTCTAGCATAATGATATTAAAAAAATAAAAAAAACTTTATCCAAAAAAATGAAGATAGAGATCAAAATTCAAAAAATAAAAAAATACCTATCTACAACATGCACAATAGTTACAAAAATATAAAAATGAAAATACATATGAAAATAAAATATACTGGAAAAACCATTTTAATAATGAATAGCAAAAACTTTTATACGAAAGTTTTTAAATTTGGCACTCTAATTAAGTCATTTAATTAGAGGAATATGTTGATGAGGCTCATTGAATATGACACGCTAATTTGAAAACATGAGATGCTAATATTTATAAAATTGACACACTTCATTAATAATATTAAACCAATTGACATGCTCATTCATTCATTTTTTAGAACATGATTAAAAAAACTAAAACCCTTTATAAATTTTTATATTATGACACTAACAAAAATTTACCCTGAAATTAGAAAATAAGGATATTAAAAAAAAAAAAAAAAAAAAAAAGTGGCATGTTCACTTCACTCCTTTATGCAAAATATGAGACTGCAAAATGGGCATATAAACCAAACAGCGTATTAAATAAGCAGCGTATTAAATTTCTGAATAGTGTTGTTGTAGAGTGTAAGGCGACGTTGTAAGGTTTTGTTGTAGAGGGTAGGGGGACGCGTGGAGTGCGAGGTTATATTTTGTAGATGGAGGGGACGCGTGGCTTTGCATTAGTATAATGACAGTCTAGGACATCCATTAGAGCGAGTGTAACTCAAGTTCGCATCGGTACATACCGATTCACTGTAGCATGTCACTGAGAATCGGCGATGCAATTTTTCTTTTAATACATCTGATTTCCGATATTGATTCATTGTGGCATGGCACTGAGAATCGGCGATGCAATTTTTTTTTTAATACATCCGATTTTTGATATTGTGCAGAAACGTGCCAATTCTCATATAAATCGTGGGCGATTCCGAACCGACTCTGTGACTTTTAAACCACCGTCTACAAAACAATACCTCCCATAATGGGACCACCCCTGGTTATAACATTGTATGAAGCACAAACAATACCTCCCACGATGGAAGGGTCCCATCATGTACGACACAAAGAGCTTTGATGAAAACCGGTTAAAATCTTGAGATCCATTAAACAAATGTACAAAATTTGTGTTTTCAAGATCCAGGTTTTTAGCGGACTAAACTAGTTTGGGTTCCAGACTGATCCAATCATGTTTAACATTGTATGCAGTACAAACAATACATTCCATCATGTCTGCCACAAAGAGCTTTGATGAAAACCGGTTAAAATCTTGAGATCCTTTAAAAAATTTACAAAATTTATGAGTGTTTTCACTATCCAGGTTCTCAGCGGACTAAGCCAGTTTGGGGTCCGGTCGGATACAATTATGTTTAACATTGTATGCAGCACAAACAATACCTTCCATCATGTATGACACAAAGAGATTTGATTCAAATTGAAAAGGAGAAACAGCACAAGGAAATTTTATTCATTAAGTTTACATAAGTCATAGAATCATATTCTAAAGCGATTCATGCATGCCATTTCCTCTGTGGTGGAAAACAGTTACGTTGCAGAACTCTATACCATTCAGAGTTGCTGGATCGATAGAGTGGGTTGATTTAAGGACATAGCCACGAGCCAAGCGGAAGACACCTGTACCTCCGACAATCGACAACTCCCTCACCGTATGCAGAAGTGGATTCCTCCCCACCACATTGAGACTGCTTCCATTGAACTTGCCGCCTGTGAATACTATAGCGTGGGATTCGAACAAAGTGATCTCACTTTGGGATGTGAAATGATACAGGCCTTGAGCCTGACCAACAAGCTTGGATGTGAGCTCCGGTCCTTTGGTCAAGGGGTCGTCAATAACGACAACCTCGCCAAAGCGACTGGGCGAGTCGCGTGTCGTCTTGGCTTCAGAAACAGGCACTGCCGTAGGCTTTTCTGCGACAAGGAGATCGTGTAAGTAGAATTGGATGCGGCTCACTTTTGGTCCACCTAAGTCAAGGCCTAGCTGTGCTTGGCCAATGGGCATAGAGGAGAAGAAGAGCACCAATGAGGCCATGACAGTGGCTAACGCTGCGGTTCCTCTCATCTTTGATTCAATGAGATTCTTGATGAGGGTACTTTCTTTTATACTGAAAACTCCTTGCTAATATTTGGGATATGCAAATCATATTTTGTTATTTTATTCAGAATGCAAGTGCTCTGCATGTGATTCGAGTTCAATCTATAATAATCAAACCTCTAATCATGTCAGAGAGTGATGGGTTCCCAATATTATTTGTATTGTTATTTATTTTGCCCGACATCCATAGATTAAACTAGACCCACCTTTCCCTTGTTTCTTCTTATTGTTATTCTTCAGCATCTCCTATACTACAAGTCCATATATGCAATTCAAAATTTCCTTTTTTAGTCCATTGGAGACGTCCCCTGCCTAGTAGGGAGTGGACCAATTTGGATTGAAAATTTAATATGAAACTTTAGACATAGAATTTACATGAAAAAATTCTTTCATGCGGTAAGTGTAGAAATATTTTCATACCAATTGATCTTAGTGCATCTTTTCACATCAGTTGGCAATTAGTTGAAGTTTGACAAGTACTTTTGAAGTTTGAGTTTGGTCAATGGAAAAAATACAACCATCTAATTTCACTTTTAATGGTCAAGGTTAATTGTGCCTGCCTTGTACCAAAGATAAATGTTTTCATTGTATAGTTTTTCTATCTAAAATTATTTTTAGTGGATTTTTGTTTTTATTTGAATATTTTTATAGCATCTTTGATCTATCTTATGAACAACTTTGAAAGAAATAGTTTTATGTAAAACCCTATATTTGATTGCTGCTCAAATATACGATCAAGAGTTAAGATGGGATATTGTTATGGTACATTAAATTTTTTTTGTCACCATGGTCATTTTTATTTTTAAGGTTGATCTAAGGAATGAATCAAAGTAATGCGAAGATTATTTGATCAAAAGAATATCATATGTTTTTGGACGGTGGATCAGGGGTTCATGGTGGTACGTTGGTCTTGATGGGCCACTAAATAGTTCTCTTATAAATTAATTGGCAACTGATCTAAATGCCAGTAGATATGAAGTATTTAATATTTTGCTCATTTGCAACTATTTGAACTCAGGTTGAAGTATTTAATATTTTGCCAGTTTGCAACTATTTTAACACAAGACGAGGTGTTTTTTTTTTAATGAGTATTTTGAAACTAAATCTGTAAATATAGGTAGAGTGTTGAAATATTCAATTCTCACATATAATTTTTTATTTTTCCGCACGATCTTCGAGATGGACACAAACATGGACCCTTTTGGCACTTCCGATGATTTCAAAGCTATCAAGTCGCAATTTCTTTCTTTGACCATTACCTATTAAGTTATGGAAAAGTATATAGGAAAAGTTTGTATAGAGCCGAGGCTCTAAACAATCAAATTTGAACTACAAGAGGTTGTTTTGATGCCCAAATATCTTCAAATTGATCATCTTGACATAAAGATGCATGGACATGAGAAAAAAAAATGGATTTCAAGTTTTGAAAATAATGTATTTTGTAATGCATTTTTGGACCGTCAATTTTCAAGATTTTCAAGTTTTCATAGATCTATCGATTTACGCTGTTTTGAAGCTTTAAACTTTATAAATAAAGATGAAAATAAAATTTAAGGCTATTACAAATATTTTTAGTAATGAAACCACATTTCTCGATACTATTTGAAGGTAGGCTCTAATTTGATTGTTTAGAGCCTAGGCTCTATACAAACCGCACCCAAAGTATAATATGATCCAAGATATGCTCATATTATAGGTTACCTTGAGTAAGTTATTAAAAGAATATGTTATCAAAGGAAAAGAAGGGAAAAGTTATATAGAGCTGAGGATCTAAACAATCAAATTAGGGTCTACCTAAAAAAATTTATTAGAAGAGGTTGTTTTGATGTCTAAATATCTTCAAATAGATCATCTTGACCTCAAGATGCATGGACATGAGAAAAAAATGGATTTCAAGTTTTGATAATAGTGACCTTATAATGGATATTTGGACCATCAATTTTCAAGATTTTTATAGATCTGCTTGATCTATACTGTTTTTGAGCTTTAAATTTTATAATTTAAGATGAAAGTATATTTTTACGCTATCACAAATATTTTCAATGTTGAAACCACAATTCTCGACACTATTTAAAGTAATGCGAAGATTATTTGATCAAAAGAATATCATATGTTTTTGGACGGTGGATCAGGGGTTCATGGTGGTACGTTGGTCTTGTAGGGCCACTAAATAGTTCTCATATAAATTAATTGGCAATTTATCTAAATACCAGTAGATATGAAGTATTTAATATTTTGCTCATTTGCAACTATTTGAACTCAAGTTGAAGTTTTTAATATTTTGCCCGTTTGCAACTATTTTAACTCAAGACGAGGTGTTTTTTTTTTAATGAGTATTTTGAAACTATATCTGTAAATATAGGTAGAGTGTTGAAATATTCAATTCTCACATATAATTTGATATTTTTCCGCACGATCTTCGAGATGGACGCAAACATGGACCCTTTTGGCACTTTCGACGATTTCAAAGCTATCAAGTCACAATTTTTTTCTTTGACCATTAACTATTAAGTTATGGAATGGAAAAGTTTATATAGAGCTGAGGCTCTAAACAATCAAATTTGAACTACAGGAGGTTGTTTTGATGCTCAAATATCCTTAAATTGATCATCTTGACATAAAGATGCATGGACATGAGAAAAAAAAATGGATTTCAAGTTTTGAAAATAGTGTATTTTGTAATGCATTTTTGGACCGTCAATTTTCAAGATTTCCAAGTTTTCATATATCTATCGATCTACGCTGTTTTGAAGCTTTAAACTTTATAAATAAAGATGAAAATAAATTTTAAGGCTATTACAAATATTTTTAGTCTTGAAACCACATTTCTCGATACTATTTGAAGGTAGGCTCTAATTTGATTGTTTAGAGCCGAGGCTCTATACAAACCGCATCCAAAGTATAATATGATCCAAGATATGCTCATGTTATAGGTTACCTTGAGTAAGTTATTAAAAGAATATGCTATCAAAGGAAAAGAAGGGAAAAGTTATATAGAGCTGAGGATCTAAACAATCAAATTAGTGTCTACCTAAAAAATTTCATTAGAAGAGGTTGTTTTGATGTCTAAATATCTTCAAATAGATCATCTCGACCTCAAGATGCATGGACATGAGAAAAAAATGGATTTCAAGTTTTGATAATAGTGACCTTATAATGGATATTTGGACCATCAATTTTCAAGATTTTCATAGATTTGCTTGATCTATACTGTTTTTGAAGCTTTAAATTTTATAATTTAAGATGAAAATATATTTTTACGCTATCACAAATATTTTCCATGTTGAAACCACAATTCTCGATACTATTTAAAGTAATGCGAAGATTATTTGATCAAAAGAATATCATATGTTTTTGGACGGTGGATCAGGGGTTCATGGTGGTACGTTGGTCTTGTAGTGCCACTAAATAGTTCTCATATAAATTAATGGCAATTTATCTAAATACCAGTAGATATGAAGTATTTAATATTTTGCTCATTTGCAACTATTTGAACTCAAGTTGAAGTATTTAATATTTTTCCCGTTTTTAACTATTTTAACTCAAGACGAGGTGTTTTTTTTTTAATGAGTATTTTGAAACTAAATCTGTAAATATAGGTAGAGTGTTGAAATATTCAATTCTCACATGTAATTTGATATTTTTCCGCACGACCTTCGAGATGGACACAAACATGGACCCTTTTGGCACTTCCGATGATTTCAAAGCTATCAAGTCACAATTTCTTTCTTTGACCATTACCTATTAAGTTATGGAAAAGTATAAAGGAAAAGTTTGTATAGAGCCAAGGCTCTAAACAATCAAATTTGAATTACAAGAGGTTGTTTTGATGCTCAAATATCTTCAAATTGATCATCTTGACATAAAGATGCATGGACATGAGAAAAAAAAATGGATTTCAAGTTTTGAAAATAATGTATTTTGTAATGCATTTTTGGACCGTCAATTTTCAAGATTTTCAAGTTTTCATAGATCTATCGATCTACGCTGTTTTGAAGCTTTAAACTTTATAAATAAAGATAAAAATAAATTTTAAGGCTATTACAAATATTTTTAGTAATGAAACCACATTTCTCGATACTATTTGAAGGTAGGCTCTAATTTGATTGTTTAGAGCCTAGGCTCTATACAAACCGCACCCAAAGTATAATATGATCCAAGATATGCTCATATTATAGGTTACCTTGAGTAAGTTATTAAAAGAATATGTTATCAAAGGAAAAGAAGGGAAAAGTTATATAGAGCTGAGGATCTAAACAATCAAATTAGGGTCTACCTAAAAAAATTTATTAGAAGAGGTTGTTTTGATGTCTAAATATCTTCAAATAGATCATCTTGACCTCAAGATGCATGGACATGAGAAAAAAATGGATTTCAAGTTTTGATAATAGTGACCTTATAATGGATATTTGGACCATCAATTTTCAAGATTTTTATAGATCTGCTTGATCTATACTGTTTTTGAGCTTTAAATTTTATAATTTAAGATGAAAGTATATTTTTACGCTATCACAAATATTTTCAATGTTGAAACCACAATTCTCGACACTATTTAAAGTAATGCGAAGATTATTTGATCAAAAGAATATCATATGTTTTTGGACGGTGGATCAGGGGTTCATGGTGGTACGTTGGTCTTGTAGGGCCACTAAATAGTTCTCATATAAATTAATTGGCAATTTATCTAAATACCAGTAGATATGAAGTATTTAATATTTTGCTCATTTGCAACTATTTGAACTCAAGTTGAAGTTTTTAATATTTTGCCCGTTTGCAACTATTTTAACTCAAGACGAGGTGTTTTTTTTTTAATGAGTATTTTGAAAATATATCTGTAAATATAGGTAGAGTGTTGAAATATTCAATTCTCACATATAATTTGATATTTTTCCGCACGATCTTCGAGATGGACGCAAACATGGACCCTTTTGGCACTTTCGACGATTTCAAAGCTATCAAGTCACAATTTTTTTCTTTGACCATTAACTATTAAGTTATGGAATGGAAAAGTTTATATAAAGCTGAGGCTCTAAACAATCAAATTTGAACTACAGGAGGTTGTTTTGATGCTCAAATATCCTCAAATTGATCATCTTGACATAAAGATGCATGGACATGAGAAAAAAAAATGGATTTCAAGTTTTGAAAATAGTGTATTTTGTAATGCATTTTTGGACCGTCAATTTTCAAGATTTCCAAGTTTTCATATATCTATCGATCTACGCTGTTTTGAAGCTTTAAACTTTATAAATAAAGATGAAAATAAATTTTAAGGCTATTACAAATATTTTTAGTCTTGAACCCACATTTCTCGATACTATTTGAAGGTAGGCTCTAATTTGATTGTTTAGAGCCGAGGCTCTATACAAACCGCATCCAAAGTATAATATGATCCAAGATATGCTCATGTTATAGGTTACCTTGAGTAAGTTATTAAAAGAATATGCTATCAAAGGAAAAGAAGGGAAAAGTTATATAGAGCTGATGATCTAAACAATCAAATTAGTGTCTACCTAAAAAATTTCATTAGAAGAGGTTGTTTTGATGTCTAAATATCTTCAAATAGATCATCTCGACCTCAAGATGCATGGACATGAGAAAAAAATGGATTTCAAGTTTTGATAATAGTGACCTTATAATGGATATTTGGACCATCAATTTTCAAGATTTTCATAGATTTGCTTGATCTATACTGTTTTTGAAGCTTTAAATTTTATAATTTAAGATGAAAATATATTTTTACGCTATCACAAATATTTTCCATGTTGAAACCACAATTCTCGATACTATTTAAAGTAATGCGAAGATTATTTGATCAAAAGAATATCATATGTTTTTGGACGGTGGATCAGGGGTTCATGGTGGTACGTTGGTCTTGTAGTGCCACTAAATAGTTCTCATATAAATTAATTGGCAATTTATCTAAATACCAGTAGATATGAAGTATTTAATATTTTGCTCATTTGCAACTATTTGAACTCAAGTTGAAGTATTTAATATTTTTCCCGTTTTTAACTATTTTAACTCAAGACGAGGTGTTTTTTTTTTAATGAGTATTTTGAAACTAAATCTGTAAATATAGGTAGAGTGTTGAAATATTCAATTCTCACATGTAATTTGATATTTTTCCGCACGACCTTCGAGATGGACACAAACATGGACCCTTTTGGCACTTCCGATGATTTCAAAGCTATCAAGTCACAATTTCTTTCTTTGACCATTACCTATTAAGTTATGGAAAAGTATAAAGGAAAAGTTTGTATAGAGCCGAGGCTCTAAACAATCAAATTTGAATTACAAGAGGTTGTTTTGAAGCCCAAATATCTTCAAATTGATCATCTTGACATAAAGATGCATGGACATGAGAAAAAAAAATGGATTTCAAGTTTTGAAAATAATGTATTTTGTAATGCATTTTTGGACCGTCAATTTTCAAGATTTTCAAGTTTTCATAGATCTATCGATTTACGCTGTTTTGAAGCTTTAAACTTTATAAATAAAGATGAAAATAAATTTTAAGGCTATTACAAATATTTTTAGTATTGAAACCACATTTCTCGATACTATTTGAAGGTAGGCTCTAATTTGATTGTTTAGAGCCTAGGCTCTATACAAACCGCACCCAAAGTATAATATGATCCAAGATATGCTCATATTATAGGTTACCTTGAGTAAGTTATTAAAAGAATATGTTATCAAAGGAAAAGAAGGGAAAAGTTATATAGAGCTGAGGATCTAAACAATCAAATTAGGGTCTACCTAAAAAAATTCATTAGAAGAGGTTGTTTTGATGTCTAAATATCTTCAAATAGATCATCTCGACCTCAAGATGCATGGACATGAGAAAAAAATGGATTTCAAGTTTTGATAATAGTGACCTTATAATGGATATTTGGACCATCAATTTTCAAGATTTTTATAGATCTGCTTGATCTATACTGTTTTTGAAGCTTTAAATTTTATAATTTAAGATGAAAATATAGTTTTACGCTATCACAAATATTTTCAATGTTGAAACCACAATTCTCGACACTGTTTTTGGAGAGAAAGAGAGAGGGGGCGGTGGAGTGAGAAAATAAGTTTTGAGAAGGAGTGGATCGATAGAGAGAGGGGGCGGTAGGAACCATGTGTGCTCACCCTTTTCAATATTTTTTATATTTTTATATTTGTTAAGAGGTTTTAGTTTTCTTTTAAATATTTTAGCATATAATTTAATTTTTTTTACTTCAAACGATAAAAATTTGAAAAGAGTTTTCTCTTTAAAAAAATTGAGTTTGACCGGGCCAGCCCAAGACCAGCAAATTCCTATGGGTTGGGTCGGGCTTTTGCATGATATATTAAGACCTGCCCAGCCAGGCTTGCTGCCTACAGTTTTGGGTTTTTCTGGGGGCGATCTGGTCTGAACGTGGCCCGGCGGTGAGTACAGAAGGGCCCCACTGGAATCCTGAGGTGAAAAAAATTGATGGCAAGTACCATTTTTCAGCAAGAATGCTGAAAAAATTTATTTGGAAAAAGTTGAAGAATTTATGAAGTTATCCAATGGATGTTGGCATGATGAACAAGTGATTTTGATATTAAGGTGGAGATTGTTGGATTTGGTGATATCCAAAATCACCTATGTAAGAAAGCCCATAGTAAATGGGATTGAGATTGATATTAGTAAGTTTCCTAAAGAAAATAAAAATCCAAAAAGATTAGAACTCTTAGGTATATCTGTTGGTTTTTTAGATATATGTAACATCTATAAGAAGTTTCACATTTAGTGTGGGTTCTTAACCTCATATATGTGGGATGAAAGAGCATAGAATTTGTGTGCCTTATTTGGGTCACTATATGTGGTTTACTCTAGAAAGATAAGTCTCCTTTAGAGAGAAGAGAGCTTCCTATAGAGAGAAACATTATGATTGTGCCTCATGTAGATTGATAGACTTGTTTCTTGTAAAGAAACAGATCTCATGAAGATTTTGGATGGTTTCCCCTTCTAGTGAGAGAAAGTCTCGGTTTCTCTCAAAGTTCTCTTTCTAGACAATGCTCTAGTAATGGTCTCTTTTAGACAGTGGTTTACTTATCGGAATAGAGATGAGAGATCGACAGTGGTGCGAGTTTCGGTGAGGGTAGAAGTTACAGATTGAGATCCCGTTTGAGCAAGGAGCGAGATCCCGATACATTGGGATCGAGATCCCCATTTAACAGAAACGTGTTCCATGTATTTATAGAACAAGATCCCGTTTGATTAGGGAGACAGATCCCGTTTGAATACAGAGCGAGATCTTGATACATTGGGATCGAGATCCCTATTTGACAAGAACACGTTACATGTAACATGGGATCACGTTCCCATATCTATTAGGATCATGCTCCCGTCGACAACCAGAATGAAATCCCATTTAATGTTGAGTCTCGCCCCCATCTAAATAATACCACAATCCTATTTAGCTAGAATTGAGCTCCATTCATTGTAGAATCGCATCTCGCACAATGGTGGTCCATGCCGCCATCGCAGAACTCCACTTGTATGAAGAACCCAATTCCATTAAACATAGATTCGTGCACCAACTAAGCACGATAGCCTGTTCCCATACAAATACAATATCAATTTGGTTAAATATAAAAACCATTGTTCTATCTATCAATGGCCCATGAGGCTAGATCCATGCACAACCAATCCTAGATGTCCTTGGATTAATTAAATCCCATTAATCTAGTATGAAATAAAGTCTTCTAATGCTATAAACAATTAATGTCAGTATTGTTCAAATTCACATATATGATACTAAAATGAGCTTTACGTTGTCATTTGTATACATGAAAATATATTGTCCAGGATTTGGGTATCATTTGGATACAACCTAAGTATATATGGATACAACCTAAGTATCATTTTTATTTAAGAAGTTTCTTTTGGAAAGTTATAAGATGGCAAAATAAATTTATTCAAATTTTCGAAAAAATTTATGGTCATAGAAATAAAGGTAATTATATATATATATATGAAAAAGTCTTCCCAATGCCTATAGGTGAAAATAAATAGCGATTTTGCAAATCCTCATCACCATCCAAATTTCATCACGCGGTCACGATTGTTCGGTAGTGTTTTATTTTTTATTTTTTTTTACAAATCATAATGACTTGAAATTTAGAGAGTATGTATATCTTACTGATGCGCATCTAATAAAATTTACATCTTAAAAATATAAAAAAATTATCCGTGAAAAATAAATTGACCAAAATACCCCTAAAAATTTTGGGGGTATTTTGGTCAATTTTTTTCATGTAAATATTCTTTTAATAATTTTTGAAGATTTTCATATTTTTTATGAATACACAATCCAAATTTCAGGTCATTTAGATCTGTAGAAAAAAAATGAAAAATGAAACACTACCAGACAATCATGACCGTGCGATGAACTTTAGACGGTGATGGGGTGGACAAAATCACTATTCATTTTCACCTATAGGCGTTGTATAGTGTTTTTCTATATATATATATATATCCAAATTTGGGAACTCATTTGAGAATTATATAGTATTATATAAAATCAAAGATATAGGAAATGTTTATATAAGGTTGCAACCATAAAATGTAGAACTAAGGATGCACCCCAAAAATCTATCACAAAATGTTGTTTTAATGTTGAAAAAGTCTTTAATTGGTCATCTCGACATCAAGATGTATGAGTGTATGAAAAAAATAAAAAAATTTGAGTGCCAGAAATTGTGCATCTTGCAACATATTATCTCTTTCATATGTTTATAGATTAACATGATTTTAACCTTTTTTGGAGTTTAAAAGTACTTAATTAGATATGAAAATAGATTTTCAGATAATCCTAATAATTTTTTACACCAAAATTACATGACATGATAAAATTTGGTGGTGCATCTTAATTGGATTGTTTAAGGATGCAACCTTATAGAAACGACACCCAACGATATATGAAAATTGGAAATAATAAATTTCAAGGTTGGTATGTTAGGGTAGACCCTGATGGATCATGGGCGTGGGCACACTTGACAACTCAATGTGCAATCTATTTTTTATTGCCAATGGTATAATAGGGTAGACCCAGATGGATCATGGGTGCGGGCACACTTGGCAACTCAACGTACAATCCATTTTTCGAAAACGTTGAGATCACGATCTTAAAATTATGGGAGTAGGGATCTAATTTGTTCAGGAACCACATCTACAATGTTACAAAATGCGTTCCGTGAGATAGTGCGAGCGAGATCCGTGAAGTAGAGGGAGCGGAATCCATTGTGTATGGGATCGAAATCCGTGCTTTAGCGAGAGCGAGATCCGTTGTTAATGGGAGCGAGATCCCTGAAGTAGAGGGAGCGAGATCCCTGAAGTATCGGGAGCGAGCTCCGTTGTGAATATGATTGAGAATCCTAAAAATTGGAGCGAGATCCCAAAAAGATAGGAACGGGTTCCGAGCGAGATCCTGGTTCCGAAACTCTGGAGCGAGATTCCGAAGCGGCTTGGTAACTATGGTTGGAACTAGTCGATAAATCCTTTATGATGCCTCAAATTTTGATATGTGACCTCTGACGGATTGGATTTTTTAATTTTTTTTAATCTTATTTTTAGATTTTAAGTTTAGTGTTATTTTTGTCTTTTCATTGTAAGGAGTAAGAAGTTTTCGTAGAAGTTTTGATAGTAGGATTAGCAGGGTTGGGTTGTAATTTTGGGGTGAGTAAGTGAGGAGACAATATCTACTTTTGGTAGGAATTGAGCTTAGGATATAGCATTGCAAATCATCAAGCGCTGATCAAATAAACCCGGGCCTTTTCTTTATGGTTGGGTTTTTAGGATATGTTAGACATGGGAAACGAGATCCATTGAATGTGATGTGGGGCACATTAAAGATACTAGTGATATGCATGTGCGGTGCACGTGTATTAAATATTAGTTGATAAAATATATATTTAATGTTAAATTGGCATATTCACTTATAGAGAGTTATAGAAAGAGAGATTTTGTTAATCCATATTCACATATGGGCTTCTATTAGAAAATAATTTCTCATATTAAAATTATATTATTTTATAACCCACTTTAAAATTATTATTAATCATATTAGTAAGCGAAAAGTTTACATAGAGCCGAGGCTTGAAACAATCAAATTAGAGCCTACCTCAAATATTTCACTAGATGAAGTTGTTTTGAGGCCTAAATATCCTCAAATTGATCATCTCGACATCAAGATGCATGAACATGAGAAAAAAATGGATTTTAAGTTTTTAAAATAGTGTGATTTGCAACGCATTTTTGGACAGTCAATTTTCAAGATTTTCAAGTTTTCATAGATCTGTCAATCTACATTATTTTTGAAGCTTTAAACTTTATGACTAAAGATAAAAATATATTTTAAGGCTATCAAAAATATTTTCAATATTTACAAACTGCACTCTATTAGTAAATATGTTAGTTAGTAAATATTCTTCTAGATAATTAGAAAAAATTTATATCACATAAATTTCAAAATATGATTATAATTGTATTATTGACTTGCATTTTGAGGTAATTGTTTTTTTAAAAATAATTTCAATTACATTATTTACATATCTAATTTGTGGTTACTGTTAATTACTATCTTGTTTCCCTTTTTCTGTATATACAATTATATCATTAACTAATGTAAATAAATTTATTTTTACGTATATTAGTAAATATATTATTTAGTTATAAGTAAGTATCATTTTTAAAACTGGAGAAACTGTAAATGCAGAAAAGAAAAACAAAGAAGGAATTAACTTTTTGTTAAAATTACTTTAATATAATGTTAACAAACAATATTTTTTTACTTATAAGTAAATATTATTCTAAAAAAATTGAAAAAATAAAGTCCCAAAAATGTGTCGCATGGTATGTGTAATAAACAACCGATGATAATTAGATATTTATTGCAATTAAAACTAAAAATAAAGTTGGTATACATGTCAAAAAAAGTAAAATGATATATATGCCTTTCTCTTGATACTATATAACGTAATATCGAACAATATATAAAAATTGATATCTTAATAACTTAGAGATGATAATATTATGAATATAATTGAATTTAAATGTAAGCTAAACTAATTAATATAAAGTAATAAATTCTATAGATAACATTAGAATTTATTTACTCTAAATAAATAATTACAAAGTTATGCTTATATGATCATGAGATATTCATAATATTTGATTAGGATTTTGAATCTTTTTGCAGATTTCAATTATATTTTTTGTATAATTAACTGCACATATATTTGTCACATGAACTTTATAACAATTATTACTATTATTAGTTATTATAACAAAGTAATTAGTTATAATAATTTAAACAATTATTGATAAATTAAAATATAAAAATAAAATAATTATATGCAAATTTATTTAACTATAACTATAATATAACAACAAATTAATAATTTTAAGTTAAATATAGAATTGTACTTCATAGTGATCATTTTTATTACTAATGAAACTATAAATTACACTTCTTTTAATTATGATGAAAAGAGTGTTGAGAGGGAGGAGAGAGGGAGAGAATCCGTAGCAATTGATTTTCAAAATTCCTCCTATTTGTTCTCCATTGGTTAGACTTGCCGAGGCAACTCCCATTATATCTTAGCAATTTAACGATGTTATCATGAGGTATGTAGGCATCCACTACATATCTTATGCAAGTACTATTATGTTATTCAGATTTACCTGAATGTGTATTTAGTTATATAGAATCAGCTATAATTACATGATTTGGCGCAATTGCACCATTATAGGGTTGCAAAATAATATATTTTGTTTTTTTCTATTAATGAAAAATTTGGATAGGAGGCCTTCTCCCCCCACCGACGAAAAATTTGGATAAGAAACCTTCTCCCCCCCTAATTTACCCAAAAAAATAAGAAAGTCTTGGAGGGTAGGTTATTGTCATTTCCATCGACAGTATATTGGACTGGTTATTGATGGGGTGCATGAATTAGATGAGCTTTTCTGGTGGGATTCATGACAAAATTGACAAAAGAAATTCTTGGCCATCTTTCTTTCAAGAGAAAGGGGATAATGGGATTCTCCCATTCCTTGAGAGCAATGGTTTGAACCCTCGTCATCAACCTATGTTGCTCATTGTTTATCTTCTGAGTAGCTCATCGATCTCATTGCCATGTATATATGGAATTGTAGTAACTCCCAAATTTATTGTTTTTTTCATTTTTCTATTGAAATAACAACGGTAGTTATGTTGCTTTCAATCTCTCTCATTGGTCTCTACTTGATTTAGTATGCAGATGCTTTTTTATCAGTGGCTCAATATTTTACACCTATGCGATCAGGTTGATTTATTTCAATTAATATTTTCACCATGATCTCTAAATTCTCTCTTCAAGTAGTTAATATTTTTACCATTGGCATATACAAAAAAAAAATAAATCGTATAGAGTAAATCAAAACATTAAGCAACCTAATCAGTTTGTATTTCTAATCATATTATTCATGTTTCAATGCAAAAATAAAAATAAAAATTGCAAGCATAGACCACCTTAACATCACATGATATTAGAGAAAAGAAGAAAAAAATAGCAAGCAATAACTAATGTAAATTCAATACAACATACTTATATGCGACAGAAAGAGTGTGAGAGGGGATAAATGTGAATGCATATGACCGAGAGGATGAGGGAGACAAACTTATATAAAGATGAGAAATCGTAGACGGAGAGAGTGTTGGGAAAACCATATAGAGACAGAGAGAGAAAAGAAATTTTAATAAGACGATTTTAGGGAGAGTTTTAAAACGGTAGAGAGGGAGGAGAGAACATTAAATTTGAGATTATGGGGGAGGAAAGAGAAAATAGAGGAAAATATTAAATATTTAAAAACGTTTAGAGTTAATGAGAGAGAAAAGCATTGAGAGGGGGAGAGAGATAGGTAGATTTTAGAAAACAGAAGGAGAGAGAGGTAGATTTATTAGGAGAGAAAAAATAAGAGAGATTTTAAGAAAGTTGATTTATTAAGAGAATGAGAGTAGGTACATGAGAATAAAGAGAGAGAAAAAATTTCGGGGGAGATATATTAGAAAAGAGAAAATAGAGACACGTGGCGCAAGAATAAGGAAAAAAAATAAAGTATAATATGTGTAACAAGAAAATGGAAGTTAGGATAGAGAAGTTTTGAAATGTGGGGAGAGGTAGAGAAATTTTAGGAAAGTTAATTTATTAGGATAGAAAGAGAATGGAGGTATGTGGAAAGAAATTAATTATTAATTATAAAAATATTTTTTTCTTTTGAAATAATATTTTAAAAGGACTTTCATTTATAGGGAGAGAAGAGAGAGAGAGTTTCTAATAGATCCATCTTCACGTAATTATAGAGAGAGAAGATAAACCTACTTTGTTGGTCTTCGATAAAAATAATTGAGAAACAATATAGTGAATACAAAAATATGAATATTTTTATATTATTCTAATTTAATGCATTATGCAAATTTATGGGTCAAATCAAAGCCCAATAACTTCATTATTATGCTTATTTTTCTTTTTAATTATATCATTCACTAAATTAGTTTTAGTTATATGAATATATATTATTTATTTATAGGTTAGTATTATTTTGATAAATTAACAAAACTAAAGATGCAAAAAAGAAAAACAATAAAGAAATGATCTCTTTCTTTTTTCCATTTAGCAATAGAAGTTTTACTATATCATTACCTTATATAATTTGTATTGTTGTTGATTATTTTTTGATTTTTTATATTTTCGGTTACATTATTTTTAATATAAGTAATTATATTTTTAATTACACAAGTACGTAGATTATACACTTATAAGTATGCACTATTAAAAAATTAGAATATACAAATACAAAAATATATCATATGATACATTTAATAAACTTATAATAAACAGATATTTATTGCAATCAAAACTAATCATTGTTAAAATTTACCATGTTAGAATGTTAGAATTCGTGGGAGCATACATGTAGAGACATTTAATGCAGAATGGAGATAGAAGAAGAGAGAACACAACATTTACGTGGTTTAGGCCGAAGCCTTACGTTCACGGATCCAAAGCCCAACTGGCTACATCTTCACTATTTTGGATGAATGTTTACATCAATAAGGACCTCTATATATAGAGGATAATCACACAATTACAGGAGATAATTATGATATGATAACTTGATGACCAAATAACTTTGACTTGGTCTCTTCTAGATACCTAATCTTATAGATACCTAATCATATCAAGAGATATATACCTATATATTTATAATGATGTATAT
Organism: Amborella trichopoda; assembly: GCF_054954075.1. Lineage (NCBI taxonomy): Eukaryota > Viridiplantae > Streptophyta > Magnoliopsida > Amborellales > Amborellaceae > Amborella > Amborella trichopoda. Next base: position 50,791,323 of record NC_142344.1, on the reverse strand, counting down.
CAATATGAACCAAGATATTCATATTATAACACTCTCCCTCAAACTCAAGATGCTTTGACACAAAGCAGCTGGAGTTTGAACAATACTAAATTGACAAAAATGAGTAGTGATCAAATCCATTATAAATTTCACAGGTTACCATAGTCTTCTAAGAAACAACCTTTATTGGGCTTTCTATTTTCTTCTAGAGACTTTCTCTCTTCAGGGTCTTCCAAGATAGAACCTTTCTTGAGTTCTATACTTTCTTCTAGAGACTTTCTCTCTCTAGGGTCTTCCAAGAAAAAACATTTCTTGGGCTCTCTACTTTCTTTTAGAGACTTTCTCTCTCTTGGGTATTCTTCTCTAAAGATCTTCTCTCTCAGAGGCTTCTTTTCTTTTAAAGGTTTTCTCTCTCTAAAAGAAAATGATCTTCACACATGATTGAGCAACAGAAAACTCCATCATCCAATAGGATTAAGTAACAAAAAACTTAATCATCAAACATGATCGAGTAACTGAAAACTTGATCATCAACTAGAATCGAGAAATTCGTTCATCAAACTGAAACTAGAATTGGAGTTTTGAGACCAAAGAGTTGTTAAAGAAACTTGCACTGCTCTCACTGGCGTGCTTGAATAGTCTGCAAGAGCAAAAAGATGTAATCTAGGACACAAACTTGGTCTAAAGACCACTAAAAGTGCTACAAAGGTACAACAAAGACGGCTCTGTGACAAATAAAGTGGCAACGAACGTTGAAGATTTATGAAAACTTCTCCTTGAAAAATCCGCTAATCATGAGTGTGCTCCCCCTGACGATGTCACTACAATAATGGTGTGACGAAGTCTTCTGCTACATGGCGATGCATACACAAGTAACTAACGCATGAGACAACAGAAAAATGCACGAATACTAATAAAAATTGATGTTCTTGTCCACAGAGTAGGTACATTAGAGATGTTGACTTCATCTGTACTCATCTTCATATGGATGCGATGAAACACTCAATTTGCAAAATAGAAAAAACACCCAACTTGCAAACTACCTTTGTTTCCTTTTTTTTTTTTAACCATAAAATCCCAAATCAATCACTCTCTCTCTAAAAACCACCACAAACGGAAACGGATAAGCTCATAAGTCCTGACATAAAGAATGAATCTCTGTCCTCCCTCTCTCTCTCTTAAGTCTATGAACAATGCTTCTTGTGCGGCTTCTAATGTGGAGCGGTGAGTAGATACATGATGATCTAAAATAACATCATCGACGGTTCTTTCTCAAAAGCTTCAAGGATGTTCCTTTCATTCATCATAAGTTGTTCAATACCATCCACATACGCAATATCACTAGTTGATATCATAGAACCCAATGTAGCTTTATCATCTTCATGCTCATCTTCGGGTATCCTTAGCATGCGGAATTGCTTTGGCCCTCAAATAATTCACTTCAAAGTAGGGAGAGCATAAGGACTTCTCTCACCCTCAGTGCCACCAAAGCTAGGTGGACAATGTCTGCATTCCTGTTGATGTATGAAAGAAGACCGAGAAAAGCCACCAACCACTTCTCAAGTGCTCTGTTTTGATCATGTCTTCTAGAATGGTTGTAGCTTGGATCATCTCATATATCGATTTTGAAGTTTTGACAAAAGAACGCTAGGCACACCGTCTCAATAAGTGTGCTTTTGATGACAAAAGTAGTATGCAGAAAAAGGACCGAGGGTGTTTCTCACTCTACGGATCAGGGGCCTACAACACAGACAATAAGAGTGCTTTTGATGACACAAGTAGTGCGCCGAAAAAGGACCGAGGGTGTTTCTCACTCTACGGTCAGGGGCCTGCAACACAGACGATAAGAGTTCAGCAACCTCACGGGCAACAACAACCTTAGATCTTAGCTCACACATCTTCAGATATGGGATTAAGAAACCCAATTTACCATGCTAGAATTCGTTGGAGCATACATACACAGACATTGAATGGAGAATAGAGATAGAAGAAGAGATAGCACATAATTTATATAGTTCAGGCCCAAGCCTTACGTCCTCGGATCCAAAGCCCAACTGGCTACATCTTCATTATTTTGAATAAATGTTTATATCAATAAGTACCTCTATATCAAGAGATGTATACCCATTCTCTTCTTTAAGTATATCAATATGAACCGAGATATCCATATCCTAATAATCATAGTATTGGTATTATTTATTTTTCTTCTTTTATGTTAGTAAAAATTTTCTTTTTTTTTTTTTTAATTTTATTTTGAATTTTAAAATTTATAAAAAATGTACAAATAGAAAATGAAAGAAATAGATGAAGCAAAACATAAAAGAATAAAGCAAATCGAAATATTTTATTTTTCTTTTTCTCTTTTGCAATTACTAATCATAGTGATACTATAAATTTTAAATTTTTTATTTACGGACGTGACTTGATTTTGAGGTAGTTATTGCTACAAAATAATTTCAATTATGTTAACACATCTCTTATTTTATTGTGGTGCAGGGTCCAATCACGACAACTAATACATTTTACCCCTACTATTTTCTTTCTCTTCTCTATCCTAACCAATATTTTCACATACCTCCACTCTCTCTTTCCTAATAAATCAACTTTTCTAAAAAATTTCTACCTCCTTGCACCACATTTCAAAACTTTTCTATGTCATAACTTCCGTTTACACATCTTCTTCATAAAATGGGTCCAATCACGACAACTAATACATTTTATTAGGGTGTATTGTACCTTCTATGAGAATAACTTCATTGCACATATAGAAGTACAAGCAATAACCAATTAAAATTATTTAGTTTTTATACTAAACACTGCAGCCACTTCTAAGCAAAAGTAATATCAAACACTTCACTATCCAATGAGCAGCAAAATGAAGGCTTATCTAGGTTCTCTCACAAATTGCTTCTTCCATGCAGCTAGGCTTCATCTATGAGTTCCTAGAAAAAAAACAAAAAAAAAGAAGAAAAAATAGAAATCCAGACAATATGCAAATTAAAAGAAAATAGAAATCAACATATTTATGTAGACGAAACAAAATATGATTGCCTTGCATAACTTCTAAAAGTACAACCAATAAAGAATTTAAATTATTTAGTTCTTGTATTAAACACTATACACACTTTTAAGCAAAAGTAATACCGAATAACTCTAATATCCAATGAGACTCATCTAGGCTCTCTCAAAGTAGCCAAGGCTGCTATATTCATATTTCTTGTTTCTTGTGTAGATGGGCTTCATCTATGGGTACCTAGAAAAGAAAAACCAAAAAAAAAGAAGAAGAAGAAACAAAAATCCAGACAATGTACAATATAAAAAGAAAATGGAAATCAACATACCTATATAGAAGAAAAAAATTTGTTTGCCTTGGAGAGTATTAGCATAGTCACATTTGTTGTGTGTGAAGCACATGTTAAAAGTTGAGAGAGGGAGAGAGAGAGGTGTGGCATGCGTTGAGAGAGGGAGAGAAGAGAGAGACAATTGTGGCATGCATGTGTGTGTGTGAGAGAGTAATGTGAATATGAGAATTGTGAGAGGGGGGGAAAAAAGTAGGAAGGAGAAAGATGGGAGAGAGATATATAGGAGAGATGTATGAGGCAGTTATGGCATGCATGTATGTGTGAGAGAGAGTAACGATGGAAGGAGAATTGTGAGAGGGGGAGAAAAAAAGTAGGAAGGACAAAGAAGGGAGAGATATATATAGGAGAGAGGTAGGTGAGACAAGAAGGGAAATATAGGAGAGATAAATATAGGCAGGAGTGAGAGTAAATCATGGAGAGAGAGAGAGATGAATTTATTTAAATTGGGGAGAGAAAAGAATTTACTTAAATTGAAAAAAGGGGAAAAATAAGGCCTCACCACATTAAAAAAAGGAGTTACCCAGAAGATGAGGTGTGATCATACTAAAAAAGAAGTTACTTATTTTTATGCCTTTACATGCATATATATAGAGAGAGAATGAGAATATAATAACGTTAGTGAGAGGAAAAGATGTGTAAATTGAGTTTGCTTTAATTGGGGAAGAGAGAAGATGATGTGTCATCACACAACCAAACGAGTTACCTATTTGTATGTATTTTCATGCTTGTAGGAAGGAGAGAGAGTGAGCGCTAATATAAAAATGTGGGAGAGATGGAGAGAAGATAAGGTGTCTTCACACAGCGAAAGGAGTTACATATTTTTATATATTTTCATGCATGTAAAATGGAGAGAGAGAGAGAAAGAGAGAGAGAGAGAGAGAGAGAGAGAGAGAGAGAGAGAGATAGAGATAATTGAGAAATGTAGTAAAGATAGAAAGAGTAAATTAAGAGAAATAAAAGAGAGAGTATGTAGAAATGTGGGAGGGAAAGAGGGATAATAATTAAATGAAAAATGACATGTGGCACGATAATAAAAGGGGTGTTGCTCTCATATTTGCGTGCATGTAGGATGGAGAGAGAGAGAGAAAGAGAGAGAGAGAGCTAATGGAGAAACGTAGGAGAGATAGAAAGTAAGAGTAAATTAAGAGAAATAATGTGAGTGAGAGAGTGTAAAAATGTGGGAGGGAGAGAGGGATAAGAACCATTCAATTTTTTTCCTTTCGTTAGCATATTTCTTCTTTTTCAGCAACAAGAAGAGAACGAACAAAATGATGGAGGACTAGGGTTCTTGGACATATGACGAGGGGATATGATTGGCTGGGGGATTCAGGAAAGCCTAGTTAGATATTGACTTCGCCTTAAAATTTTGTAGACGAGGAAAATATGTTCATAGGGTTCAAAATCTGGTGGATTCAAAAAGCCCTATAGACCAAGTTGGTAGTTTTCCGGTGAAATTGTAGAAATCAAGTGGATTCATTGCTGAGAAACTGAGATTCAACAAGATTCCAACGATTGGCTTGGGGTTTCGATCAGAAGAGCTGCAATCTTAAAAATTATTTTCAAAAAATTGGGAGGCGTAGGAGAAGGAAGAAGAATCTTTGTTTTTCCAGTGAATGAGGATGCAACCCACCAATTCATTCTGATACAAAAATAGCTATCAATTTTGGTGCTTTTACTTGGTTACAAGATGATCTTCTAGGTGATTTGGAGCTTGATATTCATATGAAACATTTGAGGATCGGAGATACTCTAGATGGGTGGGGACCATTGAAGAAGATCATATCTCGGAGATTTTGTGGCAGAAGATGACCTAGACAAATGCAATGGTTATGACTTTTGGTTTTTCATTTTCATGGAAGACACTCTTTACAACTGTTTTCAATTTGCAAAGGTTATGACTTTTTCTTTTTCTTGGGATAGACTATTTTTGTAATGAAGTAAAAAATGGCGAGGGTTACTGAGAGGTTAAGCATGAAAGTGGAGGATGTTGGTGATGATGAAGATAATGGGTGCAGGAAAATAGTGGATCACCCTCATGTCATATTGGGGAAGGATGAGTTCTTGACTTTGTAAGAAGAGCTTCAAAGATGGTGGTGGGGTCTTTCTTACCACCATCTAATGACTATTTCGGCCTCGGTGACTGGGCTAGGAGGGCCTGTAGTTTGTTATACAAGCCTGTAGTCAGGAAGATGAAGGACAACCGTTGTATCTTAATCTTAGCATCTTCTCACAATGTGTGGAAAGCTATGCAGGTTCCAATATGACAAGTTCAAGGTAAGCTCTTAACAATTAGTGTCTAGAGTTCTTTGGTTTGTTCTTCCTTAATTTGCAAAGATTTTTATTGGATTAGACTGTTTGGTATCCCATTGCATGCTTGGAATTTTGATATTTTTTAGAAGCTTCGGATTGTATGTGGGGAATTTGTCAGTATGGACTGGACGGGTCTGGATAATGGGGATATGTCTTATATTCGGGTGAGAGATAAGAGGAATTCCTTTTCTCTTAATATCAAAGCCATTAGATTATCTGTTCAACGAGATGAATTTTTAATTCGAGTTTAGATTGAAAGTCTTAGAAATGGTATCAAAGAGGATGACAAAGTGAAACCGAGAGTGACTGATAATGACTCTAGGGATGATATGGAACCAGAATGGAAAGTTGTACATAGGAGAGATCGGAAAGAGGGAGAAGGTAAGGCCTTTGGGAAATATGGTTTTGGAGATGTGTTGCAGAGAACAATGCTAACCAAGCCTCAAAGGTGGAATAGCTGTACACGTGGGGGATGAAATAACGGTAATTTGAAAAGAAAGGTGGCATATGATGCGGCGCCCAAGTGTAAATGGATTTGGGTTCCGAAAACCAAGTAGGTCAAAGTGGGTGATAGTTATGTAAATTTAAAAAAGGATGACCAAGTAGCCCTTCAAAGATGAGAGGTGGGGTCCACCAGCCTAAAAAGAGGCAGTGGAGGTGCTGACCAAGGTGATAAAGACATTCAAGAGACAGTTAAGGGGGATATGGGGAAAGTAAATCATATTCCTAAGGATGGCGGGGAGATTTTGGGGACATAGTTGTCCCTATCAAACCAAGTATCATGTGGGGTTAACATTTATCCATTGCTTGACTTGGGGGGCTACATTAGCATTGGCGGTTTGACCTCTAGTATAAAGGAGGTCTCTTGGTGTATTAAAGCAAAGGAATCTGCTACTGGCAAACATTCCTTAGGAGGTAGGATAAGAGAGAGGAACTTCTCTCCAGAAGAAGTAGTTGTTATTTTGTTTTATCTACTCAAACTCTACAAGAATATTGCCATATTGCTTGCAGCTGCCTGGTGGAGGAGCTTGAAAAAGTTCTTGCCTTTTGAAAGGGCCGCTCGAAGGAGGCTGATACGGGTCCGAGTGTTACAACCGAAGACCAAGGCTTGCCGATCGTGGTCATCGAAGAAGGAGCGGGGGATGACATTGTACCAATCTAAATGCTTCCAGCTTCTGTGTTCTTTGCCTTCACTTCACCCGCCTCCAATGCCTCTGGGGTTGGGTAATCGTGACCTTTTGCCTCCGTTGCTGGGATGGAGTGGGGGGGGGGGGGGGGGGGGGGGGGGGGGTGGGGTTGGGGGCAGTTGTAGAGAAAGATTAAGAAGATGAATGTATGCTTTATATTGTAGATGGTGATGGGGTAGGTGGTGAAGTTGTTGGTGAGGGTGTTGTTGGTGATGATTTGGCAGAGGTGCCGGGGGACATAAAGATATGGTAGAGGGGGAGATAGTAGAGGGTGGAAACTTAGAGGGTGTTGTTGATGTTGAAGTAGGGGTTAATGGGCAGGGTGTTCCAATTGGGGTACCTGATGATAATTTGGAGGAAATATCTGCAATGTGGGATAATATTGGACTGGGTTCCAATGTCTCCATTGCTCAGGTTTTAGAGTGATTAAAGAGAGGGTTAAGAAGGTTAAAGAGAGCTATAAACAGAAAGGTGAGATGGGTGTGGCCAAGAAAGCTACTGATGTGGGGGAAGTCTCATCTGGTGGTGGACGACTGTTACAACTCCGGCTAGGTTCTCACTTCGGTTGGTGGCCAGGCGTGAACCTCAACCTACGAAGCTTGCTATTGCTTATAATGAGAAAGGTAAAGATGCAATTGAAGTGACTGAGGCCTGCTCGTCCTCCACTAGCTCTTAGGATAGGTTCCTCATCACATCTTAATGAAGATCTGTAGTTGAAATGTTAGTGGTATTGGTAGTGTGAGGAGAAAACGTGAATTCCTGCTTTTGGTCACGTCCTTGAAGCATGAGAATATGTCTTCATTTTGTTTTAGTCTCTCTCTCTTCCCCTAAACAGGGAGAATATGTCCTGCAACCTCTATAACATTAGGTTCCCTTCTTATTTTCGTGACACGCATCCACCCTGTAACTCTTGCTTAATAATGTACTATAGATAAGGGGAGAGAGAGACTAGACTAGTTAGGGTTTAGGATTGCTATGTACTTAGTAAATTCCAATAGCCGTTCTTTGAAAAGAGAGTGATTTATGTATAGATCCTAAAATTTTTCCTAAAATATGAAATACACCATTTATTGGCATAAATTACAAAGAAGGTTGGTCAATCTATTTTTATTTATTTATTTTCAAAATTACCCCTTAGTCTAAGGATGGAATCCTTGATCTGAATTTATTTTATTTTATTTATTTATTTATTTTAGTTTTTCCGTTAGTAGGGCAATGCCCCAAGATTTACAGCAGTGCTCTACATCAACAAAAAAAACTAAAAATTAAAATTAAAATTCGATATGAGAATGTCTTCAAGAACAAATTTTTTTTTAAATTGCCCCTCGGTATAAGGATAGAATCTTTGATCTAAATTTTATTTATTTATTTATTTTTAGTGTTTTCGTTAGTAGAGCAATGCCCCAAGCTTCAGAGCAGTGCTCTACTAACAAAAAAAAACTAAATATTAAAAGTAAAATTCGGCCTGAGGATGACTTCAAGAGCAATATTGAAAAAAGCAAAAACAGGTTGACTCGAGCTTCTATGTATTTTTCAGTTATAAATGGGACATTTCGTATTTTAGGGAAAAGTTTAGGGTCCGTACATAAATTACTCTTGGAAAGAAAATTGGAAGCGGGTAGTATAACGCAGCAGTGGTTGATGAAGCTCTTAGAAAAACTAGCATGCTGCTCTAAATGAAAAATAATTGGGAGGATTTTTGTGACAATTCTGAGTCTTGGAAGGGTGATACACCATAATTTCTCTGGTAAATTTGTTCACCCCTTCAAAGGACTTCAGCTGTGGGCAATCCAATAGCAAATAATATAAACCATACAACTTCAACTGTAATATTTGAGTTGTTAATCATATAATTAACAAGCTAATTAAAATGTTTTTCTGCTTTCATTATTGCCAAACTATTCCGCTTAAAATTATGAAATCAACAATACAAATTGTTATTTATTCGATCAAACCGCTTTAGAAGAACTAGCGCACACACTGAACATTCAAACAGAGAACAAGAATAGATGAGCAATAATTTCCATTAATGGATGACTGTGATGTGGTACTCCACAATTGCATTCTTAGTTCTAAGGTTTGCAACGAAGGTCTTCGCTATGGCATGGCCTCTGGCCAAGCGAAAAGCCCCTGATCCTTGAAAGGACTTTGTGATAGAGCACGGTGTATTACAATGTTCAATTACAATCTAACCACTTTTGAAATAAAAAAATTTAGGCTTTATTGCTTTATGGGAAGAGAAGATCAAAACATAAACAAAAATTTAAAAAGGTAAAATTATCGAAGATTACCTCAATCGAGTTTAGTATACCTCACGTTGAGTCTCCTCTGGTACCGGGCTTAGTACACCGGACGCCGAGTCTCCTCTTTTCTATGGTGCTTGGGATCTATATATGGTCTGTTGATTTCCCTACTATTCCACCCAAAACAACTTGAAGAATCCAAGCATTCAGATGGTGCTCGGGATTTATGTTCGGTGTGTTGATTTCCCTACTATGCCACCCAAAACAACTTGGAGAGAGATAAAAACTAGAGAGAGAGATAAAAATTGCCGAGTCTCCTCCTTCCAATGGTGCTCGGGATTTATGTTCGGCCTGTTGATTTCCATCAAAACAACTTGGAGAGAGATAAAAATTGGGGCCTACTGCTTGAAGAGAGAGATAGAAATTGGGGCGTACCTCCCCTTTGGGAATCTAGAGATCCTTTTGGGAATCTAGAGAGAGCTAAATTTGAGGTAGGGAGAGAGAATTCTTAAAGAAAGAGAGGAGAGAATACAAATAGAATTTTATGAGGTAGAATACTTCTTTTTATAGATTTTCTATGCCATAGATTTTACTTCAATTCGTAGGGTTAAATCTCAAATGTCAATCTAGGGAGATTTGGGGTGAGATATTTGAGCCATATATCTCCTTGATGCACCATAGATGTGATAGGGCATTACCTTCCCTTTGCTACATCTATTTCCATTGTTTCTATTATTAGATCAACCAAATTTGATTCAAAGATTTAGTAAATATCTCAAATACTCAACCACTGTACCTAAAAAGATAAGCTAACCAACAAGATAATAAACATTCTCCCAAGGAATATCAGTGGGTGGGGCATGCCACCCCTTTTGGTGGCCATGTGTGGGCAACCCAATCCTCATGTTGTTAAATTTTGGGCCCACATTTTATGGTGGTCCCATATATTTTTAAAAAATATTTTATTTTTATATTTAGAATTTTTAAATCTTATATTTTATTTAAAACATTGAAATTTATAAATCCAATTGAGAAAATAAAATATCAATAGATTCACAAAAATTCAAATAAACATTATAAAAATCACACAACATAAAATTAATTAATTTTGATGGGAATAAAATCTGTTAGATATTAAGAAATTATCAATATATGGGAGCACTCCACTTTGAATTGCGAATCATGATCCGCCTAGCTTTCTCAAACTGACCTAGCAGTTCCCATGACCCACTTTCTCAAACTGATCTAGTAGTTCCCATATCCCACAGTCTATTACAGGGCCTCATGATTGGACAACCAAAGTCACCCAATAAACTAGCAATATCAGTTTATGAATTTCAGGTTCTCCCCTAGAGACAAAAAATCATGGTCCTCCAAACCATGATGCAACCAAGACTCTATGGTGCATAGGGATAATATCTCGCACATGTATACATTTTACCCTCAAATACGAATCTTGAAACGACTCTTAAAATGACCCTCTATGTATATACCCTGTGATGATATAATGATCCGGTTTTAGCCTTGTCTTTAAATGTTATTCATCACATATAAGGGCCACACGGTCCCTTGGCTCTCATCCAGGCATACACCGACCGCATCAAGGGTTAACTGTTTAAACCCTTCTAAGTTAGATCCTTATGCCTAGGTATCTTGGGTTTTTCCAAACCTCAGCTGGCCTAGCCCGTCAAGCCTAATTCGAGTATTCTTCAAATAAAATTTGCCTAGTATGGTCCATAAAATGACCACATTCCCATTAAATTTATGTTTCATTTATTTAAAATATTTTTTAGGCCTTTAAAGGCCGTATAAACCCAACAATCCGTCCACCATAGTCATCTCCCTCTCTTTATGCATTACCGGGTTCCTCCCATCATAGTGAGTGTGCTTCCATTGAACTTTCCCTCCGGGAACACAAAGTTGATTGCCATGACGAAGCTAAATTCACTCTGGGATGCAGACGCAAAGAATCCATGCGCCCTTCCTATAAGTTTCGACGTTGGTTTAGGGCCCTTAGGTAGGGCATCGTCTACATTGACTAGGTCGGAGGCGGAGGGCGAGGTCAGGGTGGTGTTGGCTTGGGCCACAGTTATTGAGGTTGGGTTCTTAGCAGTGACAACATCATGGAAGTAGAAGTGGAGGTGACTCACCTTCTCCTTTTGAAGGCCTAGTCTCCTTTCCATCACTCTGGGTTGGAAGAAGCCAAGTGAGAGAAGAAAAGCACCAATAAGAACATGGCCATGGCAAGTGAGTGGCCCCTCATCTTGGAGTTGAATTGGAAAATACCCTTAGCATGAGTTTGACAGAGAAACTCTGATACATGCTTAATTTGTGCGAGTGATCTTTCTTTCAAAATTGTTGGACTGCAAATTTTCTTGGAGTCAATGGTAATTTATTATTAGCTTGATGAAATTTTTATCTATTTCCATCACTAAGCTCCTGAGCGTGCCCATACCTAGAGATAGATACAGCCCCTGAGCTCGAACGAGTGAGAGTGTTGGGGCGGCAATGGGCTGGGCCGGCCAAGTTATCCAGGCCCTATTAACGACCTGGGCCGCAAAATATGGCTCGAGGGTTAGGTTTGGGTCAGGATAACACAGGCCCAGGCTGGCCTTTAATTTTTTCATCTTTTTTTACTTTCTTTTCCTTTAATTTTCCCCAGCCGACACAGCCTTGATAGGGTAGGGCTGGGCGTGATCCGACCCTTAGTGAACTAGGCCAGGGCAGGCCTGGCTCATTGCCAGCTCTAAGTGTGAGAGAAGCGCCCCTTTGTAATCAACATGTGGATATAAGCCTCATATATCCATCATTGACCTTACGAAGGTGTTAAGAAACAGGCCAATATTATTTATTTATTCATTTATTTTTGTCAACTAGGTGGCTTGATTGCTACGATGCCATGGCGTCACCGTAAGATTCGAGCCCCACCAGACCCTAGAAAACCAAGAAATTATTTTAGAAAATAATATACATATGTTAATACGCAGCTAACAATGAAAACAAGTCAGGAAAATTTAGTAAACTAAAATATAAAATAAAGTATAGCAACTAAGTCAACCTGCAAACTATTGTGCCAAAAGGCCGCCAACTCGTTCTTTCTCAAAATAGACGGTGGAGATGAAGAGTAAGTCGGTAGAGAAGACAAGGCAGACGTCCTATTTGTGATATCATAACACACACAAAGGTACCGATATAAGATAGAAATCGAATATGCGAAATGTGGTGCACAATTTGATTAAATTTTAATTACATATAATTTCGTATATATTGCCTCATATTGTATATAATTATGGGAAGTGATTTTATGCAATGGTTGTATAGTAATATAATAAAATAATATTAAAAATCTATGTTAGAGCCATTTGTTTGCCCCAAAATTTTAAAGATACACTCTTTTCATTTAAATATACAATTAAAAAGAAAAATTTCAAAACACAACCTAGAAAGCGTTTTTTAGGCCTATTATTTTGGTTAGATATTTAGATCTAGATTAACAACGTTAAAAAAGAAAAAAACGATTTTCATATCATAAAGGCCTAGATCTTGAAATTCTCCAAATGGACATGTTCATTGTTGGAGGAGACTTATTTTGACTATCTATAAAGTGCAAATTAAATTTTACTTTCCTGAAATTAATTATTGAGATGAAGAGAGTGTGTATACAAACTTTCTGGTCATAAAAATACCCAAACTTATTTTTTAGAACTGTGGTTTCAGTATATTATAATGACATGGTAACATGATATTATTTCCCTGTAATTATATGTACAAATTGTCTAGTACTATCTTTATATTTTACTACATGCAATTTTTTCTGTTTTTTTTTTTTTTTTAAAAAAAAAAAAAGGGTGTCATTTTCTGATGAGAATTGATTCAAGAAGAATATGTTCCTCTCCTCCCTCTCTTTTACTCTCTCCACCCCAGACTCAAAATGGTTCTATCTTCTTTCTCTCTCCCAAACTATCCAATCTTCCATTGCATGTTAGTACAAACCTCGCTCTAAGTCAATGACATGATTTAAAGAATCCGAGGAAAGTTTAAGAGATATGAACAGTGGAGGCTTGGAACCAGATCTAAGGGGATAAACTTATCGGAAAGCTTTACGCCGCTAGGTACAGGGAATTCATATATGCCATTTTCTCCACCTCCGATCTGAATGAATAGGTCCAATAGCTTCAACAACAATATCACATGTGAGCCCCTAAATAGGTAATCTAGATATTTTCAGTAATATTTACAATTATGATAGCTATGAATATTAAAATAATTTAGAATTAAAGATTTCAAATGATAAAAATCATATTAATTTTCAATGATGAATAAGGCTATGGATTTGATAGACAATTATAGTAGTTACAATAATTTCATGCTTAAGTAGTTAATTACACTAGTGGCATTTAATGCTCCACAATTAAAATGTTTTAATGCTCTCATAATTGCCAAACTATTCCGAAATCAATAATACAAACTGTTATTTAATAAATCAAACCGCTTTAGAAGCATTACAGCACACACTGAACATTCAAACAGAGAACAAGAACAGATGAATACTAATTTCCCTAGAAATGGATGACTGTGATATGGTACTCCACAATTGCATTCTTGGTTCTCAGGTCTGAGACAAAGGTCTTGGCTATAGCATAGCCTCTGGCCAAGCGAAAAGCCCCGGATCCGCCCACCACTGTCATCTCCCTCTCCTTATGCATTATCGGGTTCCTCCCTACCATAGTGAGTGTGCTGCCGTTGAACTTGCCCTCCATGAACACAAAGTTGATTGCCATGAAGAAGCTAATTTCACTCTGTGACGAAGACGCGAAGAATCCCTGCCCCCTTCCTATAAGTTTCGATGTGGGTTTAGGTCCCTTAGTGAGGGTATTGTCCACCACATTGACTAGGCCGAAGAAGGTGGGCGAGGTCAGGGTGGTGTTGGCGCCGGCCACAGCTATAGAGGTTGGGTTCTTACCAGTGATAACATCATGAAAGTAGAAGTGGAGGTGACTCACCTTCTCCTTTTGAAGGCCTAGTATCTCTCTCCATGACTCTGTGTTGGAAGTGGCCATGTGAGAGGAGAAAAGCAACAATACGGCCACCGCCATGGCAGTTGAGTGTCCCCTCATCTTGGAGTTGGAAAGGAAGAAGAACCCTAGCATGGGTTAGAAAGAGAAACTCTTTATACATGCTTCATTTGAGCAATTGATCAATTGCTTTTCAAATTAGATCGACTGCATAATTTCTTGGTATTCTGCTAGCTAGTTAATGATAATTTATTATTCTCTTGATGAAATTTTTATCTATTTTTAGTACTATACTCATGAACGTGCCCACACCTAGAATAGAAAGAGCCCCTCAGCTAAGAGGGGTGGCACTGGGCCAAGTTGCCGGCCCTCAGAAAACTAGGGTTCTCAGTTTACCAAAATTTAACGTAATAGTCACGAAACAGTAATAGTGAACAGACACTAAAATTCTCATTATACTGAGGCTCAAACTAAAATTTCAAAAATCATCAAAATTTTTAAAAATACTAATTTATTTAAAAAATCAAGTTGTTTAGGTTTCTAAAAAACAATACGGCTATTGCATTATGGATTTTTATTATTTTGTTGCAAATACATAAATACTGATTCAATGTAATAGTGTGACATGTTCAGGTTCTCAGTACTTATATATTTACAAAAAAATTAGTTTGTTTTTGTTTATTTTTATCCGACACAACCCCCCAATAGGGTAAGGCTGTACCTGGGCTAGGCGCTAGCCAGCCTGTTGCCAGCCCTAAGAGAGAGAGAGAGTGGTAGGCCGGGGCCCTAGCCGGCCTGTTGCCTGTCCAGAGAGAGAGAAAGAAACAGCCCTTTTGCAATCAACGTGCTTGGATATAAGCATGAGATTTCCGTCGTTGACCTTACAAATGTGTTAGGAAACATGACCATATTATTTATTTATTTATTGGTCAACATGTGGCTTGATTGCTAAGGTGTAACGACTGCCCCATAAGATTCGAGCCCCACGAGACCTAAGAAAACAAAGAGAAAAATACTTTAAAAAATAATATAGATAATATTAATATCGAGCTAACAATACAAAAAGAAATCAAATCGAGAGAAAAATTCAGAAAACTAACATAAAACTAAGCCATTTGCATACTATGGTTAACTCATTCTTTATTCTCAAAATGGACGGTGGAGATGAATAGTTGGTCGGTGGAGAAGACAAGGCAAATGCCTTATTTGTGGCATCATAACATACGTATTGACATGAGGTGGAATGAAATATGAGAAAAAGAGAATCATTATTTTTTGTAGATATGGTGCACAGTTTGATTACATTTTAATGACATATAATTACGTATATATTGTCATTGTTAAAAACAAAAAAATCGTATATATTGTCTCTTATTGTATATAATTATATCCACAAATTGTGTAATATTTGCTTTGCATTTTACTATAGCGTTAGTTTGATGACAACCACTACACAAAATGTATAAGAAAAAAAGTTTTAAGTCGATGAAAGAATTACTCGTGGTTGAAAGACTCCGAGGAAAGTGTTAATGATGGAAACAGTTGAGGCTTGGAACAAAATACAAGGGGACAAACCCAAGGGAAAGCTTATGCCACTAAGCATAGAGAACTCTTATTCCTACTTTTTGCTACTTTCTCCCAGCTATCTGATTTTAATGGATGGTTGGGATAGCTTCGGCCAGAACATTACAAGTGAGTCGTTAAATGTTTGATTTAGATCTGCTGTCTCAGGAAATATATTTTCATTTTTTTTACAAATTATATGAACACGGAATTGGTGTGTGTCATCATCTCAACGGGGCAGGTCAAAAGAATATTAAAATATTCAAAAAATAAAATGACTTGAATACCCCTAAAACTTTTAGGGGTACTTTGGTTATTTTAATTTGTGAGGAATTTTTTTTTTATATTTTTGGTATGTGCGAATTTGTAGGAGGATGAAGTGCCCCTGTTTTTGCCATGTCAGCCATCCCTTCAAATCAGATGGTTGGGAGAGGGGTGGCATCTATGAATTTCCGATTAAGAAGGTTTTTGCTAAACTTAAGACATGTCGTTCATGGTTGTTGATGCTTAACTTATAACAAATTGAAAATTGCAATGTTTAAAAATAAAACTTCTTAAATGAAGAAATAGATAACTCTGAGATGATGATGTTTTTATTTCCTGTTCTTTCTAGAGACAATACATTATATGAGTAACGAAAATAGAGTGTGTTCCTTTAAATCCACACTAGACTGAGAGTCGAGGGATTTCCCTGACAATTTATATACCAATGATAATTTTCTCAAGGGGGAGGATTTGGTGTTCCGAGGTTGAATACTATTGATGCTTCCCTCAGGGCCAGAACATAGAGTTAGGGGGAACTTTTTGGTCTATAATTTTGCAAAACATCTTTGATTCACCAGAAAAATATTATTTGAGTTCTCATTACTATGTATTTACTGGCGTGCCCATCAAATGGAAGTTCTACCTTCACTACTCATAGCAGATTCTGGTCAGAATATTTTGTGGTGAGATTTTTTTAATTTAAAAATTGAACATTGTGAAATGTGACTTTACAAATTTTAGGGTCCTAAAAACCCCCCTAATGCGTTTATTTAGCCTTTTCTTGAACCCAATCTTTCCGAACAGCAAATTGAGATATCTCAAATCTCAGTTTCACCACTCAAATAAAATGCCCAAGATACAATAACAAATGAAATATAATTGGGAAAAATATAAAAACAATAATGCAAGCAATATGGGAAATCTTCAAAGTGCAACACAAATAGTAATAGAGAGGGACACTCACATATACGTAGTTCACCCAAAATGGGCTACGTCCACGGGCAAGACGGCAAAGATGTATTCACTATCAAGACGAAAAATTACAAGGTTGGGGTTATGCAGAGTTACCTCATATAATATCAAGGAATGCTCAAATAAAGAACTTCCTATTATAAAACCACCTACAATTGATCCCTTTCTTTGATTCACTATAGCTGCGAAGAAATGCCGACAAAATAGTGGTGCTAGGGTTTCACAGTGAAAACCCCTAAAACTTTACTCTCTCTACACTCTTCGATTTTCCCCTTTTTGTTTATCTCTTCAACTCGTGCCCGCACACCTTTTTATCTCTTGCGCCCGCGCACCTTTTTCCTCTCTCGCGTCCGCGTGCCTCTTTCTCACTCCCATCTCATCCGAGCACCTCCATCTCTCTTTATAACCTCTTTTAAAGAGCCCCATTCAAAATGATGAGAAATGCCCTGGTTGATATGGAAAATACCACATGGGGGTGATTTAGAATCACGCCCTAACAATCTCTACCTTGATGCAAAATCACACCTTGCCTTGCCAATCCATCACTTCCTTTCTTTATTGAAACAGAGAGAGGTTAGATTCCATTCTAGCGCCTCTACGTGGCTGGGTTTCGTAAGCATATCCGCAAGGTTGTCTTCGGTCTTGATTTTGACCAATCGAACTCTTCTATCTTCAACAACTTGCAAGACGTAGTGATATTGAACCAATATGTTCCTTGACCTCCTGTGGTGAACCGGGTTCTTGGTGAAATGGATAGCACTCATATTGTCACAAAATAATTTCCTGGGCTTGCATATAATGCCCATCTCACCCATCAATCCTTGAAGCCACATGACTTCTTTTGATGCCTCCGTTGCTGCCATGTATTCGGCTTCGGTAGTTGACAATACTACCGTGTCTTGGAGCCTTGATATCCAACTTATCGGTCCATTTGCAAATCGAAAAACAAATGCGATAGTCAACCTACCTCTATCAAGATCACCAACAAAATTTGCATCCACAAAACCTTGCATTGGAATTGAAAATGTAATTGCATAACTAGTTGTACCTCTTAAGTACCAAAGCACCGATTTTGTTACTTCTCAATGAACCTTTCCAGGGTTTGCCATAAACCGACTTAAAACAACAACTGCATGCACGATATCTGATCTTGTACATATCATGACAAACATCAAACTTCCAATCGCATTTGCATAAGGAACCTTAGCCATGCTTCTTCTTTCATATTCAGACTTTGCATTGAAGACAATTTGAAGTGAGGCGCTAAGGGTGTCTTCATCGGCTTTGTGTCTTTCATGTCAAATTTTTCAAGCACCCTTTCTGTGTAACCCTTTTGAGATAATGACAAAATTTCATTTTGTCTATCCCTTTTAATTTCAATCCCAAGGATTTGCCTTGTTGGCCCGAGATCTTTCAGCTCAAATCTTTTGCTCAAAGAAGTATTGAGCTCATCACTTTTTGCCTTATCGTAACACACCAAAAGCATGTCATCCACATATAAGATTAAAATCAAGTATGTATCATTATCAAATAACTTTAAATAGATGCAATGGTCATACTTTCTTCTTGTGTACCCAAGGCTCATCATGAACATATCAAATGTTTTATACCATTGTCTTGATGCTTGCTTGAGCCCATACAAGGACTTCATCAATTTGTCCTTATCTATGAAGCCCATTTTTTATCTTGATCACCCATTTGCAACCAACAGTCTTTCTACTTTTTGGTAGCTCTACAAAATCCCAAGTTTTGTTTCTTTGAAGGGCCAATATCTCTTCTTCTATAGTTCTTTTCCAATGCTCGGTACTATTGCTATCAATGGCTTCACTGAATGATTTTGGCTCTTCATTTTCAGCTATCAAGGCATGAAAAGTATTTGGATCCACATAATCTTTGTGCCACTTGGGTGTACGAGTTTCTCTAGTAGAACGCCTTTGTGCCAAAGGTACAACTTCATCATAATGTCCATATGGTTCTTCATCTTGACTTCCTAGTCCTTCATGGTCATCACCATGATCAATGGGTGTATTCTCATAAGGTATAATTGTACTTGGTGGAAGTATTTCGGGGTTGCCTTGAAATTCTTGGCTCTTTTGTTGCACTTCTTGACCATTATGATTTATTATCATCCCCTTTGCCAATACCTTGGATTCATCAAAATACACATCACGGCTAGTGATTATTTTTCGGGTACTTGGATCCCATAACTGGTACCCCTTCACATCTTTGCTATACCTACAAAGATGCAATTCTTTGACTTTGGATCCAATTTGTTCCTTTGGCAACTTGGAATGAGTGCATAGGCATCACAACCAAAAAATATTAAATCGGAGTACTCACTTGGAGTTCCATACCATACCTCATTAGGACTTTTACTTCCCAATGCTACCGAAGGTGATCGGTTGATAATATAAGAAGCCATTAATGCGGCTTCCACCCATAACTCTTTCTCCGACATTGCTTAACATGCACCTCAAACACTCCATCAAAGTGTGATTCATCCTCTCAGCCACACCATTTTCTTGAGGATTGTAGGTATTTGTGTAATGCATAGTAATGCTGTCGGCCTTGCAAAAATTTTCAAACTCCTTTGATACAAAAGCTCCACCATTACCAGTTCAAAGAACTTTGATGTGATACCCCGTAGATTTTTTAACTTTGGTTTTAAAATTCTTAAATGCACAAAACACATCACTTTTGGACTTGAAAATTTTGATCCATACATTTCTTGAGAAGTCATCAACAAACGAAACAAAGTGTAATGCACCGCCATAAGATGTGGTTGGTGAAGGGCCCAACACATCTGAGTGAATGTAATCAAGTTTGCGCTTGCTTGTATATTTCCTAGCCTTAAAAGGTTGTCTATGTTGTTCCCATAGATATAATGCTTACAAAATTTGGATCCATGAACTTTAAGTGTAGGAATAAAATTCCTCTTCATCAAGACCTCCATACCCTTATCACTAATATACCCCAAGCTTCTATGCCATAGGCGATATAGAACTTCCTCACCCTCAACCAAGAAATTCACTTCATCATTTGTTATTGTGCTTCCCAATAACTTGTACAAGCTCCCAACTAGGACTCTTTTCTTCACCATTAGAGCCCATATTGATACTTTGATTGACCGATGAACTTATAACCTTCCAAATCTTTAGAAGAGAGGGAAATCAAGCTCCTTTTAAGTTTCAAAACATGCTTAACATCCTTAATTGCCCGAATAGACCCATCAAACATCTTTAGAACCACCTTGCTAGTGGAATTGTTTCCTATATGAGTCAAACCATGATCTATGAGGGCACATGTGATGGGTGGCTCCACTATCAAGTATCCAATTTTGATAGAATATTGAATTATATGCAACCATCAATACTTCATCTTCAATGAAACCGGATGTAGACTCTTCAACTTGATTTACTTCATTTTTTGATTTACTTGGTTTTTCACCTCGCATTAGTAGCTTTAGAAGAATTCACTTCATTTCTCTTAAAACAATTCTTTCGTATATAACCGGGCTTCCTACAATGCCAATACACAATCTTGTTATTGGGCCCTCTAGATTTTGATCGAAATCTTGAATTACTTCTTGAATGATTCCTTGATAAATCACCCTGTTCATTCAATCGACTTCTTACCACAAGAGCTTCCGTCTTCGACTCTACCGAACTTCCCAAAGATGCTTTCTTTCGAAGTTCATCGGCTAGTAGGGCACTACATACAGAGCCCAAATCAAGAGAATTCTCCTTACTACAACTCAATATAGTAACAAGGTTATCATAGGATTCTGGTAATGAACGAAACAAAGTGACCGCTTTGTCTTCATCATCCATTCTCGCACCAATACTCTCAAGTTGACAAATGAAGTTATTAAACTCATTCAAGTATTGTGACACATTTGCACCTTCTTTTATTATCAAGGTATACAATTTTCTTTTCAAGAAAATTCGGTTTGTGAGAGATTTTGTTTGATACAAACTTTCTAATTTTTTCCACAAATCTTTTGTCGTCTTTTCGCCAACAATATTAAACAAAATCTCATTCGCTAAACACAAGCGAATAGTAGCCCGTACCTTCATATCGAGTTCATCCCAATCATCATCAGTCATATTTATCGGTTTCTTATAGTTTCCAAGTAATGTTTTGTGTTGCCCTTGATGTACCAATAAATCATGCATTTTTAATTTCCAAATTTCCAAATTATCTTCCCATTAAACTTCTCCACCTCAAACTTGTGAGATGCCATTTCCCAAAAATACTACACTAATTCTTTGAGCTCTGACACCACTTGATAAAAAATCAGGAAAACTCAATCTTCCTGAACATTAGATTGGGATATCTCATATCTCACTTTCACCACTCAAATAAAATGCCCAAGATGCATTAACAAGTGAAATATAATTGGGAAAAACATAAAAACAATAAAACAAGCAATATCAAAAATCTTCAAAGCACAATACAAATGGAAATAGAGAGGGATACACACATATACGTGATTCACCCAAAATGGGCTACGTCCACGGGCAAGACGGCAAAGATGTATTCACTATTAAGAGGAAAGATAACAAGGTTGGGGTTATACAAAGTTACCTAATACAATCTCAAAGAATGCTTAAACAAAGAACTTCCTACCATAAAACCACTTACAGTTGATCCCTTTCTTTGATTCAGTGTAGCGGCAAAGAAATGTCGACAAAATAGGTCAAGATGAGCCCCGGTGGTGGCTCTAGGGTTTCACAGTGAAAACCCCTAATTTTCTCCTCTATTTTCACCCCAAAACTTTTCTCTCTCTACACTCTTCGGTTTTTCCCCTTATATATATCTCTTCAACTCGGCCTGTGCACCTTTTTATCTCTCGTGCCCGGGCACCTTTTTCCTCTCTCGTGTTCGTGTGCCTCTTTCTCACTCCCATCTCATCCGCGAACCTCCATCCCTCTTTATAACATCTTTTAAAGAGCCCAATTCAAAATGACGAGTAATGCCCTTGTTGATATCAAAAATACCACATGGGGGTGATTTAACATCACGCCCCAACAACCATAAATGTCCACTGAACTAAGTCGTCAAACACTTTTATATAGCAAAATGTTTTTATAAGTTATCAACCCTAATATTGAAGGAAGGTGCACCTCAAAAATCTTCTAAAAAAAGGTGTTTCGTAGTTGGAAGACCATCCAATTTAATCATTTCGACCTTGAGATGTTTGGATATGATGGGAAAAAGACTTGCAAGTCCTAAAAATAGTACAGCTTGCAAAAAGTTATTTGGACCGTCTAGTTTTGAGATTTTTAAGTATTATTGATCTACATGTTTTGTACCATTTTTGAAATTTTAAATTTCATAACTAGAGACAAAATAGAATATCAGGCCATCATAAAACTTTTGAAACCCAAACTACATCTCTAAACAAAATTTAAAGGTGCTCCTTACTTTTACAGCATAAGGATTGTACCTTATACAAAGGTCACCCATATCTTTAAGTAAAAAGATTATAGAAAGTTTGCAATCTTAGAAGTAAAGTGCACCTAAAAAATCCAATTAAAGAGTGTTCTAAAGATGGAAAACCTTCACATGGATCATCTCCACCCCAAGCTATATAGAATAAAGAAAAATAATAATTTCAAGTCCTATAGATAGTGCATTTGGTAACAAGTCATCTAGACCTAAGGTTGAGAATTTACCCGGTCCAGATCTGAAACCTGAAATTCAGATCCTATCCAGATCTGGGTATGGATCCACAATTTGGATTCGAAATTATGATAAAATTCGAGTATATAACGATCCAATTCAGATCCAACCCAATTTTTCTCTCATGTAGTTCCGTCTTAAGAAGAGACACCCCCACCCTCTCTCTGGTGAGAAGAAAATCTAATTCCCAAAGGGAAAGTATAGAATGAGACCATTTACATTTGGCACAATGTGAGACATTAATCTTGACATCAAACTTCACATTAGATAGTTGTAAGTAATTGTGACCACCTTGTATCAAAGGTAAATGGTCTCATTGTATACAATCCCATTCCCAGATTTGTCAATTTTCTCTTTCTCTCTTTCCCTCCTAACCTAGTTCCCAATTTTCCAGCACAAAGGGAGATATTCCAAAATTCACAGCTCTTTCTCCATCATGTGGAAAGGAAAGAAACCGAGTTTCCCTTTAGAAAAACCGGAGAGTGAGTCAGGATAGAGGGATCTCTCTCTATGTTAGTTGCTAGCCTTAAAGTTCTCTCTCTCTCATTTTGCTAGTTGTTGCGCTCTCTCTCTTTCTCTCTCATTTTGCTAGTTGTTGCTCTCTCTCTCTCTCTCTCTCTCTCTCTCTCTCTCCTGATTTTGCTAGCTACTGACCTCAAAGTGTCCATATGCAAAGGACTTTTTGGCCAATTCTGTCTCGCCAAGACCTATAGTAAAGAAGGAGAAGTACAACACTGGAAGAGAGCTAAACTAGAGTGTTGGTGCAAAAGGGCCAAATGCTCTGAAATCTCTAGAGTGTTGGTGCAAAAGGGCCAAATGCCCTGAAATCTTAGGGCATTCGAGCTCCTCGTGCCTAAAAAACTATATTCTCTCTCTCTCACGGGCACCCAAAAGTGACGGAGACCTTGGAGTCCCCCCGAGCTATGTCTGAAAGTGATAGAATTTCAAAAGGGCCAAATGCCCTGAAAATCTTAGGGCATTCCAGCTCCTCATGCCTAAAAACTCTATTCTCTCTCTCACAATCTAGGGCATCCAAAAGTCACTGAGACCTTGGAGTCCCCTGAGCTATGTCTAAAGTGATAGAACTTCATAATACTGCATAGAATTGTATATGTTCTGAAATTTTCAAAATTTTTCGGAATAACTATGGGGCCTCGATGCGGATAGGTCCTCAGATTTGAGGTAGATGCTCAGATATGATGTTGAGGAGTCTATAACGCTGATACAATTATAGAATTTTCAAATACTGTAGAGACTTGTATATTGATTGATTAAACAATATACAATACCCATAAAAATATATGGCTAGTAACAGTTAGGATAAATCTCTACATGATACGCATCCATATCTATCCATCCATTTCTATCCACACGATAACCTAAAGAAGATGATGATTTCCAAAACCCTAGCCACACTTTTACCCTCATCCGCTCATCGTCAGTTCCTGCAAAAAATGGTCATCAAATAGTTATGCTAAGAGACCTGCAAAAACGCCCAAGAGTAAACCATAGGCAACAAGGAGAACATTTGATCTAGGAGGAAGAAACGCAATATTGGGACTCCTCAAGTAGAAACCCCTCTCCGCATCGTAATTCTAGGGCTTTCACCAGGAACTTGGATTCTCAAGAAGAAATGAATGATTTGAAATGTGGAATTGAATCGAATCCGGATCCGGATCCGGATCCTATCTATAGTTTCGTATCTAGATCTGGATCCTACTATTTTGGATCCTAACGGATCCAGATATGGATATTATGTATATTTTCTCAATTTGCACCGTTTTTTAGAATGGAAAATGATTCAATAAGGCTGCAACCCTATTAAAAGTAGTAAAGCATCACTTCAAAACTCACCGAAGATTACAATTTTGACATTTGAAAACCTTCAAATTGATCACATCTCATTCTTGACTATGTGGTTGTCAAAGAAAACTTAAGATTTCAAGCTCTAATGATAGTGTATATTATAAGATATTATCTAGACCGTCCATTTGGCCGTAAAAATAAGTGTTCATAGGTCTGAAATATTTATACAATTTTTTAAGTTTTAAATTTCATAGTTGGTGTTGAAAATTGATTTTAGAGTCATCTGATTCCCAAAGTGCCTTCCAGACAAATGAAATGAGGCGAAAATTTAGTTTGTTTTCATAAAGCCTATACCTTATAAAAACAACATCCTTTTAGAATTTTAACTTTGATAATTAGGTTGAATAGGAGTTTTTTTAAACCAATATAAGATTTCCGATACATAAAATATAACTTCTAAAAAATTTTAGAGTAGCGTCTTACTCATATCTATCTATATTATATTATATTATATGATATTAAGCAAGAGTTTGGGGGTATACACAGTAACTAGGACTAACGTTATAGAAATATAAAAGATCCCCAAATATCAGGATTTGGAAAATATGTGGAGATATATCCATTACTTTAAATAATTTTTTACTATTTGCTCACTTAAACAAGGGATACGTATAAGTGCAAGTCCCACCCATTCCAAATTTATAAGTGCAAGTCCCCCTCAGATCTAAATCTATACCTGCAAGTCCCACTCATTCCTAAAATTTGGGGTGCAAGTTCCCCCAAAATTATTTTCCTATATTTTAAACCTCCTCTGAAAATAGGTCCACCCTTTGCTAAAATTTTGGCAGCTAAATACTCCCCAAAATATTTTTCCTATTTTTTACGAACTTCCTAAAAATTGAACCTACTAGATCTTGTTTTTTTCTTATCCCATCCTTGCCTCAAATTTGTGGGTGCAAGTCCAAGTTTTCCTTTATGTTTTAAACTTTCCAAAGTAAATCGCCCCTTTCCTAAAATTTATGCCTACAAGTCCACAACGCAAAACGTATCATGAATGTGCTGAGTTTGGCAATCATACGCGAGGTGCTTATTTAAGTCCATACAAAACCTTCTTTACTTTGCAGACAAGTTATTTCTCCTTTTCTTTAGAATGGCCTGGAGGAAGACTCATATAGACCTCTTCTTCAAGGTCACCATGTAAGAAGGCTTATTTAACATCTATCTGATGCAGAGACCACCCACAATTAACTACGATAAACAAAAGAACACGAACAATACTTATCTTGGCAACTGGTGTAAAAGTGTCTTTATAATCGACTCCATAAGTTTAGGTAAATCCTGTGGCCACCAACCTGGCCTCATTTCTCTCAACAAACCCATCACTATTGTATTTGATTTTATAAACTCATCTGCATCCAACTGTTGTCTTCCTTTTAGGTAGCTTAACAACGTCCCAAGTATGGTTCTTGTCAAGTGTTTGAAGTTTTTCTTTCATGGCCTTTCTCCACACATATTGAAAAATAGCATTTTGAAAATTGGTTAGCTCAGAATTGTTAAGATTACCATGTAAGAAGCCATTTTTAACATCTATCTATGCAGAGACCACCCACAATTAGTAGTGATAAACAAAAAAACACAAACAATACTTATCTTGGCAATTGGTGTAAAAGTCTCTTTATAGTCGATTCCACAAGTTTAGGTAAATCATTTGGCCACCAACTTGGCTTCATGTCTCTCAACAAACCCAACACTATTGTATTTGATTTTATAAAGTGATCTACATCCAACTGCTTTCTTCCCTTTACGTAGTTAACAATGCCCTAAGTATGGTTCTTGTCAAGTGCTTGAAGTTCCTCTTTCATGACCTTCCTCCACACATGTTGAGAAATAACATTTTTGAAAATTGGTTGGCTCATATTTATTAGAAATAGAACACAAAAAAATAAAATAGCCAGCAGATATATTTTCATAAGAAATACGATTTTGAATAGGATAAGAAACTGTTTGGTAAGTATAAAAAACTTGAAGTCTAGAGTATGGTTAAGAGATACGAGAAGACCTGCGCAAGAGGGAATCGGGTGAGGCCGTGGCCACAACGGAATCTTCTTCTTCCAAACCAGTTTGGTGAGTTTTTGAGGTATGTTCAGCTTTAGCTTTATCATCATGGCTTATTCAAGGTGTGTTGGACATATTACTGGTACTAATATTAGGCAAGGACAAACGACCTCTTAAATACTCCCCCTGAGTTGTAGGATCATAACATTTGTATCCCTTTTGAGTAGATAAGTATTCAAGAAGGATACATCTACTGGACTATTTATCAAGTTTATCCTGATTGTGTACAGCTATATGAACATATGACATACATCCAAATACTCATAAATGATACAAATCAAATTTGCTATTTTCAAAATTTTAAGGGGAGATTTATCTTTAAGATATTTACTCGGAAGTATGTTAATCAAATAGCAAGCAGTTAGAACAGCTTCAGACCATATAAATTTTTGGAGCATGTATCTGAAACATCAAACACCTTGTAGCTTCCAAAATGTATCTATTTTTCCTTTCAACAACTCCATTTTGCTGAGGTGTTCCAACACATGATGTTTAGTGAATAATACCAAGATTACATAAATGTTCAAAAAAATCTTTGATTGGGAGTTTTTTCTATTAGCAGTAGTCTATGCGTCGAACAAGTTACATCTCCAAAATATGATATCCTAAAGTTAACTTAGGGATAGCAACGAGCTGGGCGTAGGCCGAACCTGGCCCTAGTATCCATTGGGACCGCCCCGACGGGGGTATAGACGCCCTGGCCCAAGCATGTGCTGGGCCAAGCCAAAGAATTTTTATTTATTTATTTTTTTTTAAAAAGGAAAAAACAAAGGAAAGAGGGGAAGAGTAGGTTGGGATGAACCGGGCAGGCCCAGGCCTGTACCCGGCTAGACACGCTCCTACCCTTGGGCTATAGTTGACCCAGCATTGCTCAGCCCTTGGACAACATTTTGTAGCCTAGGCCCTAGTTTTTAAAGGGCGGGTTGACCAGACCAGTCAGTCCGGGCCACCCTCCCCATTGTTACCCTTAAGTTAATCCTTGTTTGTGTTCTCTATGAGAGAGTAAATGGACAATACACTCCTAGGGAGCATAAAATCTTTTGGTAAAGATAATATACTCATGGGAGTACATTGTCATAGTAAGTTTTCAAAAAAATTGTCCATAACGGGAATTTAATGTTTTTTTATGGAATAGTGCAATTTTCCCTACATTTTATATGAAGGTCCTACTTTTTTCATTTTTTTAGTTTTTCCAATTTTTCCCTAACCGGTTTTTATTTTAATCTTTTTTGTTTTCTTCTTTTTATTGGGCTGTTTGATAGCTTGGAGGTCTATTATGAGCCAATATGATGTTTGAAACATCAGACAACCTTAAACGCTATTCGATGTCTTAAACATCGGACAGCCCTATAATTGTATTTTTCCCTGTTTTGGGTTGGTTCAATGTTGGAAACAATTGACAGACCCCTTAACATTTTATTTCGGTTAAAAGAAGGTCAGATGTTCGTGACATTTGATGGCCTTCCAAAAGTAATCATTTGAAAGTTTGGAACATTGGACCACCCTTTTGTTCCCTTTTTTTTCTCCAACAAATGCTAAATCTAAATAGTTCTTAAGCCCTATTTCGAACTAGATTGCTCTCAACCACAAAATTATCCCTCTCTCTCCCTCCGTATTTCTACTCCTAAGCCTAAAGCTTCAAGCCCTCACTAGATCGACTTGTGCAAGCTCTCTTGTACTTTTTTTTAATTTCTATTTTGCTCATTTTCTATGGGTCGAGAGAGACGTGGGTTTTGTGGCATTGGGTTTCATATTTTACATTTCTACTTATAAAGGATTTATCAAATTGAAAAATTAAATTTCCACATTGAATTTACCTCTTTTAATATCTGACAAATTGGGTTGTATTCATTCTTTTCTCCTTGCCTTTTATTTTCTATCTGCTAAATTTGCTGTCAGTTATTTCTCGCTTCATAAAGGTATGTAAAAATTTTTGTACGCATGCAAAATATAAATGTAAAAAGTAAATAAATAATGTGTTCATTAAATTAGGATCGCATCATTCCCCCTCACTTAAAAACAACCTTGTCCTCAAGATTGATCAACTCTTTTGTTTTTTAAATATTCTCATTTCCACACCATTGGAATCTCTTTCACCATTTGAACATTTTCGAAAGCCACATCAAATGTGGGGACTTTTTCTTCTAATATTCGGTAACTTTAAGGCTTTTTGCTCGCAATGTTCCCTGTAAATATTGGGAAGCTTCACTTTCTTTCTTCACTTCCTTTTGTAGCTTTCTTTCTCTTCTCATCCAAAGTTTTCAAAAATTCAACTTTCTCATCTTTATTTCTTTTTCAATTTCCCCATATGTTGGGATCTTACTTTGAATTTGCAGGTCATCAGTGTTATATGTGTGAAACAAATCACACATGTGGGAGTTTTATTTAACTTTTCTCTATTTTATTTTGAGCCATTGGATTGCATCTAATCCAATGGTTGTGGCCATTGGATTGTATCTAATCCAATAGTTGTGGCATTGTAGGAATTTTACTCTTTTAAATGAATTAAAACCCTTTTGTTTAGAGAGGGAAAGAGTGAAAAAAAGATAGAGAGATTGGTCTGCAATTGGATTTTCTCTTGAGGGCTTAGTATGCTCTGTTTTTTAGAGAGAGTGAGCAAAAAGATTGAACTCTTGCTGTGTACCCTGCTTTAGTGAGAGAAAGTGTTAAAAAGAACCCATTTTTTAGTGTTATTGGTGTTTTATTTTTTGGTTCTGTTTAGAATGAGATAGGGGTGCTGGAAATTGATATTCTCAAATCAATAAGTAAAGTCTCGCACCATTCTCCCGTAGATATAGGTCACGATTTGTGACCGAACTACATTAAATCGTTGTGTTTTGTGGATTGAATGTTGCTGGATTTTTCATTCCATGTTCATGCTTTATAACATTCACAATACCTGTAAATGTTATAAACCCTTGCTGATTTTCACCAATCGATCCCAACAACTGGTATCAGAGCCTAGGTTTTGTTTTTAATTGTGTCTCTGAAGAAAGGGGTTTTTTGCTATTGTGGTTATTTGTTATATTTTTTTCTTAAAAATGGAAAGGGAAATGGAATTTCAAAAATTAAATAAAAATAATTGGCCAATATGGAAAATGATGATAGGAGATTTTCTTATGGAAAATAATTGGATCGGCCACTTCGAGGTACGGAGGCCATGCTTGGTTGAATGGAATATTGGGAATAAGATGTTCTTGATCGAAAATGTTTTGGCAGCTATTAGACCATGTATTTCACAATCAATTTATTTGATGTCTGTCAATGTAAAACATCTGCAGAGCTTTGGTAATATTTAATGCAATCTGTTGAGCAACCCTCTTATGCAAATAAAATGCATGAGATGAAAAAATTATTTATTTTGAAAATGATAGAAGGTGCTACAATTAAGTCGCATGTGAGTGAATTTAATTCAATTTTTGCACAATTGAGTTATTTGAAAGTGAATTTGGATGAAAAAGTATTATGCTTGCTTTTGCTGAGTTCTTTGCATGCTAGTTGAGATACCTTGGTTCCCACTGTGACTAATACAATGGGTAACAAATTTAATTTAAAAGATGTAGTTTCATTGTTAAATGAAGAGACTGGAAAGGCATTCACATAAATACTTGTCGAATCAAATTAAGTATTGGTAGTAGGAGATAGAGGAAGAACACAATATAGATACCAACCCTATGGATTTAATAGGGTCAAATCTCATAGCAGAGTCAGATCCAAGTCACAGGGAAAGAAGGTTACTTACTGGTATTACAAGAAACCTGGTCACACAAGAAAGTAATGTTATGCTTTGAAGAATAAACAAAAGGGCAAGGCCAAGGACAGCCTTGCCAAAGCAAGTACAGTTTCAGATGGTGAAGATAGGGCTACTTTTAGTGTTGCATGTACAACATTGTCTATTGCAGATACTTGGGTTTTAAGCTCTGGTAGTTCATTTCATATTTGCCTAGAAAGGTCATATTTTTCACCCTACACTGATGTGGATGGTGGCTTGGTCTATCTTGGTGATGTTTGAGCTTGCTGAAATATTGTTATCAAGCAATCAGATGGAAAGAAGCACACATTAAGAAATGTGAGGCATGTACCTGAGTTGAAGACAAATCTCTTTTCTGTCGGGCAGTTAGATGACTCTGGTTTCATAGTGACTTTTACAAATGGGTCATGAAAGATCTCATGAGGTTGAGGTTGTATGACAATATTGAAAGGGCAAAAAGATGGGAGTCTCTACACTCTTCATGGTACAACTCAAATGAATGATGCTACAGAGAAGATCGTTGCTGTAGCTAGTAAGCAAATTCAACATAGCCGTTTGAGTCATCTCAGTGAGCATGGTATGAAGGTATTGCAAACTCAAAATCTTATTCCTATTTCTAAGCATTTCCTTCTTGATTTTTGTAATCATTGTACCATGGGTAAGCAACGTAGAGTTAGCTTTAAAATAAATGAATATCATAGAAAAAGTAAAGAATTAGAATTGATTTATCCTGATGTTTGTGTCCTTGTTAATGTTAAATCTCTTGGTGGAGCTTCTTATTTTGTCACTTATTTAGATGATTATTCTAGGAAGTGTTGGTTGTATCCATTGACATCTAAGGATCAAGTTTTTGAAGTTTTCAAGGTTTTCAAAGCCAATTTAGAAAAAGAAACAGAGAGATATATAAAATGCTTGCATACTGATAATAGTAGTGAATATTGCTCGAATGCTTTTGATATTTTTTGTAAAGAGAATGACATTCGTAAAGTAAGGACTGTTCCTGGGACACTACAATAAAATGATGTTATTGAGATGATGAATATGACCATCATTGAAAGAGTAAAAAGCATGCTATCGCAATATGGTCTTGGTAAGAAATTTTGGGTTGACGTTGCTAGTACAACTGTATATTTGATCAATAGATCTCCAAGTGCACCCTTGAATGGTGAAATACCTAAAATTCTATGGAGAGGTAAAAGTGTGTCTTATGAACACTTGAGAACATTCAAGTGTGAAGCATATGTTCAAGTGCCCAATGAAAGTAAAGCCAAACTAGATGCCAAGTCAAGAAGATGTGTTTTTCTTGAGTATGGTGGTGATGATAGAGGTTATAAGATTTGAGATCCTATTCCAATTAAGACTATCAGAAGTCGGGATGTTCTCTTTAATAAGAATGTAATGTTTGTTGAAAAGAAGCAGGAAGAGTTGAAACAAGAAAGACTTATTGTGGATATACAAGAATCAAATCTCATTGTTTTACCTTGACAAGTGCAAGAGAGTCAAGCTCAAGCTCAAGACAGTTTTGATAGAGGTGATGCTAGTTAGGAGGATGACATTTAATTTGTTCAAGATGAAGAAGGACTACAAGCTATACCTGAGTCAGAATTGAGAATATCCACACGCCCTCACAAGCCCACACAAATGTATTTTCCTTCCTTATATTATGATTTGTATACTGACAGAGGTGAACATGAGTCTTTTCAAGAGGCTATTTATAACCCTAATACTGAAAAGTGACATAAGGCAATAGAGGAGGAGCTTAACGCTTTGCATAAGAATGATACATGGGAGTTGGTGGAACTTCGATATGGGAAGAAAGCATTGAAGAATATGTGGGTCTATGCTATTAAGTGGGAGGCAAATGATCTTATGCGATATAAGGCCAGACTTGTGGTGACAGGTTATAGGAAAAAAGCAGGTGTTGATTTTAATTAAATTTTTGCTCTTTTGTTAAACATAGTTATATTAGAGTTGTTTTATCTTTAATTGCTAATTTGAATTTGGAGCTAGAACAATTTGATATTTAAATTGCTTTCTTGCATGGTGATCTTGATGAAGAAATTCATATGTGTCAACCTGAAGGTTTTGAGAACAAAAGCAATCTTAACTTGGTTTGCAAGTTGAAAAAGGGATTGTATATTTGAAACAAGCATCTAGACAATGGTATAAGAAATTTGACAATTTTATGCTGGGTGAAGGTTATTCTAGATACGATTTTGATCATTGTGTGTACTTCAAGGGTCCAGCATATGATTCTTTTACTGTTTTATTGCTTTATGTTGATGATATGCTTGTTGCTAACAATGATCTAAGTAAAATCAAGTGTTTAATACTTGATATACTCAAGCATTTTTCCACCAAGGATCTTGGACCAGCCAAGAAGATTTTGGGTATGCACATCCATAGAGACAAAAAACAAGGTAAGCTTTGGTTTAGTCAATCTGAATATATTTCTAAAGTTCTTGAGCACTTCAATATGATTGACTGTAAATATGTTTCTACGCCATTAGCTGCACATTTCAAGTTATCTAAAAAGGACTCTCCAATGAATGAGGTAGATAGAAGTAAGATGAAGAATGTTCTATATACTTCTGTAGTGGGTAGTTTGATATATACAATGGTTTGTACTAAACCTAACATTGGCCATGCAGTGGAAGTTTTTTCCAGATTTATGTCTAATCTAGGTTGGGAACATTGGCAAACAATTAAGTAGATTCTTCGGTATTTGAAGGGGACACGAAATGTATGCTTGTGTTTTGAAAATTCTCATTGGGAGTTGTTGGTTATATAGATGCAGATTATGCAGGATGCTGTGATACTAGAAGGTCTACCACTAGATATATTTTCAATGTTGGTAGTGGTGCTATCACCTGGATGTCAAGGTTACAGGATATTGTTGCCTTGTCATCAACTGAAGTTGAGTATGTGGCATTGACTGAGGCAGTGAAGGAAATGATTTGGTTGAGAAGGTTACTTGGAGAGTTTGGGGTGAAACATGATAAACATGTTGTTGATTTGTGATAACCAAAGTGTTATTCATTTGGCTAAGAATGCAGTTTATCACTCCAAGACAAAGCATATAGATATTATATATCATTTTATTCAGTTGGCCCTCGAGCGTAGAGAATTGCAGGTGGACAAGATTCACACTGAGAAAAATATTGCTAATATGTTGACAAAGGTTGTCTAAACTGAAAAAAAACATGATGTAAAAAAGACTTTCGAGGTTGGAGGAGTCATAACCTCGAGTGGTGCATTGGTAATTATTTCAGGGACTTTGTGTTTTGTCTTCAAGTAGAAAAATGTGACATGTATGAAAACAAATCACACATGTAGATATTTTATTTAAATTATCTCTCTTTTATTTTGGACCATTGTATTGCATCTAATCCAATGGTTGTGGTGTTGTAGGAACTTTACCCTTTTAAAGGGATTAAAAGCCTTTTGTTTAGAGAGAGAAAGATCGAGAAAAAGATAGAAAGATTGGGCTATAATTGGGTTTTCTCTTGAGAGCTTAGTATGCTCTATTTTAGAGAGAGAAAGTGAGCAAAAAAGGCTTAAACTTCATTGTGGGTTTGTTGTGTACCTTGTTTTAGTGAGAGAAAGTGTTAAAGAGAACTCATTTTTAGGTATTCTTTGTGCTTTATTTTCGAACTCTGTTTAGAGTAAGAAATAGCTGCAGGAAATTGATATTTTGAGTTCGATTTCACTTTATAATATTCCAAATAAGTAAGTAAAGTATCGCATCATTCTCCTGTGGATGTAGGTCACGATTTGTGACCGAACCACGTTAAATATTTTCTGTGGATTGAATGTTGTTGGATTTTTCATTCCATATTCTTTATTTGATATTATGTAATTTTCATTGCTTGTTTATATTGATATGAATGCGCAACAGCTATGAATGTTATAAACCCTTGCTGATTTTTCACCAATCAATCCCAACAATTAGCTCTAGAGGATCATCAGCATTAGGCTCCTTGTAAGCCCTTTGCTCCACTGAATCATTGAAATTCTTTTAATATTGGTGATCTAATCATCAATGTTTTTCACGATTTTCCTCAATGCTGGTTTTATTACCTCCATCAATTGCCTTATTTCCTCCATGGCGACACACCCATTGGAAAGAGCCTTGGAACATTGCGCTAATAACCTAATGTTCCCTTGCCAAGGGTTCTATATGTTGTGTTTATGTAAACCTCTTTTGATTTTTAATAAAATGGGTAGGGGCCCGATATCCCCACTGATTCACCAAAAAAAAAAAAAAACAAAAGATTTGTTATGATCCTATGCCAAATATAATTGCAAATACTAAAATGAATTTGAGCTTTATTAAAAATATAACCGCTTCGATGGGACAAACCTCCTTATAAGCCACTTCGAGCAGGCCAATCCTCCATTAGGTTTATACATATATATATGGAAAAGTCTTCTTAACGCCTATATGCAAAAATGAATAGTGATTTCGCCTATCTTCATCAACGTCCAAGTTTCATCACGCGGTCACGATTGTCCGGTAGTGTTTTATTTTTCATTTTTTTTATGAATTAGAACGATATGAAAATTTGAAGGTATGTACATCTTACTGAGGCGCATCTAATAAAAGTATAAAAACAATTATCCGTGAAAAATAAATTGATCAAAATACCCCTGAAACATTTCAGTGTATTTGGCCAATTTTTTTATGTAAAATATTGTTTTTATATTTTTCGAAGATTCTTCTATTTTTGATTAATACACACTCCAAATTTCAAGTCATTCCGATTTGTAGAAAGAAAATGAAGTATGAAATACTACTGGACAATCGTGATTATACGATGAACTTTGGACGGTGATGGAGGTAGGCAAAATCACTATTCATTTTCACCTATAGACGTTGCGTAGTGTTTTCCTATATATATATATATATATGTTTCCAAGCTCCCTTCTACTCGTTTCGCTCTCCGTATTTATTTCCTTCTAAAACACTATCTCCCCATCTAAGCAACTGTAATCTTTAAGTAATACTTATCCTACCAATTAATCAAATATACATCATACCCATCCAAAAAACAAATCCAACCTACATTCTCTAAACAATAGGAAACTACTTCCTATACAGTCTACGAATCAAGATTACGATCGTTTAGTGTTGTGCCTTGATTTCTATCGCCCGAGTAGGATTTCTATGATTTTTTATGTGAATGTGGCTGTGTAATTTCTCATGTGTATTGTTTTACACGAGATTATTGTGTTTAGTTTCATTATCGGGTTTTCATGGAAATGGGCGATCTATTTTGGTATTTGAGTGTGGCGATTATTTGTTGTTTGGGATGAAGAAATAGACAAACAATTTAATCCCAATTTAATCCCTGCAGTCTTGTTAAAGGTCTAGTTCCTTGTTTATTTTATTTATTTTTTGACTTTCTTCATTTTGATAACGGCGCGTGTCTTCCCTCTGCTCAATGTTTTTGTTTTAGTTACATGTTCTTGTGCTCAAATTTTTTTTGTTTTAGTTACATGTTCTTCTTGCTCTTTGTACGCAATTGTTTTTTATGACATGGTATAATAAGGTTGAAGACTTTAAACGTTTGTTGAAACCGTTTCAACCTGGATAAAGGAGGTGGGTTGAGTTAGGTGGCAGCCAGCCTAAAACTTTGCCACATCTAATCGTGAATCCAGAACCTATATTAAATGGAGGAAAATGATTCATGTAGCCAATCCCAAATAATTGGAATAAGACATGGATGATGATGATGTTTTTATTTATAGTACTATGTATTTACTCGTATTCCCCATGGCAGTTGGGATTTTTTCATTGTGAAATTTTATAAAGAACTCTTTTGTTTATATTTGGATCATGTAGTTGTAATAATTGAGCTAAAACTTACAACTGATAGAGGGGTTTTTATTGTTTTTGTTTATCAACATGCGGACTTCATGCTTGCTCCGAGATTTTATGTCATTCTTGTTTTCAATTTTTATTTGTTTTTTCCTTTTAGAAATATGACCTTATTAACATTCGTTTTGATCTAATTTTCCTATTGGATGTTGATTTTCACAGTTTCACTCTATGTAATATAGCTCTTTCTGTTCATAACCTCAGACTTGCAGTTTTAGCTGACCAAAAAATTCACCAATAAAGTTGTCTATGTATTCCAATGTCGGAATGTTGTTATATTCGCATGTTATAGGGACATGCGACTTTACTTTCATCTTTTTTTACTTTTTCTTGTTCCTTCATGATGCTTCCATTTTTATATTAGATAGTGTTTGTATTTTGTGTTAGTTACTACTTTTCTTAAGTGGATTTATTAACTTCTAAGATGATTCATTTCCAATGGTTTTGTGGGCTCAGATTTTGTGTGAATTTGTGAGAATTATCAATGGCTGAGAAATTTTTTATGCATGAAATGTGAATTTCTTTCAATTTAGTAAGAGTTCAATAATGGTTTTGTGCTTATTTCCTAGTACTTTGTATTTTTCCTTTACCGTGGGAGATTGGGCCTCTGTTGCACTCTCATCCTTGCCTAGCTTTTTTTCTGCAATATTATATACTTATTTATACATTTTTTATTATTAATTATGTGTTGCGAATATTATGTCTCATCAAGAAATTTTTTTAAGTAATTCACTGGAAAAAAATAAGCCCTATCTATTTAAGAATTAGTTAATTTGAAAGGGTTAAGGAGGTGGTATAAGTGGGAATGGAAACGACAACTTGGGTACTAGGGTTTGAGGGTGCTATCACCACGAACCAACTCCTTTCCCAACATGTATCAAAAGATCGTACTTTCCCAACATGCATCAAAAGATGGTACAGGAAAGATATGAAACGTGCTTTCCCAACATGCATCAAAAGATGGTACAGGAAAGATATGAAACTTGAAAGACTATCCAATTCATTAGGGGAAATCAAATGAAAAGCTCGAACAAATATTTCCAAACTGCAAAACATCGGTACATAGAGAAAGCAACATCAGACATGACGATACAAGAATGACAAACAAATTTGAAAGAGGGTCTCCCAAACCATCCAGCTATCAGATTACAGCCATGGCCACCACCCCTAAGATCATCAAGACAACTGTTGAAGCTGATCCAATCTCTGCCCCACTATCGAATGGCGTGTTATCAACCAGCGGCTGGCTAGTCGAGAAGGGCGGCTGTTGGGCTGTGCCAGAGAACGAGAACGGTTGTTGATTAATCAGAGGCTGCGGATGCAACGGCTGCTGTTGAGTCAGGGGCCCCTGTTGAGGCAGAGCTTCTTGTGTTGTCAGAGGTTGTTGTGGTGCCACAGGCTGTAGTGGTTGCTGTGATGCCAGGGGTTCCGGTTGAGGTGCTAGGGGCTCGGGCTCATGTGGTGTCAAGGGCTCCTGTGGTGGTGCAAGTGGCTCCTCCTGAGTAAGGGGCACTGCAGCTCCACCAGCAGGTTGTGGATGAAGTGGCTGCTGGCCAAAAGGCAATCCTGACGATATGGGAGTTGCAAAAGGAGGATGCGCAGAAACCTGCCCAGGCGCCCCCACCGAACCACAGTGTTGGTTATTGCGTATATCGTCGCTAGCCTTCCAGTTCAGCTCCCCATCTTTGTCCCTTATCTGCATGTTTCCATCATCGAGCAGTACCAGTGTCTCAATGTGGTTCCCTTCGGCGCCTGTGTCCCAGGCCGACATGGAGCCATCATAGATCTCGAGACCGGCGTCTGAGAAAACAAGGCTGCAGGCATTGGATGTACTGACAGGAGTGCACTCCGACTCCCAGACACTCTGCCCACCATGCTCAATCTGCATGTAGCAGAAGTCGCTGCCAAAGCCTCCCGCACCGATGGCCGTCTGGGTTCGAATCAGGAGGGCATGGTACTCCCCGGAAGGGGAGGTTACGAAGACATGAGCAACTCCTGGCGACGTTAACACTGTGGAAGTGGAGTATGGGGTGGGAGGTATGCTTGCGACGATCTGTTGCTTCGTGACCCTCTGAATTGTGCCTGGGACTGGCGTAACCGCCGCACTGGGTGGTAGTGGGCTCATAGCCATGGCTAAGAGTAGAGAAGCAAGGTAAAGAGTTGCCAGCTTCTCCATGGATAGGTTCTCTCTCTCTCTCTCAAGCTTTTGATGTTTCCTTTCTCTCTAATGAAGTTTGATCTCTCTCGCTCTGGTTGTTGTTTGTGTGTCCTGAGGGTGGATGTTTATATAGAGCAGTTGTGCCTTTGAGTTGTTGTTATGGTGGGGCTGTTAAGCATGCGTAAGAAGAAGGGGGGATTAGATTGTGGTCCATCGTTCAAATAGTAGTCCAATTAATATTAAGAGTGAGGGGAGTTAGTGTATTAGGCCCAACAACTTCAATTGGGGTATTTTAGTCTTCATTCGGTACAGTAGATAGTTGATTAATATGAAACATCTTTTGAATTCTCACACTCTAATTCATCTCACGACTAGTGTACTAAACTTTGCGGTCTCTGATTTATCAAATATTATACATGGACAAATGACTGGTATACTATGCTCCCTCAGGAACATACTATATATTTACCCCCTAGAGCAAAACCCCAACTTGGGTTTTCAATTTGAAGTTTCAGGATCTATCTAATTATAACTAGTTGATTTTGTTCAAGGAAAAAACTTAAATTTTGAGTTAATAAATATCTAGATCATTCCCTTTATGTTCAGCGAAAAAATAGATTTTGAGTTCATCTTAAATCATTCCCTCCAAAAATTGGGACGGTTCCTGTATAATTGGGATTATATTTTGTTTAGGCACATACATAAAGAGTGAAAGTTGAAATTTTATTTTATTTGAGGTCGTTTGCAGGATTCTAGAAATCACATCCCTAATATTTAAGATAAAAAATTATATCTCTAGAGTAAACTGATCCATTGCAAAACTATTTAATGTATAGATGTGGAATCAATAGCTATAATTTATACGGCGTTATACTTCATGCTTATTTTGGCAAAGGGACACATTTAACAAAGGAAAAAGTTTACATAAGGATGCAACCTTATAATGTAGAACTACGAATGTATCTCAAAAGTCTATCAGATAGCTTTAATGTTGAAAAACCCTTTGATTGATCATCTCGACATGGAGATATATGATCATGAAAATAAAAAGATTTTAAGTCTCAAAAATAGTGCATTTTATAACATATTATCTACACCGTCCATTTTCAAGATTTTCATATGTTTATAGATCTACTTGATTTTAACCATTTTTAAAATTTAAAATTCTATAATTAGATATAAACATAAATTCTCTCGCCTTTTCATTAACTTCAAAGGTCGCTGAGGGCACCAACAATAGAGAGCACACCCATAGAGGAAAAGGACCATGTAGAATGAAGGGTGGCAGCGGGCCGGGCCAGGACCAGTGCAAGGCGCTGTCCCCATAGGCCGGCCATGACCATGTTAGGGCCAGGATGAGCTAAAAATGAACAAAAAACAAAAACAAGGAAAGAGAACCAGGCTGGGCCAGGCTGGCCCTTAGGCCATAGTGTGTGGCCCATGGGGCCTACACTTTTAGGGTCGGACCAAATGGGCTGTGTTGGGCCACTCAGTCCATTGCCAGCCTATGTAGAACGATTACTAAAGAGTAACTTTTCAAGCATGTATAGCCCCCTACGGGAGCACAATAAAATATTTGTTTAGGGTTGCAAATGGGGCCCTAGCCTAAGCAAGTTCAGGGACCTTTGGCTACTTGGGGTTGGCTGTCCTAGCTTCAGTCCATTTCATACTTGACCTGACAAAAATAAATAAAATGAAAAATAAATAAATAAATAAATAAAACGTATAACCAAATAAAACCTTGAGCCAGGGGCCATGGCTCCTAGGCCTAGCCCAACCCAGCCGATCCCAACTCGGCCTTAAGGCTAACATTTGTGCCCTAGGCCCGGGTCAGGCAAACCAAGTAAATTCACGCCACCTGACTCATTGTCAAATAATCGTAGGGCATGATTTTCCTCACGCACAAATATAGAATGTGCGATTTTTGTTCTTGTTATTTTCTTTATTGGTCTCCATTGAGGTTATGTCCTAAAGATTTGAGGTCCCAAATATAGTTCTAGAGTTGAATGGGTCGGATCAGGTCCGGATCCACCAGGATACTGATTTGGATACGAAAATTATACATGGGATTTGGATTTGGATCCGGATAGGATCCAAAAAGAATTATATATATATATATATATATATATATATATATATATATATATATATAAACAATAATATATAACAAACAAAACAAATACAATATAGCATATATGTGTATATATAATAATATATAATATATTAATAATTAGGTTGGATCTGGGTCTGATCCAGATGGGATCCACCTGTATCCAAATCCGACTCTGCAAATCTAAATCTTGGATCCATACCTGGATCCAGATAGGATCCAACATTCGGATTTCAGATCCAAACCGAGTAAATTCTCAACCCTAGTCTAAGAGTTGACTTTGAGGGAGGAGTCTAGGATATGATCCCGAGGAAGCATTAGATCTTTTATCTAACATTTTTATAT
The DNA here is from genome assembly GCF_054954075.1 of Amborella trichopoda. Lineage (NCBI taxonomy): Eukaryota > Viridiplantae > Streptophyta > Magnoliopsida > Amborellales > Amborellaceae > Amborella > Amborella trichopoda. Next base: position 50,750,577 of record NC_142344.1, on the reverse strand, counting down.
ATAGGTTATGGTTGCAATTTTCAGAATTTTCTATTTCCCTCAATACTTGACATCATAATAACTAGTCACGAATGGTGTATAGCAACTAGTGTTCACAAAATTGAATTGAAATGGTTAACTGGACATGGGGCTAGGAGCGGTTAGAATCGGAACTGAACTAACAGGTCCGGTAGAATTTTTTTTATAAAAAATAGATCAAAAAACCCCAAAAAATAAAAAATTTTAAAAAAGAAAAAAAACATATATTTAGTGTATGTTATCTTATTATCTACATTTATATTTTAAAGAAAAATTGAAATAATTTTTATATAAATTAATACATGAATACCTGTCATTCACGTATTTCAAGTTCCTCAAGTCATTGTATCTAGCACTCCTACCAAAACACCTTCTTCTGACCAGCTACCAAAAACATTTCTGAGACTCAAAAACATTTTTTGTTATATCCATACATCTCGAGGTCAAGATGATCAAGTAGGGGGTTTTCAACATTAAAACAACCTTTCTAATAGATTTTTGAGGTGCATATGTAATTCTACATTTTAAGGTTGCAACCTTACATAAACGTTTTCCTTATATAATAATTAAATAAGAGAAAATAAAATTCAAGATAGAGAAAGATAGGCATACCATATCGAAGATTGAGTTTTCATTTTTAATGAGCGAGAGAGATTTCCATATCAATTATTATCTCCACATTGTTTCCATATCTTAATTTGAGAGAGAGAGACGACATTCATTTCATATCTTAATGAGAGATTTCCATTAAGAGAGGCACAAGAGAGAGATTTCCATATCCTCCTTATCTCAACATTGTTTCGTCCAATTCTTTTTAAAACCTCCTAAAGTTGGTAACTATTAGAACCTGTAACTTTTTTTTTGTTTTTGTTTATCCATCCCTTTCCTAAAAGTTGTACATGCAAGTCATACCTAAAATATTTTCCCCTATTTTTTGGTTCAAACCTCTTAAAATGGGTACCTACCCCAACTCAACCCCTATTGTGCCCAATAATCACGAGAGAGAGAGAAAGTATCGACAATCTAAAATATGAGAAATATGAAAATTTAACCTTTTTTATTATAATAATATAGGAAAGAGCAATAAAATTTATCTTATTATATATTTATATATATATATATATATGAAAAATCTTCTCAATGCCTATAGGTGAAAATACCATGTTAGTGAACCCAGGTGGAATTGTCATATATACCTCTTCATGTAAATCGCCATGTAAAAAAGCGTTATTTACATAGAGTGGATGAAGATTCCAATTGTCAGATACCATGTTAGTGAAGAAATTAGTAATTGAAGAATTGTTTCATATTGTTCACTTTAATAATAGTTTGTGTACAGAATATACACCGGATAGTAATAACATAAATATCTAATGGTAAAGAAGACTAAGTCTTGAGTTTGAATGGTTGTTGGATGAAGTAACGATGTATATCCATAATATATATCTAAGTGAAATGGTTCTTGAATGAGGTGATAATGTATACCATATATATATATCAATGTATATCCATAATACATTGGCACCTTATTTGAACCAAATATAGGTCAGTCACTTAGCAGCACAACCACAACTAGGGGGTAGAGTTTTGTGTGATTGATGGAAATCAATGTCAATTAACGCGAGGAGACATTGTCATGGCACAAGATTCTCTTCGAGATCGCTTCTTCATTCTTCATTCAATGGGATGGACAATTCTAGAAGATTATACAAAAGCCCGAGTTGGGAGTTCTCCAAAGCTTCTAACCATGTACCTAGTCCCCTTCTTGGACAAAAGACCCAGAATTTAAAGCTATTTAATACCCTAAACTAGTCATATTAGACACCTCTGAGCCTAATAAATATAGAAGACTAATCCGTACACCAAACCGACATATAAAAAACTAAAAACTAATGCCCTAAATTCCCAATGTTTTATACCCTTAAAAACTCATTCAAATCAAATTAAACTTGATTCCAAATAATAAAGAAGATTGTAAGCTTTCGAAGGCTCCAAAAATCATTCAAATCTAACATATAGTTATGGCCTAAAAAAGTTTGTCAGAAAAATTTCATTTTCGTCCCTGCACAACTCTACACGGGTTGCGTGGTTGAACCCATGACTCGCGGCGCATCATGAACATTTTTAGGGTCATAAAAATTGTCCAAACTATTCTCGAATCTTCTGAAACTTGGCTTATGGGATGCTTTGGGTCGGATTTTGGACCGTTTTGGCATTTGAAATACTAGGAATTCAAGCAATTATTATTTGAAAGATGCCCTAGATCCAAGGCTATATAAAGCCCCTTCCCTTCAGAAAGTCATCTAAATAATTCCAAAATCCTTAAAAAATCCTAGATCATCAAATAGAAAATCCCCTTAAAAGTTAGGAAACCCAAAAAATTAGTAAAATAACCTAAAAACCTTAAAAAATTAGAAAAATCCCTACAACCTAAAAAATATAGGAAAATTTAAGGCAAATCCTTAAAAATTCCCTCTAGCCTAAAAACCTAGATCAAGAAACCTCAAAAAAAGCTAAATTAGAAGATCTTAATTCTCTACAAGACTGATTTCCAACAAAAAAATCTCTAAAAATTCCCTACTTCAAAACCCTTGGAATAGGATCCCTAAATCCCTTTCATGCCCATTCTTCAAGGCAAAAGAGAAGGCACAAAGTTGTAAGCAACTGGGGTTCTCATGCAAGCCCTAACTCTATGTTTCGGATTTTCAAGCATGTATTTCACCTTTTTTTTTATTTGATTATTTAATTTTCTATTTTACTCTATTTTCCTTTCGCTTAACTTATTAAATCTTGATTTTAAATATTAATTCGCTGTGAACACTCAGCTAGCACTACCGACTATTCTAAAAGAGGCCCGGATCCATATGGATCTAAACTTGTTTTAGACTCGTAATTTGACCAATCCCCACGATTGTTATCGATCTCAACTTTAATCGCTTTGAGCACAAATTAGAGCAGATCTCATTCGAGGTCTTGCAGATTTGGCATGCAAACAATATAGTAATTATCGTAAAGAAAAGTAGTAATTGCCTTTACCACCTTGACTCAACTTTTTTTTAGCAACTTGATTCAAAATTCTTTACCACCACCCCCAACCAATTGTTTTATTGTAACTTTGACCTCAAAACAAAGTTTTGTAGTAAATACCTCCAAGTTAAAAAGTCATAGTTCTTTGGATCTAAGTGCCCACCCCTTGGTTGTTGAATGTTGGATCTAAATGCCCACCTCTGTAAATGTGGTCTAGCAGATTGGTGCCACGGTCCGACAATTATGATGCCTCAGTCCAGCACTAGTAATGTGGTTTGACATATTGTTGCTAAGGTCCGGCAGCTTTGTTAGTCCCGTGCGATGATGCCTCGGTCAGGCATAGAGGTCTAGTAGCTTTGTTAGTCCAGTGCGATGACGCCTCGGTCAGGCATAGAGGTCCGGTGGTTTTGTTAGTCCAGTGCGATGATGCCTCAGTCAGGCATAAGTTGCATGCGGTCCGACTGATTGTTATTGTTCCCCAGCAGTTACTATGTTATGCTTCCGGTCTGGCAGTAATGTGGGTCGGACCGTCTTTGGTAATTGAGCTCTAAGGACATGTGGTGCCTTTATGTATGACCAAGGGTATTTTCGTCGTTCAAATTATGACATTTTGAATTGGGGAATCTTTATTATAAAAGTTAAGTTTGGGGTAAAAATTGTGATAAAAAAATTGATTGGGGGGAAGTGGTATAGAAAGTTGAGTCAAGAAGGGCTTTTATAATTTTCCCTTGCTTATAATGCAAAGAGGTCGTAATCACGATCAATTGTTAGATGGTGAAATTAGACGGTTGGAGGTGTTCTACTAACTATTTTAAAAATTCAAAAAGGATTTTTTCAAACATTCACCCCCATGCTGGCTTATATGACATCTGCTACTAATAGAAGGCCTTCATGTATTGAGTGTAAACAATACTATACACAATTCTTTTCAATCTCATTAAGAATAATGATACCCTTCCGCTCTCATATCGTTGAAACAAAGTCTAGATCACTCCTAATGAAAAACCATAATGGGTTTCAATATTATGAGACCATTTACCATTGTTATAAGGATGTACCAATTACTACTAGCTATTAGATATCAAATTGAATAACTTGGGATATATTAGGAAGTTCGAGAAATTTTTTTCAAACTTTGGATTTAGTCAATACACTTATAACCACTTGATTTAAAATCAGACGAACTAGAGTGATGGTGACCTTCTTATACTAAAAGTAAACAATCTCTTTGTATAGTTTTCTGAATTACATTATGAGACTTTACCAGAAATGACATATTCACTGGAAAGAGAGACGTAGAGAGAAGAACAAGTCATAAGTTTGGAATCCAAAGCCTCTAGGTGCTTTATTTAGCAACACAAAAGACAGTCCTTATCATTTTCCTTTGCAAAGGAATCCAAAGCCTCCAAGTGCTTTATTTAGCAAACACTTATTACCGTTCTTATCATTTTCCTTGCCAAAGGCCGCGTGTCCAACATGCGTATGTAACGCTCTCTCTGTCCACAACAAACTACGCCCCTCTCTCCTATATAAATATATAAATTTGGAGAACTCTCTCCCTCATGGCCCACGAAACACATTCATAAAACCAGCCTGTTTGCTTTGTAATCTTTACAAACATGAACATGGACAAACTGCCTCTTGCATGTGTACTGCTTCTCCTCATGGTAAATCATCCTTTGCATATTCAAAATCAAGATTACTATAGAGCATTAAGATTCTTTTTTTTTTTTTTTTTTTTTTTCTTTAGTAACATTTTAGTTGCATCCTTATTACGTTCGGCTTCGTTGTATACTTGTCGGTTTATTGCTTTGGACGGCGGAAGTCAACGATTCGAATCGTTTGAGTTTGTCCCAGAAAGCTCAAAGAAGCAAGCTTAACTTTTTTTTATCTAATATGAATCGTGGTTCCCACGGTTTCAAAAACATACACCAATGTAATATGACAGTGGATTGCACTACGACTATGCTTTACTATACGCTTCAATGTTTTCTCACTTCTTGTTGTCCACTACTTGCAGGGAACACTAAACCTGTACAACGTACTGGCAACACCTGAGAGCTACTGGGAACAAGTGTTCCCGAAAACTGCAATACCCGATTTTATTCGTGCCCGTCTTCATCCCATACCTATAGGAGTGGTGCCTATGACTGCAGACAATCGAGATCCGCGATTCTTCTATCCTGACTCCTCACATAAGCGTGACCCTAGGCAAACCACATTCTTCTTAGAGGAGGAGCTGAAAGTTGGAATGAACAGAGTTCTTTACTTTCCTAAATCCGACTTTGCGTATGCCGCACCTTTCCTTGCTCGTGAGATCGCAGATGCCATACTCTTCTCACCAGCCGAACTTCCACAAATCCTAAAGCGCTTCTCATTGCCTACTGCCTCTGTTGAGGCTAATGCAGTGCGTGAAACCTTAGCATGGTGTGAATCTCTAAGAGGCAAGGCTCAATGCCTAACCTCTTTAGAGGCTTTAACTGACTATGCAACTCGATCCACTATGGACCGCAGCATTACCACGCTCCACACTCATATCGACAAGGATTCTGGGCTCCAAGCTTACACCGTGAAGCGAGTGGAGCACAAGGTTGCGACGCCTGTACTACTGCCACCATGTTGGTGAGGGCAAAATATATGAGGTGAGGTTGGAAGGAGAAGATAAGAGCATAGTGGAAGCGATTGCAGCCTGCCACTCAAACACTAGGACTTGGCACCCACATTCATTTGCTGCTCTTCCCGCAGGGGTGAAGGCGGATCACAGTTTTGCTTGCCATTTCTTACCTGACGCCCAATTGTATGGGCCTAAGTCCCTGAACCTTGATTGGAATAATTAATCCGCTTATTATGGTTGGCGTAGCAATCATGTATGAGATGGATGGCTTTTAATTAAATTCTTGTTATGCGCAGTTTGCCAATTTGCTTCTTGGTTTCCTTTTTTTTCTCTTTTCTTTGGTGAGCTTTATTAGCGTTTAATTAGCACAAAGTATAGGATTCAACTCCTGGACTTGTATATCTTCTGGATGAGATACCGTGTCAAAAAGGCCTACTGGTGTCTCTATAAATTGACATACATGCAGGCGCAGCACACGTGTTAAATAGTGTAATTACCTGGAGATTCAAAATTCATCAAGGAGCTCCATTAGTCTGATGTTCTACATATCGGACCATTGCTTCTTCTTCTTTTTTCCCTTTCTATTTTTTCCAATTATTCCCCTCAGTCTGATGTTCTGAATTTCGGGCAGTATTTTATTTTATCTTTTAATTTTCCAAAGTTTAAAGCAACACAATCATTGTAAAACTCAAAATTTATGGATGTGGGACACAAAATTTGAAAATATTAACTTGATAGTCAACATATAATGCAGGTGCTTGTGTATGCTTTCATGAATATCCGAATACAAATGCACTATGGAACTAATTTAGTAGTGTTTAATAAGCATCTATTTTCATCACATTGTGGTTTAGGTCATATTGTTTATTTTAACATTTTCATCTCTTAGAAAATGTTAGCTTCTTCAAATGGACTAAATAAAAGGAGCTATGATGATATGTTTTTCTTTCTTTTCTTTTTTTAAGTGATTTATGTACCAACGCTAAAATTTTAGGTCTATTACGAAATGCACCACTCATTTGTGGAAATTACAAACAATATCAGTCAACCCACTTTTTTTATTTTTGTCAAAATTGCCCATCGATCAACACGAATTTTGATTTATATTTTTTGGATTTTTTTGTTAGTAGGGCAATGCCCCAAGATGTTGTATTGCAATGCCCCGAATGTTTTTTTTTATTTTTTTATTTTCTTATTTTTCTAATTTTCTTTGGAAAATTTTACGTGGCTTAACTCAGATTCATCGGTCGGACCCAGATATTCAATAATTATCATCATAACACTTTTCCAACTATTTGGTCCTCATTCAGTATGTTGTTTTAATTGCCAATTTGCTTCTTGGTTTTCTTTGAGTTCCCCTTTTCTCAGGTGAGCTTTGTGTTCGCTTTTTCCCGTGGACTTCTATATCTTATTGACGAGCTAACGCGTACGACTACTTTCTCTAGAAATTAACATACAGGCCACCTGTGAACATTGTGGAAGCCAAGCAGTCAAGGCTGGAAGCTTGAACTATGGACTATGAAATTCATAATCATAGTGGTTCAAGGTCTGGAGCCTTGGATGCGAGGCTTGCAAAATGTTTATACAAGCCAAGCAATCTGAGTCCTGGAATCATGAACCAATCCTTGAACTAAAATTCATAGTACAGAGATTGGTCTGACGTTTCTTACCTCTGACTTCTTGACTCACACAATCCTCACAAAAACCAAGCTGTCGGAGGATCTAGACATCGATCAGGTCCTTACACTTCACAAAACTAATAGATAAAATAAAAAAGCGGTCCGATGTTTGGATTATTGGATAAAAGGGAAAAATTAAAAGGAATAAAAATTTATGCTAATGTCTCTCTAAATTACTCTTAAATAAGAAGTACCCCCAAAAGTTAGAGTTTTTGCCATACCTTTTTTTCTTCCAAGTTTAATTTATATATATATATATAGGAAAAGCTCCTGTCAGCCCATGGGCTCATGGAACATTGTAAGCTCAATGGCCCTGATTGAATATGGACCGATCCAATTATCACAATTGTATTTCGTAATTGAATTTTAATTTTTTTCAACAAATTAAAATTACTTGAAATTTGGAGAGTCAATTATTCAATAGTAGTCGAATCTAATAAAAATATAAAAACAATAATTCGTATAATTAAATTGATCAAAATACCCCTAAAAATTTCTAGAGGTATTTTGGTCAATTTGTTTTATGTGAATTATTTTTTTAATATTGTATTAGGTGTGCCTTGATGAGAAGAGTTTATGCTCCAAATGTCATGCTATTTGGATTTATATAAAAAGTATTAAAATTATATTACTGATGTGCAGTCATGACTGTGAGATTGGCCCAGATGCCATTGGGCTTACATTGTTCCAAGTGCCCATGGGCTCACCCTAGCATCTTCACATATATATATATATATATATATATATATATATATATATATATATATATATATATAGAGAGAGAGAGAGAGAGAGAGAGAGAGAGAGAGAGAGAGAAAGAGAGAGAGAGAGGAAGATGCTACAAAACACCTATAGGCAAAAATAAACAGTGATTTCGCCTACCTTTATCACCGTCTAAAGTTCATCGCATGGTCACGATTGTCCAGTAGTGATTTCTTTGTATTTTTTTTATACAAATCAGAATAACCTGAAATTTGGAATGTGTGTTCATAAAAAGTAGGTGAATCTATGAAAAATACCAAAAAAATATTTTAGTTAATTTATTTTTTGCGAATTTTTTTTTCTATATTTTTATTAGATGCATCTCACTAAGATATATGCACGTTCCAAATTTTAGGTCATTCCAATTAGTAGAAAACAAATGAAAATAAAACACTATCAGATAATCGTGACCATGCGATGAACTTTGGACGTTGATAAGGGTAAGTGAAATCACTGTTCATTTTCGCATATAAGTGATGAGAAGATTTTTCTTATATATATAGGAAATGCTGAGATTAGCCCACTAACTCATATGAACATATGAGCCCAATAGCCCTGATTGAATCTGGGTCTATGTGACGGTCACGACCTCATTTCTTATTTGAATTTTAATGTTTTTTCTACAAATTCAAATAATTTGAAATTTTAGGCATCCATTCTTCTCATCAAAGCACACCTAATAAAACTACTTAAAAAATAACTTTCAAAAAATAAATTGACAAAATGTATCTAAAACTTTTCTGGGGTATTTTTATCAATCTATTTCTTGCAAATTAATTTTTTGATATGTTTTTAAGATTCTCCTATTCTTGAATAACTCATACCTAAAATTTCAATTTATTTGGATTTATAGAAAAAATTAAAATTAAAATTCAAAATGATGTCTTGACCGTCAGATCAGCCCAGATTAAATCTTTGCCGTTGGGCTCATATGTTCATATGAGCTAAGTAATTCAGTAGGGAAGACATGCCCCTACTTGTTTTTTCAATAGATTAGGGAGTTACATTTTAAAGGTGTTAAATTGGGGGTGTCAACGGTAAGAATGGATACCACAATGTGGTAATTTGGTGTGGGGATGCTAGCACCAAAATTCCAGCCCCTTTCCTAAGTTTAATATTTTTTTTGCCCATAAGTTGTTCCAAACATCTTCGGACATTTAAAGTTGGCTCCCCCAACCCTGCAAACATCAACTTCGGGCCTTTAATGTTTGAAGTTGATGACCTTTTTTTGGAAGATGATTTTACGAGTGTTTTGATTACAAACCTCAAATTCAGATCTTCAAGGTCTGAAGTTGATGTTTGAAACATCTTGTGAATTTTTGTTGCAAGTATCAAATTCGGAAATTTGAATTTTAAGGGGAAAAAAAAACATCGGACATTCAACGGCCGAAATCGTGATAATATAAGGACTAAATGGACTTTAACTTTTCTAGGAACATCAGCTTAAAAATTATGTTCAAATTGAAAAATACAGTAAGTCAATTGGACCAATTCAATGGCTAAGTTTCATAAGGAGAAAAATTAAATGTCGAGACATTCAATATTATACTAGTTTCACACATGCGTTACGCATGTAGTTTAATGCTGTGAAATAGAGCAACGCAATACTAATCTATAAAATGGAAAAAGCGAGGTTCTAAACAATCAACTTCGAGCCCACCTAAAAAATTTCACTAGAAAAATTTCATTAGAGGGGGTTGTTTTGATGCGTAAGATTCATGTTCATGAGAAAAAAAATTAGATTTCAAGTTTTGAAATGGTGCATCTTGTAACGCATTTTTGGAGCATCAATTTTAAATATTTTCACGTTTTCATAGATCTGCTAGATCTACACTATTTTTGAAGCTTTATAATTAGAGATGAATATATATTTTAAGGCTATCACAAAGATTTCCAGTATTGAAACCATATTTCTCGATACTATTTGAAGGTGCGCTCTATTATGATTTTTTAGAGCCTTGCCTCTGTAGCCGTTTTTTTTTTTTTTATCAAGTTTAATCTTTTTTTCTCATAAGTTGTTCCAGACATCTTTGGACATTTAAAGTTGGCTCCCCCCAACCCGCAAACATCAACTTCGGGCCTTTTATGGTTCGAAATTGAAGTTTGTGACCTTCTGTGAAATTTTGTTGCAAGTATCAGCTTTGAACCTTAAGATTTTAAGAAAAAAAAAGATTAAACATCAAACATTCAAGGGTAGAAGTAAAAGTAATACAAGAAAAGAAAAAAAGGAGCTGAAAAAAAACATGAATCTAAACTAAAACATTTTGTGGGATTTCTGAATGTTGGTAATTTAGAATGGGGAAATGGTTTGATAGGGCTACAGCCCTGTCAAAATAAGTAAAGCCTCACTCATAACTCATCATGAATTGTAATTCAAGCAATGGAAAACTTTTACATCAATCATCTCGGCTTGAACATTATTGTCGTGAAGAAAAATTAGGATTTAAAGCTCTAAAAATAGCATATATTGTAACAAATTATTTAGACCGTCCATTTTGCCCCAAAAATAAGTGTTTATAAATCAGCAAGATCTTTATATTTTTTAAGTTTCGAATTTTATGTCAGTGTTGGAAAATTGATTTTAGAACCATAATAGAGATTTCTGCTACTGAATAAGGATTTAAGATGATGCTTTATTTTGTTTTCATGCTTTATAAAAACTTCATCCTTTAGAATGATATTATCATAAATTTTGTTAGTTTCTATAGTATAAACTAAAAAATTGTACATATTATTAGTTTCTTCTTAAAGTTGTTTTCAGCTACCTATTCAGTTTCTAATCGGTTATGTATGTTGATAAAACTACCTCTTAATGTTTAATAAGCTATTTCTAATAAGCAGAAAACAAGCAATTTAAAAAAAAAATAAACAACCATGTAAAAAAATTTATTTGTGAAAAATGACCAACTGCAGAATCTTACTAATAGTAAGAAAAAAAGAGAGAAGGATTATAGTGTACCTTACGGCATGTCTATTCGAATTTATTAAAAAATTTTCGAGTAAGAAATTGTCTGTATCTAAGTTTGAACAATTGTAAGTTCTGTGGAAAAATTTTTGTATACTTTTGTAATTGTAGAGGTATTTTTGAATTTAATCCAATCTCTTGACCGTAGTGTAGTTTGTCTTTGTTTTTATGGGACTTGGTAAATTTAGTCATTCCACCTGTGTATACATATATAAAGCAGATGAGGTTACAAACCGTCCTAGACAACGTATGGAAAAAGGAATGTTTGTTTTACGTGAAAATATTTTTCAAAAATTATTTTACGTGAAAATATCCGTTCATATGATTAGATGTGAGAATATTTTTATATTAATTATTCTCCATACATCTTTTCACGCAAAGGAATTCATTCACGTGAAAATATTCCCTAGAAAATATTTCCGCACGCCTTTGGCTGAATGCAAAATCCATTGAACTCAACGAATGCAGGGTGACGACTTACTTGTTTCTAGATCTAGTACTTCGTAGCTTCAAAGGCATACTGGTTTCGAGAGCTTGAATTTATTTTTTGATTCGGTTTTGAGAAACAACATTGATTTAAAAAAACAAAAGAGAAATTTATGAAATTTTTCTCGATACTTAGTATTATTAAATAAACGAAAAGGTTTATATAAAATCGAGGATCTAAACAATCAAATTAGAGCCTACCTTAAAAATTTTACTAGAAAAGGTTGTTTTGATTCCCGAATATCTTCAAATTGATCATCTTAACATCAACATGCATGGACATGAGAAAAAATTAGATTTCAAGTTTTGGAAATAGTGCATCTTGTCACACAGTTTTGGACAGTCAATTTTCAAGATTTTTATAGATCTGCTTGATCTACACTATTTTTTATGCTTTAAATTTTATAATTAATGATAAAACTATATTTTAAGGTTGCCACAAAGTTTTCCAGTATTGAAAAAATGTTCTCGACACTATTTGAAGGTGTGCTCTACTTTGATTGTTGAGTGCCTCGGCTCTATACAAACTGCACCCTTAATGACATACCCACATAATTTTTTATTTTACATAGTTACCTTTTTTTTTTTTCTCCCTTTTTTTTATTCCTAAATTGTCCCCTCTTTGGATTTTTAAGATCCGAAGTTACAAATTTTATTTTGATTTTGGAGATCAAAACAACATCTTTTAGTCAAGTTTGATTTTGGATCTTGAAGATCCCAATTCACATTTGGCTTTATATATAGAGGCCCTATTTCAAAGTTACACGCGTAAAATTGAAAATTGAAAATTGAAATGAAATTCTTTAATTACACTAATTTAAGGCATATTAGCGTAAATTTCTCAAAAATAAAAAATTCTTAATAAAAAATATATATAAAAGATCGAGGCCCAAACATTTAATTAATGATGATGAGATACCCGGACAATGATAAAGGCAAGACGGCTAACTTAATGAGATGCTATGTCTTTTTGTCCAAATATTAAAACATTAATTGATAAATTTTAACAAAATTGGTAAACAACAATCCCTTTTATCTCATACATGCTGAATTTGTTATTCTCTCCAAATAGAATTTGCGCCATAGCTGACAACACCAGTGAAATAAGAAGCTAGTAATTGATCACAGTGACATTATACTCCACGGTCAATGAGCCGGTGGCCAACAAAATAGTCCGGAGTTGTGCATAGCCCTGAGCCAGTCTGAAAACTCCATTTCCACCCACCACAGACATCTCCCTCACATCCTGCAGTATAGGGTTCCTCCCGACCACCGTGAGCGTGCTTCCGTTGAATTCGCCATCCGTGAACACAAAGTTGAGCGCCATGATGAGGCTGAACTCAGTCTTAGAACAAGCTGCTTGAATTCCCTGTGCCCTGCCGATAAGCTTCGACGTGAGGTTGGGGCCTTCTGTTAGTGGGTCGTCAGCGACGTATACGCTACCGAAGCTGGTTGGTGACGTTTTTGTGCTATTTGCTTCGGCCACGAGTATGGGGGTGGGGTTTGATCCTTTGCCCACTTCATGGAAGTAGAAGTGGAGGTGACTCACCTTGGGTTGGCCCATGCCTACGGTCTCTCTCCAGTCATCTGACATGGAGGTGGCTATGGCCAAGAAGAAAAGTAGCAACGCCACTGTAGGTGCTCCTTTCATCTTAGATAGATCTTGAATTGAGTTACAGAGGGGTGAGGCGTGCTCTTTATACTCCATGTCCTTTACATAATCCCCAATTTGTATAGGGTTGGTCTAAATAGAGCCCGGGACTGTGCATAAATAAAATAGGGGCACAAATGGTGGTCCACAAGACTTGTAAGATGGTTGACTAAATAAAGGCCCATTTATGGTAGACTAAAATGGGATTGTATACAAAGAAACTATTTACTTTTGATAAGGTTACATATACTTACAACCAAATCATGTGAAAATCTGATAGCTCGAGTGTGCTTCAAAGTTCGAGAAAATTACTTTTGAAGTTTGAGCTTGGTCAATGAAAAAAAGTATAGCAAATTAATTTTACTTTCAATGGTCAAGGTTAATTGTGAGTACCTTGTACTAAAGATAAATGATTTCCTTGAATAATTTTTTATCTAAAATTATTTCAAGTGGATTTTCGTTTTTATTTGAATATTTTCATATCATCTTTGATCTATCTTATGAACAACTTTGAAAGAAATAGTTTTATGTCAAGCCCTATTTTTGATGGGAAAGGTTTATATAAGCGTGCAACTTTAAAATGTAGAACTACAGATGCACCTCAAAAATCCATTGGAAAAGGTTGTTTAAATATTGAAAAACCCTCTAATTGATCATCTCGATGTTCATGTATGACTATGAAAAAAGAAAGGATTTTGAGTCCCAGAACTGATGCATCTTACAACACATTATCTAGACCGTCTATTTTCAAGATTTTCATATGTTTATAGATGTACTTGATTTTAATCATTTTTGGTGCTTAAAATTTTAAAATTAGATATGAAAATAGATTATGAGATAAGACTATTTGTACATCAAAATTATATGCTATGATAAAATTTGGAGGTGCGCCTTAAATGGATTGTTTAAGTATGCAACCTTATAGAAACCACACCCATATTTGACTGTTGCTCAAATAGAAGATCAAGAGTTATGAGGGGAAATTCATATGGTACATTTTTTTTAGCACCATAAACAGTTTAGTTTGTTTTTTTTTGTCTTTTTTTTTGCTTTTTTTTTTTTTTGTTTTTTGTTTTTTTTTTTTTGCTTTTTTTTTGTTTTTTGTTTTTTGTTTTTTTATTTTAAGGTTGATCTAAAGAATGAATCAAAGTAATCATAAGTTATTTCTATCAAAAGAATATCATATGTTTTTGGAAAATGGATCACGGGTTCATGGTGATACGTTGGTCTTGAAGGGCCACAAAATATTTCTCTTATAAATTAATTGGAAATTTATCGGAATACCCTGTAAATACGAAATATTTAATATTTTACCCATTTGCAACTATTCTAACTCAACACGATGTGTTTTTCTATGCGTATTTTGAACTTGAAATATTCATTTTTCTAAATTAATGGAAAGCGTGCGATCATCGTGCTTGGAACGTTCAATGTCTTTAAAGCTAAGCAGTCATTAGAGTAGCATGTGATAGTTTTGGTGATCTTGACAATTTCTTTCTTTGACAATTAATTATTATGGAAAAGTATAATATGATCCAAGATAATATTCGATCATATTGTAGGTTACCCTAGAGTAATTTATATACTTTTTTTTTTCATGTTAATTTTTTTTAATATATGTCATTGACATTCATCCAATTGTCCAGGTTCTTCTAATTTTAAGCTGATGATTTTTTATATGTTTTAAGCGTATCCTATGGAGAGGGCCAAGTGGCCGGTCGGCACATGTCGTAGATGGTTGAAGTAGCGTATAATGTGGAAGAGACACATGTACCGACAAATGTAGGTCAAAAGTAACAGCAATATGGATTATGTATAGGGAAAAGTATATTTAGAGCGAGGCATTAAATAACTAAATTTAATCCTACCACAAAAATTTCATTAAAATGGTTGTTTTGATGTCCAAATATCTTTAAATTGATCATCTAGACATCAAGATGCATAGACATAAGAAAAAAATGCATTGAAAGTTATGAAAATAGTGTATTTTGTAATACATTTTTGGACCGTCAAATTTTAAGTTTTCATAGATATATCGATATGCATTATTTTTTAAGCTTTAAACTTTATAAATAAGTATAAAAATATATTTTAAGGCTATCACAAAGATTTCCAATATTAAATCCACATTTCTTGACACTATTTGAAGGTAGGCTCTAATTTGATTGTTTAGAGCCTATGCTCCATACAAACTGTACCCTTACATATGGGAAAAGTTTATATAGAGGGGAGGCTCTAAACAATCAAATTGAAGTATATCACAAAAAATTCACTATAAGAGGTTGTTTTTATGCCCAAATATCTTCAAATTGATCATCTCGACATCAAGATCTATGGATATGAGGAAAAAAAAAAGATTTCAAGTTTTGGAAATAGTTTATTTTGTAACAAATTTTTGAACAGTCACTTTTCAAGATTTTTAAGTTTTCATAGATATGTTGATCTACACTATTTTTTAAGCTTAAAACTTTATAAATAAAGCTGAAAATATATTTTAAGGCTATCATAAAGATTTTCAATATGGAAACCATGTCTCAACGCTATTTGAAGGTAGGCTCTAATTTGATTGTTTAGAGCCCAGGCTCATTACAAACCACACCCTATATATAAGAAAAATGAGGAAAATGAGTTATGTAATTAAATCGATGATTTGGTTATGGTTTTCAGCCACTAAGGAAGGGAGGGGGGGGGGGGGGCAAATCTCAGCATTCTCATTATGCTTGGAGGTAGGAGTTGTCGTCCCAATTCATTTTGGTCACCACCGTTGGCAGGTACTTTGAAGCTTAACTTTGATGGTAGTTCCCTAGGTAATCCAGTTATTGCAGGTATTGGTGGGGTGCTCAGAAATGGATGAGGTAATGTTATTTTTTCTTTTGCTGGTCCCATTGGTTGTGCTACTGCTAATAAGGCTGAACTAAGTGCAGTATATCATGGGTTGAAAATTTTCAAGGAGATGAATTGTAGGGATTCTGTTTGGATTGAAGGTGACTCCTTGATCGAAGGCGACTCCTTGAATGTAATAAAGGGAGCAGTGGATGCCTTGGGAATTGCGTTCACTTTGGCTTAGGGTTATGGATATCTCTCTCTCTGTCACAGTTTTTTTTTATCATGTTTACCCGTGAAGCTAATTCTTTAGCTGATGTATTGGCAAATGGGGGGGGGGGGGGAGCTTCTCTCTTTGGTTATTTTTTATTCTATAATTGGTTTCTAGAGATTAATAAAAGATCGAACATTTGTCAAAAAAAAAAAAATTGATTTGATAGGGCTGTAGCCCTATCAAAATTAGTAATCCTCACCTCATAACTTATTGAAAATTGCAATTGAAGCGTTAAAAAACCTTTACATATTGTATCTTGGCTTGAAAATTGCAATTAAATTATTAAAAAATCTTTATATGTCCTATCTTGGCTTGAACATTAGGATGGTGAAAAAAAATAGGATTTTAAGCTCTAAAAACAGTGTATATTGTAAAAAATTATCTAGATCGTCTATTTTGTTATAAAAATAAGTGTTCAAATATCCGAAAGATTTGTATCATTTGCGAGTTTCAAATTTCATTGTCGGTGATGGAAATTGATTTTAAAGCGATGGACAGTTCTGTTGCCAAAAGTGCTTTCTAGACGAAGATTTGAGATGAGGCTTTCTTTTGTTTTCATAAAGCCTAGGCCTTGTAGCAACCTCATAGAAATAAGAGATGCACTTTCCATAACGCCTATGATTTATTGGAAAAAAAGAGAAAACAATAGAGCCTCACTTTGAAGGAAACTGGTTTGATAGGGCTTTTACCCTATTCAAATAAGTGAAGCCTCACCTCATAACTCATTGAAAATTGCAATTTAAGCATTGTAAAACCTTTATATCATTCATCGCGGCTTGACCATTATGATTGTAAAAAAAAAAAGGATTTCAAGCTTTAAAAATAGTATATATTGTAACAAATGATCTAAACCGTCCATCTAAAATAAGTGTTCATAGATTCGCAAGATTTGTACCAATTTTTAAGTTTCAAATTTTATTGTTGGTGTTGAAAATTGAATTTAGAGCCACCATAGTTATTTCCAGATGAGAATTTGAGGCGAGGCTTTATTTTATTTTCATAAAGCCTAGGCCTTATAGAAACTTCATCCCACTAAACCTCATTCGGCAAATACTTTGGGGTGTTTTAAAATCTATCTCCACTACTGGTTATAAAATTTGTAGTTCAAAAAATGGTATAGATCTTGGGGATCTGTAAACACTTATTTTCAGGATGAAATGGATGGCCTAGATAAAATGTTACAGTATATATATATGCTAATTTTAGTACTTGAAGTCTTGATTTTCACCATCATAATGGTGAAGACCAAGATGTTTGATTTGAAAGTTTTCATACTCCAAAACTCCAATTTTAGATAAGCTTTGAGGTGACGCTTTACTTATTTTGTTTGGATTTATGGATGCAGCTCCTGCAAGAGTCATGAAGCCTCTTTCTCTTTGCTACTTGGATAGCATCCCGAGTGTGATCGTAGTCCATCTTTCATGTCACGTCGCGAATCATGGACTTGTGGTCACTGAAGATCATCATGTACCCTCATTGCATGGGGTTGCATCTCAATGGAGTTCTTCAATCAAGCTGCTCCCTTTTGTGGCCGTACAACTAGTGCCACACATTTGAGTTCTATGGGTGAAAAAAATTATAGTATGTTGTTCCAGCTGGCCCGTCAAACACCAGTAGTTACTCCCACTGGAATGTTGAGTTTATCTGGATCTCCTACAATAGAATGCATGTAAATCTGAATATCCAAGTAATTGAAACAATTGTGGGACTTTTGAAGCGCCCACTCAATTATAACACATATAATATGTATTTTCTCAGCATTCTCATGCCTATGTCATGAAGTAGTATAACAAGCCTTATGAGAAAAAAAAAAAAAACTCAATGCCCGTTGGTTTTGCCATATGCAAAACTTTCTTAAACCATAAAGGTTCAACCACACTAATCTCTTGGTAGTAAACCACACAAACCAAGTTATCTTATCCACACAATATGTGTCAAAGAGGCCTACCAAGACGGCCTTCTCTATAGTTCATGGTATTAGGTAATCGATGATTCCAACAAACTAACTCACAAGACATATGATCGATACTAAAAAATATGAGTCATGACATATGGGTGTTTAAAACTATAGTATAGACAAAAGACACTTTCTCCTATCTTTATAAAATACTTTCAAGACTCGATGTTTTTCCTTTTTATCATAACTCTTGATTTGGTATATTTTCACAAGCAATAGTTAGAAAATAACATGAAGGTTTGAATGATTTTCTATGACGAGTTAGTGGACCTCGCAAGTTTAAGGGGTTTTCTCAAAACTATAACTATTGACCTAGGTCTTTTTGCTTAAGAGGTCCAATCTTCTTTCAAATGAACGTATTCAGTCTTCAAAATCAATTTACCATATACACCTTTGCTTATTTATTAAGTTATGTTACAGACAACAAACATAAATCTATCTTACGATTTTATCCAAAACGAAACACGACTAAAAGTTGTTTATCAAAATCTAACAAATATACAGATATTTTCTCGGCAAATATTTGGAGACTTTAACATGAGATCCTCAACATATGCAACACCCCATATCACCATAAATTATCGAGAGGATGGTCAAAAATATCGGGTTCCATTGAAACACTCCAAATATGCTACATATTTGATTGAGTCATATCCATATCTCATGTTTGATATTTAGGTCCATAGATCTTGATCAAACTACATCTCCATGTATTTTACTACCTTAATTAGTTCATACAATCACAAAGAGGCTCAAAAACACTTGGTAATAAAAAACTGGCTCTTTTAAACTTGTTAGTCCCTATCAACTAATGTCCATACCATACATACATATGTACAAAACTAGCCAAGTTATAAATGAAGCATAAAGAATGATAAATAAATTAATGAATCCTCTTTATTTATATGACCTTACCATGCAATGTGGGATAGATTTCATACCTCGTAGTGTATGGTACCGGGGCTTACTTGATCTTGGATTTTCTTACTAACGAATTTTGGTAGTATTCGGAGAGCACACAACTGATGGAGAATCACATGGTCATCAAAGTGTCCATCTTTTCGGTCTTTGGATTTTCCCCTTTTTATACCATGAAAAAACACTCTTCTTCATGCCATCACTCCAAAAATCACAATTTCAATTCTCTTTATCGATCTTTAGAGTTTCTATACAGCCACTGTCTCTTTACATATCGCTTCACTATGAATATGCTTTTACATGTATTGTGTTTCTACTATTTTTTACAGTTCCCAGATTGAGCACCCTTCATATAGAGTGTCATGTCTCTCCAACATTGTATTACCTCTCTCTGAGTTTTACTGTTATAAACCATACTCATGACACACTATAAAACTTGAACGAGTCCTAAAAAGGCATCTATTATGAGCAATACAAAGATGCGCCTTAACAAATATTTTTTCTTGAGACCATTTTTGTTGCAAACTAGACTCAAAACTAAAACTAAACATTATGGTGTGAATCCCAAATAGTATTTTTCTACATGGAAGTAAATAAGTGACATTCATGTCGTAAAATATGTTATACTGCAGAATTCTAAGATAAACTCTATCTTGTAAAATTATATTTTCTCTCTATCCACTTGGAGTTTCCCTTTTAAACTTCTTTTATTCAAAAGTAGACACAAAAGGGCAGTAATTATCTTTCTGCGAACCTCATATCCCATTGTTAAGTAGACTTGTCAAAAATGGATATTTACATCTCAAACAAACACACCAAACCGCATAAATTCAGGATGACTTTTTTCCAATAAAGAAATATTTTTCTTTATTTCCCATGGATATTTCTCTCTCAAATAATTATTTTTAGATAGTAGACTCAAAATAGCACCTTAAGAACTCAGTGTGGACCTCAAAACATTATGTTAACAATAGAAATAAAATCATGACATTCATATCACTGAAACAGTTTTCATTGTAGAAAACAACACTTGCTCATACTTCAATAAAAGGACCTTATCTTTCAAACCGCAAGTGATATCTTCATAAATTTTTTTTTTTTTTTAAAGTAAATTCAATTTGATGAATTACAGGAAAATATAACTGAGAAATAAAATTATTTTCATGGTGAAAAATTTCACAGAATTCAATGTACAGTTTCTGAATTTTGCAGGTTCAGAATTGACACCTCTTAATGATGAGTCCATAACACTCAATTCCCCGTAATCTCCTACTGAAATTTTGTAAGAAGATCCTACTCTAAAAAACATAAGTATCGTTGCGGTATATATTAGAGAAATATCTCTTCTTCTTATTCATATCAGTGCTCCAAAACAATACAGGAAACCCTATTTTGCAGAGTACATTTGCGGCATAGGAATCATGCCAATAATCATTTCAGAGGTTTCCCATAGGACAACAAAGCCATTGTCTTTCAAATGTCTGGCTTTTAACTCATAAAAATAGTGAAACAAAAGAGATATGATAGCATGAAACCTCACTTTGATACCAATGAAAGTTAGGCAAGGTGATCTAGCATAATGTATATAGTTTTTAATTTTTTTTCTTTTCACCGACTAGAACACTTACAAATGTCCAAATACAATAAAACTCTATTGAATAAACAAATAAATAACCAAAAGTAGTTCTGACATGCTGCTATTAATTACAACATCATTTATTCAATAAATAAAACCAAAACAATGCTTATGAGAAATAAAATCTAGCAAACCACAAAGCAAGATACGAGAGGATTACCTCAACCGGACTTAGTACACCTCACAATGGGTCTCCTCCTCTAATGGTGTACGGATCAATAGTCTAGCTCAGATCTTAGAAAGATGGGCAACTCCGACCTCATCAAAGGATAACCCATAAATCTTCATCGGTGGCCAGGTAATAGGGTTTTTCAACTCGATTGACCTAGCACGTCAAACGAAATCTGAGTATCGGCAAGCATTTACCTATCTCGATCCCTCCCTTTATCCCTCAAGATCATATTCCCTCGGTCCCTCAAGACCATATTCTCTTGGTCTTTCAGAATCATTCCCCCACTGAAGTTGTTTGTTCGGGTATATCAGATATTGATTACATGCTTTCGTAAGGCCTTTAATGGCACTAAAGTTCAGCACATTCAATGACTCAATTATTCATCATCAAACATTCACGAACCTTGACATGTGTACACCCTATGCCCATCCATACATATTAGCATAGCACTCTCAAACAAGAGCTTTGTAAAGGAGAAACAACACAAGAAAATTTTATTTAAAAAAAAAACAAATCAAGGAAATTTCATCAGTCATAGAATCATTCTAAAATGATACATGAATGACATTTCCTCAGTAGTGGATAACGGTTACATTGTAGTGCTCTATAGCGTTCAGAGTTGTTGTATCGTTGGAGTAGGTTTGTTTAACACCATAGCCATGAGCCAGGCGGAAGGCTCTGGTACCTCCAATAATCGACAACTCCCTCACCTTAAGCGGAACTAGATTCCTCCCCATCACAATGAGAGTGCTACCTTTGAACTTGCCATCTGTGAATACTAAGTTGTGGGACTCGAACAAACTGAGCTCAGTTTGGGATGTGAAAGCATACAGGCCTTGTGCCTGACCAATAACCTTGGATGTGAGCTTCGGTCCTTCGGTCAAGGGGTCGTCAATAACAACGACTTCGCCAAAGAGAGTGGGCAAGGCATTTGCCGTGTTGGCTTTGGCCACGGTCACTGACGTAGGCTTCTTTGCGACATGGAGGTCATGTAAGTAGGAATCAAAGCAGCTCACTTTTGGTTCACCTAGGCCTAGCTGTGCTTGGCAAATGGGCATGGAGGAGAAGAAGAGCAACAATGAGGCCATGCCGGTGGCTAATGCTTCGTTCCCTCTCATCTTGGATTCAATGAGATGTTTGATGAAGGTAGTTTCTTTTATACATGGCCCGGTCTAAAAACTCGGTAATATCTGTGAAAAACCTTACCTTAAAAAAAAACAAAACAAGTATTTGGGAAAAACCTTATTGCCAGGTTATGTTGGTGGATGGCGTGATGAACTAGAAAAGAAGGGTCTTTTTGCAATTGTTTCACTTGGAATTGCCGTTCAAATATTTGGGGAAAGCTCTCATTTGATTTGGGATATACTAGTTATTATATCTTTCTTTGATTTTGATGTTGTTATTATATTCTTTATTTTATGTGTGTGGTTTTGCTTATAGCCTAGGCTCTAAACAATCAAATTAGAGCCTACTTCAAATAGTGTTGAGAAATGTGATTTCAATATTGGAAATTTATGTGATAGTCTTAAGATATATTTTCATATTTATTTATAAAGTTTAAAGCTTCAAAATATCTTGAAAATTGAAGGTCCAAAACTGCGTTACAAAATATACTATTTTCAAGACTTGAAATCTATTTTTTTGTCATGTCCAGATATCTTGATGTTGAGATGATCAATTAGAAGATATTTGGGCATCAAAGCAACATCTTCCAACGAAATTTTTGAGATAGGCTTTAATTTGATTGTTTAGAGCCTTGGTTCTATAGACTTTTCCCTTACGGGGAATAATGTGGTCGTGCCTTATTAATTGAAGCCTTTAGATGCAAAACACTTGTCTTGACCATCCTGCCCTCCTCCGTTTACTAGCAATATTTTTCTCAAACGTGTAAAACCGAACTAAAAAGAAGAAGAAGTAGAAACATGTAATTAATGGATGGAAAAAGTTTATGTAAGGATGCAACCTTATAATGTACAACTACGGATGCAGCTCAAAAATCCATCAAAAAAGGTAGTTTTAATGTTGAAAAACCCTTTAATTGATCATCTCGGCATCGACATGTATGACCATGAAAAATACAAAGATTCTAAGTTTCAGAAATGGTGCATTTTACAACATATTATTTGCACCGTCAATTTTTAAGATTTTCATATGTCTATAGATCTACTTGATTTTAATCATTTTTAAAATTTAAAATTTTATAATTAGATATAAAAATAAAATTTTAAAATAATCTTAAAAACATTTTATATCAAAATTATATATTATGATAAAATTTGAAGGTGCACCTTACCTCTACAGCTACGGATGCATCCGTATGCAAACAGCACCATTAATGGATATGTATGGGTGGGATGTAAGATTAAAGATACTCTGTAGAGAGAAAATCCTATCATTGGGCAAGTGGCATCTAGTGGCGAGCAATATTTTTGGCACAGCTCTTATTGTCGAGTCGTGATTTTGATGGTTTAAAGTACACAACATGCTATAATTTTTTTGATGTTTTTTACATGTCATTTTAGATGAAACTGGGGCATATGTAGTTTTCAGTGGGTACGCTGTTACAAAAACCCCTCTTATAAAATAAAATAACCAAAGTGCCCCCAACAATTTTAACGGGTACGTGGTTATTTTAGTTTATTAGAGTCATTTATTTTTTATTTTTAGATAGTGAATCTTATTGATAACTACACGTCCCAAATATATAAAAAACTAAAGAAAGAGACCGTGCTTAATTGGTTAACGCTCGGTGATTTGTACCACATGTATCAATTTGAAGAATCAAAATGGTGGTATTTTTGAAATAAAAAAAAGGTAAAAAGGCTATATACGCTAAATTGAAGAAATTCTTTAACAACACCAATTTAGGGGTTAGTAGCTTAAATTTTTCAAACCAAAAAACGCATCCTTAATAAAAAATCGATACAATGCGGCATATTCTAGGAGCCCAAACTATGTAGTTGAATAAATCTTTCTCTATATGTTACGGGTCGAGGGTTCCTTCTGCTTCTCCTTCTTCAAACTCCGTTCGGTTCGAACGAAGGAATCCAATACATATAATCCAAATTGGATCAAGTTCTATCGTTGATCAGACATTTTTATATGAACAGTACAAATCGGTTTTGTACTGTTCATATAAAAATGTCTGATCAACGATAGAACTTGATCCAATTTGGATTATATGTAATGGATTCCTTCGTTCGAACAGAAAAAGCAATGATCATTATAAAAAAAATAAAAAGGCTATACACGTATAATTGAGGAAATTGGTTTAACAACACTAATTTAGGGGTTAGTAGCTTAAATTTCTCAAACAAAAAGAACACATCCTTAATAAAAAAATTGTAAACTATCGAGCACTCCAAATATTCAATAAATGATAATGAGACTCCCTGATGATAAAAGGCAACACGGCTAACTTGATGTGACTTTGTCCTATGGAACATAGAGGATTAAGATTTAAGGGCTTTTTGTGGTCCCTCGTCTTCTTCATTCCCCTCAAGAAAGATGTCTTCGAGGCAAAATTGCATCCATCGCGATTCTCATCAATCAAGTAATGCCACACCACAAATTACAACATTTATTGATGAATCTGAAGAAAGATATTGGTAGACAAGAACCCCTTTTATCATAAAAAGCTAGCAATGGATCACAGTGATTTTGATTTTGGAGATCAAAACAACATCTTTTAGTCTAAGTTTGATTTTGGATCTTGAAGATCCCAATTCACATTTGGCTTTATATATAGAGGCCCGATTTAATAGTTACACGCGTAAAATTGAAAGTTGAAAATTGAAATGAAATTCTTTAATTACACTAATTTAAGGCATATTAGCGTAAATTTCTCAAAAATAAAAAATTCTTAATAAAAAAAATATGTAAACGATCGAGGCCCAAACATTTAATTAATGATGATGATATACCCGGACGATGATAAAGGCAAGACGGCTAACTTAATGAGATGCTATGTCTTTTTGTCCAAATATTAAAACATTAATTGATAAATTTTACCAAAATTGGTAAACAACAATCCTTTTTATCTCATACATGCTGAATTTGTTATTCTCTCCAAAAAGAATTTGCGCCATAGCTGACAACACCAGTGAAATAAGAAGTTAGTAATGGATCACAGTGACATTATACTCCACAGTCAATGAGCCGGTGGCCAACAAAATAGTCCGGAGTTGTGCATAGCCCTGAGCCAGTCTGAAAGCTCCATTTCCACCCACCACAGACATCTCCCTCACATCCTGCAGTATCGGGTTCCTTCCGACCACCGTGAGCGTGCTTCCATTGAATTCGCCATCCGTGAACACAAAGTTGAGGGCCATGGTGACGCTTAACTCTGTCTGAGAAGAAACTACTTCAATTCCCTGTACCGTGCCGATCAGCTTCGAAGTGAGGTTGGGGCCTTCTGTTAGTAGGTCGTCATGCACGTAGATGCTACCGAAGCTAGTGGGTGAGGCCTGGGTGCTATTCAATTCGGCCACGAGTACGGATGTGGGGTTTGGTCCGGTGAGCACTCCTTGGAAGTAGAAGTGGAGGTGGCTCACCTTGGGTTGGCCTATGCCTTGCCTCTCTCTCCAGTCATCTGACATGGAGGTGGCTATGTCCATGAAGAAAAGCAGCAACAAGGCGAATGCCATGGTCGGTGCTCCTCTCATCTTTCATATATCTTGAACTGAGTTGCAGAGAGACAATCCCCACTGTCCTCACAGTTTTATTAGGTTGACCTTAATGAGGACTTTGCATGAATAAAATAAGGCCACGCATATGGTGGTCCCAGGAGACCTTGTAAAATGCTGAAATAAAAATAAGGAAAAAGTTTGTAGTCCCAGGAGACCTTGTAAAATGATCAAATAAAAATAAGGAAAAATTTTATAGTCTCAGGAGACCTTGTAAACTGCTCAAATAAAATAAGGAAAAAGTTTATATAATGCCGAGGCTCCAAACAATCAAATTAAAGCCCCCCCTCAAAACTTTCACTAGAAAAGGTTGTTTTGATGCCCAAATATCATCAATTTGATCATCTCGGCATCAAGATGCATGGAAATCAGAAAAAAACGGATTTCAAATTGTGGAAATAGTGCATATTGTAACGCATTTTTGGACCATCAATTTTCAAGATTTTCAAGTTTTTATAGATCTGTTCGATGTACACTATTTTTGAAGCTTTAAATTTTATAATTAAATATGAAAATATATTTTAAGGCCATCAGAAAGATTTTTAATATTGAAACTACAGTTCTCAACCCTATTTGTAGGTGCGCTCTACTTTGATTGTTGAGAGCCTCAGCCCATATATGGTGCTCCACCAAGTAACAGCAATCGGTTGGGATAATTTTCAAGATTTCATATCATCTCTTATATACCATGAACAACTTTGAAAGAAAGTTTTGAGTCTGTAAAACCATAGATTTGATTGTTGCCTCCGTAGACAATCTAGATTTATCGTCGAGGGGAAATTGATACGGTACATTCTTTTAAGCTCCATTCCCCCATGGCCATTTTTCCATGTAAGGTACACAATAATCACCATTAGAGCCTTTTCCTAACTGTATGAAATTAGCTATACAAATTCAGATCTGCTATTTTGTTCTATGAAGGGCTATATCCTCAATGTGACCATAAATCCGCATATCTTTTTTTACTATTTCTAACCTTATCTTTTTAGTTATGCCCCTTATCCTTTTTTAGCATTCTACTTGAAACAACTCTCACCTCTTTATAATTGTTATACTTCTATTTGAAACAACTCTCACCTCCGTATAATTATTATACTAGGTCTGTGTTGCACATAACCAGCCCCCTTAAGTCTATTATCTCTCATTTTATCGTCTATTGAAGCCACACCTAAGTCTAATTTCTCTCATCTTATCGCCTATTGAAGTTATACCTAAGTTCTCCCGAATATATTCATTTTGAATTTTGTCCCTTCTTGTCTTGTCACTCATCCATCTCAACATCCTCATCTCAGCTACACTCATCCAATGAGTATATTGTTGCTTGACGTTCCAACATTCTACTCCACAAAGAAAAACTGGTCTCACAGTTGTCTATAAAACTTCTCCTTCAGCTTCATTGGTATGTGACGATCACATAAGGCTTTGGTTATACATAACCACTTTGTCCACTAGCTCTAATTCTATATGCGAAAGATTGTATATAATAACACCCCTTATGTCACAATAGATGAGAAATTTTATTATGGATTTTGTTCGCAATGATATATCCTCAACCACTTGATTTCGAATCTAATGGTCAGTAATGATTGTGACTTCCTTTTGTAAAAAATAAATAGTCTCATTGTATACATATCATTTTCTTTATTTGACAAATTAAATAGCTATTAAGCCATGGTAAAGTATAATATGATCCATATGATTAATATTTGATCATATTATAGGTTATTAAAAGAACACGTTTTATTGTAGTCTATCTTCTTAAATTTTTTGAATGTTAAAAATCTTTTCAGTTTTTGTTGACATTCGCCCAATCGCCCACGTTCCCCGATTCTCGTTGATGATTTTTATAGGTTTTAGCTCTTGAGTCTCGGACGGGTCATGCAAGTTGAGACAAACTTTATCTTCCTATACTTTATTCGTTTTAGGTATCATGTGGAAGGGACAAACCTATTGAGAAACTTAGGTCCAATTGCCAAAGGAACTGCAATAAAAATAAATAAATAGTTAAGGGTATAGTTTATTGTGCGTCCCTAGATCAAAACGAGTCGGTCCTGGCCCGATCTGGTTAGTCCACTCGATTCCAACTAGATCGCTGATTAGTGCCCGATTTTTTTTGAAAAAAATGCAATTTCGGTAAAAAAATTCCAAAAAACTCAAAAAGTCCCAAAAAATTGTAAAAATGTTTAAAATTAACATGTATTGTTTTTTTATATTATCACATAAAAAAAGAAAAAAATAAAAATCATAAGCAAAATTGGGTTTCGGAGAAAATGATTAGACACCTGAAGCATTACTTTTTTCAGTGATCAATATATAATAAATATATAATATTAATATGTAATCAATATATACTATACAATATAAATTAAATTAATAAAATAAAAATAAAAATATAATATAAAATATAATATGATATAATATTATAAAATATTATAATAGTTCAACTCGAACCATGCTTTTTTTTGGGTATTTTAGAATTCAATTAAAAATATCAGTAAAATATAAAATTGTTCATCCCTTTGTGACAAATTTGATAAATTTCTATTCCTCTCATATCTGTGTCTATGTGTATGTCTATGTGCCCCTTGGGGGGTTGGTGGTGTAGGTATTAGATTGAAGATCAAATCAGATGAACAACGCAAAATTTTTATATCCCCCGAGTTGAGGGACTTGCGGGCTTGGCACCTTGTCGGGCCTGACCAACTTTGGTGCGTTTGAGTCTACTCACCCAAGGCAGCAAACCTTGCAGTTAGCAAATAAAAAATTTGAAATAGTATATAAAGTTTTAAGTAGAAAAATAGAAGAAGGAAAATTGTTTCATGCGAGCTGGACCGTATTTCTACATTCCAGAGGTATAAAGCATCCATCTTAAAGATGGATGCAAATAGATAGTCCATCGAAAAACAAGTCTAACTAACATGATATGCAACACACGATATCACCATAAATTATCGAGAGGATGGTCAACAATATCGGGTTCCAGTGAAACACTCCCAATGTGCTACATATTTGATTGAGTCATATTCATATCTCATGTTTGATATTTAGCTCCATAGATCTTGATCAAACTACATCTCCATGTATTTTACTACCTTAATTAGTTCACACAATCACAAAGAGGCACAAAAACACTTGGTATTAAAAAACTAGCTCTTTTAAACTTTTTAGTACCTATCAACTAATGTCCATACAATACATACATATGTAAATGAAGCATAAAGGATGATAAATAAATTAATGAATCCTCTTTCTCTATATGACCTTACCATGCAATGTGGGATAGATTTCATACCTTGTAGTGTATGGTACCGGGGCTTACTTGATCTTGGATTTTCGTACTGACGAATTGTAGTAGCATTGGGAGAGCACACAACTGATGGAGAATCACTTGGTCATCGAAGTGTCCATCTTTTAGGTCTTTGGATTTTCCCCTTTTTATACCATGAAGAAATGCTCTTCTTCATGCCATCACTCCAAAAATCACAATTTCAATTCCCCTACCGATCTTTAGAGTTTCTATACAGCCACCGTCTCTTTACATATCCCGTCATTATGAATATGCTTTTACATGTATTGTGTTTCTACTGTTTTTTACAGTTCCTAGATTGAGCACCCTTCATATAGAGTGTCATGTCTCTCCTACATTGTATTACCTCTCTCTGAAGTTTTACTGTTATAAATCATACTCATAGCACACTATAAAACTTGAACGAGTCCTAAAAAGGCTTCTATGATGAGGAGTACAAAGATGTACCTTAACATGTCATATCTTTCGACTTACTACAAAATAGAAGATGAGCAACCCATGAAAAATTTATGGTATCCCTCATCGCACAAAGAGTTTGTCTTTGAAAGTTTTTGAGTATGAAAGCAGACTCAAAATCAATATTTAGTGTCATCGCCAAATCACACCATCTAATGACTCTTTTAATTAGTGACATTCACATCAGAATACAGTTTTCATAGAACAAAATCAGGTTGTGCACCTCACAATATAATAATTATTTCTCTCAATTAGCAAATATTTTTTCCTGAGACCATTTTTATTGCAAACTAGACTCAAAACTAAAACTAAACATTATGGTGTGAATCCCAAATAGCATTTTTCTACATGGAATTAAATAAGTAACATTCATGTCATAAAATATGTTATACTGCAGAATTCTAAAATAAATACTGTCTTGTAAAATTATATTTTCTCTCTATCCACTTGGAGTTTCCCTTTTAAACTTTTTTTATTCAAAAGTAGACACAAAAGGGTAGTAATTATCTTTCTGCAAGCCTCATATCCCTTTGTTAAGTAGACTTGTCAAATATGGATATTTACATCTCAATCAAACATACCAAACCGCAGAAATTCAGGATGACCTTTTTCTAATAAAGAAATATTTTTCTTTCTTTCCCATGGATATTTCTCTCTCAAATAATTAATTTTAGATAGTAGACTCAAAATAGCAACTTACAAACTCAGTGTGGACCTCAAAACATTATGTTAAGAATAGAAATAAAATCATGACATTCATATCACTGAAACAGTTTTCGTTGTAGAAAACAACACTTGCTCATACTTCAATAAAAGGATCATATCTTTCAAACCACAAGAGATTTCTTCATAAAATTATCTTTTTTTTAAAGTAAACTCAATTTGATGAATTACAGTCAAATATTACTAAGAAATAAAACTATTTGCACGGTGGAGAATTTCATAGAATTCAATGTACAGTTCCTGAATTTTGTAGGTTTAGAATTGACACCTCATAATGATGAGTCCATAACACTCAATTCCCCGTAATCTCCTACCGAAATTTTGTAAGAAGATCCTACTCTAAAAAACATACGTATCATTGCGGTATATATTAGAGAAATACCTATTCTTCTTATTCATATCAGTGCTCCAAAACAAGAGAGAAAACCCTATTCTACAGAGGACATTTGCGGTATAGGAATCATGCCAGTAATCATTTCAGAGGTTTCCCATTGGACAACAAAGCCATTGTCTTTCAAATATCTGGCTTTTAACTCATAAAAATAGTGAAACGAAAGAGATATGGTAGCATGACACCTCACTCTGATACCAAAGAAAGTTAGACAAGGTGATCTAGCACAATGTATATAGTTTTTAATTTTTTTTCTTCTCACCGACTAGAACACTTACAAATGTCCAAATACAATAAAACTCTATTGAAATAAACAAATAAATAACCAAAAGTAGTTCTGACATGCTGCTATTAATTACAACATCATTTATTCAATAAATACAACCAAAACAATGCTTATGAGAAATAAAATCTAGCCAACCACAAAGAGAGATAATAGAAAATTACCTCAAACGGACTTACTACACCTCACACTGGGTCTCCTCCTCTAATGGTGTACTGATCAATGATCTAGCTCAGATCTTTGAAAGATGGGCAACTCCGACCTCATCAAAGGATAACCCATAAATCTTCATCGGTGCCCTGGTAATAGGGGTTTTCCAACTGGATTGACCTAGCACGTCAAGCGAAATCTGAGTATCGGCAAATAGCATTTGCCTATCTCGGTCCCTCCCTTTGTCCCTCAAGATCATATTCCCTTGGTCCCTCAAGACCATATTCTCTTGGTCTTTCTGAATCATTCCCCCACTAACGTTGTTTGTTAAGGCATATCAGATGTTGATTACATGCTTTCGTAAGGCCTTTAATGGCATAAAAGTCCAGCACACTCAATGACTCAATTATTCTTCATCAAACATTCACGAACCTTGATATGTGTACACCCTATGCCCGTCCATACATATTAGCATGGCACTCTCAAACAAGAGCTTTGTAAAGGAGAAACAACACAAGGAAATTTTATTTAAAAAAAAACAGCTCATGGAAATTTCATCAGTCATAGAATCATTCTAAAACGATACATGAATGACATTTCCTCAGTAGTGGATAACGGTTACATTGTAGTGCAGTATAGCATTCAGAGTTGTTGTATCGATGGAGTAGGTTTGTTTAAGACCCTAACCACGACCCAACGGAAGGCTCCGGTACCTCCAATAATTGACAACTCCCTCACCTTAAGCGGAACTAGATTCCTCCCCATCACAATGAGAGTGCTACCTTTGAACTTGCCATCTGTGAATACTAAGTGGTGGGACTCGAACATACTGAGCTCAGTTTGGGATGTAAAAGCATACAGACCTTGTGCCTGACCAATAACCCTGGATGTGAGCTCCGGTCCTTCGGTCAAGGGGTCGTCAACAACGACGACCTCACCAATGAGAGTGGCCGAGGCATTTTTCATGTTGGCTTTGGCCACGGTCACTGCCATAGGCTTCTCTACGACAAGGACGTCATGTAAGTAGAAATCAAAGCAGCTCACTTTTGGTTCACCTAGGCCTAGCTGTGCTTGGCAAATGGGCATGGAGGAGAAGAAGAGCAACAATGGAGCCATGCCGGTGGCTAATGCTTTGTTCCCTCTCATCTTGGATTCAATGAGATTGTTGATGAAGGTAGTTTCTTTTATACATGGCCCAGTCTGAAAACTCCTTGGTAATATCAGTGAAAGACTTTACCTCAAAAAAAAACAGAACAAGTATTTGGGAAAAACCTTATTGCCAGGTTGTGTTGGTGGATGGCATGATGAATTAGAAAAGAAGGGTCATCTTGCAATTGTTTCACTTGTAAAGAAGGGTCTTCTTGCAATTGTTTCACATGTAATTTCCGTTCAAATATTTGGGGAAAATCCTCATTTGATTTGTGCTAGTTGTTATATCTTTCTTTGATTTTGATGTTGTTATTTTATTCTTTACTTTATGGGTGTGATTTTGAACAATCAAATTAGATCCTACTTCAAATAGTCTTGAGAAATGTAATATCAATATTGGAAAGCTCTGTGATAGCCTTAAGATATATTTTGACATTTATTTATAAAATTTAATGTTTCAAAATATCTTGAAAATTGACAGTCCAAAAATATGTTACAAAATATACTATTTCCAAAACTTGAAATCTATTTTTTTCTCATGTCCAGGCATCTTGATGTTGAGATGATCAAGTTGAAGATATTTGGGCATCAAAATAACATCTTCCAACGAATTTTTTGAGATAGGCTCTAATTTGATTGTTTAGAGCCTAGGTTCTATCGACTTTTCCCTTACAGGGAATAACATGGTGGTGCCTTAATAAATGAAGCCTTTAGATGCAAAATACTTTTCTTGACCCTCCTGCCTCCTCCGTTTAGTAGCAATATTTTTCTCAAACGTGTAAAACCCAACCAAAAAGAAGAAGAAGTAGAAACATGGAATTAATGGATGGAAAAAGTTTATATAAAGATTGCAACCTTATAATGTAAAACTACGGATGCACCTCAAAAATCCATCGAAAAAGGTAGCTTTAATGTTGAAAAACCCTTTAATTGATCATCTCGGCATCGAGATGTATGACCATGAACAATACAAAGATTTTAAGTCTCAGAAATAGTGCATTTTACAACATATTATCTACAACGTCTATTTTTAAGATTTTCATATGTTTATAGATCTACTTGATTTTAACTATTTTTAAAATTTAAAATTTTATAAAGAAATATAAAAATAAAATTTGGAAATAATCCTAAAAACGTTTGATATCAAAATTATATATCATGATAAAAATTGAAGGTGCACCTTACCTCTACAGCTACGGATGCATTCGTATGCAAGCAGCACTATTAATGGGGAAAGGATTTAAGCATTTGCTTTAAATTTTATAATTAACTATGAAAATATATTTTAAAGCCATCACAAAGATTTTTAGTTTTGAAACTACAGTTCTCGACCCTATTTGAAGGTGCGCTTTACTTTGATTGTTGAGAGCCTCAGCCTATATATGGTGCTCCACCAAGTAACAGCACTCGGTTGGGAAAATTTTCAAGATTTCATATCATCTCTTATATACCTTGAACAACTTTGAAAGAAAGTTTTGAGTCAGTAAAACCCTAGATTTTATTGTTACCCCCGTAGACGATCTAGATTTATCATCGAGGGGAAATTGATAAGGTACAATCTTTTGAGCTCCATCCCCCCATGGCCATTTTTCCATTTAAGGTACACAATAATCACCATTAGAGCTTTTTCCTAACTGTGTGAAATTAGTTACACAAATTCAGATATGCTATTTTGTTCTATGAAGGGCTATATCCTTAGTGTGACCATAAATCCCCATATCTTTTCTTACTATTTCTAACCATATCTTTTTAGTTCTGCCGCTTACCCTTTTTGAGCCTTCTACTTTAAACAACTCTCACCTCCTTATAATTGTTATACTAGATCTGCGTTGTACATAACTAGCCCACCTAAGTCTATTTTTTCTCATCTTATCGCCTATTGAAGCCACACCTAAGTCTAATTTCTCTCATCTTATCGCGTATTGAAGTCATACCTAAGTTCTCTCGAATATATTCATTTCAAATTTTGTCCCTTATTGTCTTGTCACTCATCCATCTCAACATCCTCATCTCAGCTATGCGTATCCAATGAGTATATGGTTTCTTGACCTTCCAACATTCTGCTCCATAAAGAAAAACTGGTCTCACAGCTGTCTATAAAACTTATCCGTCAGTTTCGTTGGTATGTGACGATCACATAAGGCTCTGGTTACACATAACCACTTTGTCCACTAGCTCTAATTCTATATGCGAAAGATTGTATATAATAACACCCCTTATGTCACAATAGTTGAGAAATTTTATTATGGATTTTGTCCCCAATGATATATCCTCAACCACTTGATTTTGAATCTAATGGTCAGTAATGATTGTGACTTCTTTTTGTAAAAAATAAATAGTCTCATTGTATACATATCATTTTCTTTATTTGACAAATTAAATAGCAATTAAGCTATGGTAAAGTATAATATGATCCATATGATTAATATTTGATTATATTATAGGTTATTAAAAGAATAAGTTATATTGTACTTTATCTTCTTAAATTTTTTGAATGTTAAAAATCTTTTCAGTTTTCGTTGACATTCGCCCAATCGCCCACGTTCCCCTAATCTCGTTGATGATTTTTATAGGTTTTAGCTCTGGAGTCTCGGAAGGGTCATGCACGTTGAGACGAACTTTATCTTCCTATACTTTATTCATTTTAGGTATCATGTGGAAGGGACAAACCTATTGAGAAACTTAGGTCCAATTGCCAAAGGAACTGCAATTTTGGTAAAAACAAATGAAATTTTGGTAAAAAAATTCCAAAAAACTCGAAAAATCCAAAAAAATTGTAAGAATGTTTAAAATTTACATGTATTCTTGTTTATATTATCACACAAAAAAAGAAATAAATAAATATCATAAGCATAATTGGGTTTCGGAAAAAATGATTAGACACCTGAAGCAATACTTTTTTCAGTGATCAATATATAATAAATATATAATATTAATATGTAATCAATGTATACTATATAATATAAATTAAATTAATAAAATAAAATTATAATATGTAATATAATATGATATAATATTAAAAAGTATTATAATATTTCAACTCGAACCATTCTTTTTTTTGGGTATTTTAGAATTCAATTAAAAATATCAGTAAAATATAAATTTGTTCATCCCTTTGTGACAAATTTGATAAATTTCCATCTCTCTCATATCTGTGTCTATGTGCCCCTCGGGGGGTTGGTGGTGTAGGCATTAGATTGAAGCTCAAATCAGATGAACAACGCAAAATTTTTATATCCCCCAAGTGGAGGGACCTACGGGCTTGGCACCTTGTCGGGCCTGACCAACTTTGTTGCGTCTGAGTCTACTCACCCAAGGCAGCAAACCATGCAGTTAGCAAATAAAAAATTTGAAACAGTAAATAAAGTTTTAAGTAGAAATATAGAAGAAGGAAAATTGTTTAATGCTAGTTGGACAGTATTTCTACATTATGCGGTCCAGAGGTATAAAGCATCAATCTTATAGATGGATGCAAATAGATAGTTCATCTAAAAACAAGTTTAACTAACGGTCCAAATGTTTTCTTAATGATTATTATTTCTAGTTTTCAAATTGTTATTATTTTTTCATATTCATGATTTCCATGGTAAAGATTATATATTCTCAAAAAATTAGGATCAAATTATATTTTAAAAAATATCTTTATTGCCAAGCTCGCATTTTTACAATATGCGGGCTAGCTGCATAGAAATCATAAGCTGGCCACATTGAAACCGTGTGTCCATAGAAGAATAGGGAAAGAAAAAAAAGGAGAAATAAATAAAAAATGGTATAACAATGCATTTATCGGTCGATATTTAGAAAAAATCGCCGATTAAGTCACTAATCGGCTGATTTGTCCGATTAGTTGGCTGATTAGTACAATGAAAAAAAATTTCTTCATACATGACCATTGGAATTGAGCCAGATTGGGATCGGCTAATGACTGATCCAAGTTAGTCGGCCGATTATTAAAAATCAGCTGATCTTTTAAACGTTGTGCTAGGGGTGGTAACGGGTCGGTAGGGTATGGGTTCAGCCAAACCTGGACTTGGAAAAATGAAATGGGACCCGGACTTGGACCTGACCAAACCTGAATTCACTGAACCTAGACCCAAACCAAGAGCTAAATCTGAAAATATAGTGTGGGAGCCAGACTCAATCAGACCCTGACCTGAACTCAAACATGATCCGTCAGTTTTTTGGATACCCAATCCCAGATCAGGTCTACCCCTTGGGTCGTAGGTCCATTGCCACCCATACTGGGTGCATAAATCCGCCGCCCAATTTTTTTCATGGATTAGATATGAAAACATGCTCTATCAAGTAGATTGAAATGCATTTTTGGTTTCCTTTCATGATTTTGCAGCTAAAAAGTTGGGGCTAATTTGATGAATTAAAATAAGGGAAAAGTTTATATACATTCGAGGCTCTAAACAATCAAATTAGAGCCCACCTCAAACTTTTCACTAGAAAAGGTTTTTTTTTATGCCCAAATATCTTCAAATTGATCATTTTGAGATCAAGATGGGCGAACATGAGAAAAAAATAGATTTTAAGTTTTGTAAATAGTGTATTTTCTAACACATTTTTGGACCGTCAATTTTAAAGATTTTCATGTTTTTATAGATATATCGATCTGCACTATTTTTGAAGCTTTAAACTTTATGAATAACGATGAAAATATAATTTAACGCTATCAGAAAAATTTCCAATATTGAAACCACTTTTCTCGATACTATTTGAACGTAGGCTCTAATTTGATAGTTTAGAGCCTAGGCTCTATACAAACCATACCCTTAAAATAAGGGTGTGGTTTGTATAAGGCTGCGGCTACAACAATCAAAGTAAAAGGCACCTTCAAATAGTACCAAGAAATGTGGTTTCTATACTGAAAATGTTTGCGATAGCCTTAAAATATATTTTCATCTCTAATTATAAAATTTAAAACATCAAAATAAGTGTAGATTTAGGAGATCTACGAAAACTTGACAATCTTGAAAATTGACGGTTAAAAAATACATTAGTTTCAAAACTTGAAATCCGTTTTTTTCTCATGTCCACGCATCTTGAGGTTGATTTGATCAATTTGAGGCATCAAAACAACCACTTATGGTGAAGTTTTTGAGGTACGTGCTAATTAGATTATTTAGAGCCTCCCACTTATATAAACATTTTTCTTAAAATAAGGATACAGTTTATTTAAGGCCTACCTTTTAAGGAAACAAAGTAAAGCTTAGTCTTAAATCTTTATCCGGAAAGCACTTTGGGCATTGGAGATCTTCATGATGACTCTAAAATCCATTTCTAATACAGATTATAAAATTTAAAGACAAAAAAATAGTAAAAATCTTGTGGATCCGTGGATACTTATATTTAGGGTGAAATGGACGGTCTAGATATTATATGATATAAACACTATATTTAGAGCTTGGAATCCAATGTTTTCAAAATAATTATAATGATCAAGGTTGAGATGATCGATTTGAATATTTTCCGACACTAGAAGTACAATTTTCTATGAGTTTTGAAGTGAGGTGTTAAATAAAATCTTTTTTTTTTCTGAGTAGATCAGTAGGGAACGGGTCCTTTACTTCTTTTAAAAATGGAACTTAAAATGTCACTCTCCCACCTTGACTACCTACAGCCCATTACTAAATAAATAAAACCATTTTTACCTAATGCATATTTAAGTTTAATAATGTAAAACAAGAATAAACTATTACGAAGCCTGATCAGGAGTTGACTATACTTTATGCAGTTGACCAACGATTTTCTTGGTTTTTAGCCAAAGAGTATGCAATATATTGCTCTATTAACACCATCTAGGCGAGGTTTGTAAATCTTTTGAGAACCTAAATTAAACTAAACTGAACAAAAGGAATATTCTACTAGGGTTTAAGAAAAATCAAACCAAAGGTTTATGTAAATTAACGAACAACAATTAGAAGAAACTTTAGAAAAGAGTATTATCTCCCAAAATTTTTTATTTTACAAGCGCACCCATTTTCTTCTTTTTTCTTATTCCCAAATTGCTTTCACTTTGGATCTTGAACATCCAAAGTGACAAAGCCATTTCGTAATTTTGAATATCGAAGATCTTAAGTTCGCCCCCCCCCCCCCATAGTGATACTGGGGTTCAACTTGGAGCACTAGTTCCCATATGCTTTGAATGGGGAAAGAGAGTCCTAATACTACTATTTCCTATAAGTTTTGAATGGGATGAGAGAGAGTCTCAGTGAAAGTTAATTTCCAGGATTGGGAGTGGGAATACCCTTAAGAGCTTGTGGATTTTCTCGGTAGGAAATTGGGTAGCTTTTAGTGTATATTGGAAATGTGAAACATGCATAAAAAGTTTAAGGTGTGCCATGTTGATCAACACAATTTTTATTTTATTTTTTACGCCTTGATCAACACAATTTTTATTTTATTTTTTATTTTTTTCGTTAGTAGGACAGTGCCCCAAGCTTTAATGTATTGCCCTATTAACGAAAAAACTAAAATAAAAAATAAAAATTTGGGTTGATCAAAGGGCAATTTTGCAAAAATAAAAAACTATAGATTGACCGACCTTCTTTGCAATTTCCTCCCATTTCGCACTTTACCTAAATTTTAAAATCCGTAGGTGAATCACTCAAGGAAAAAAAAACCCTATCTAATGATTAGAAAGTGGATTCTAAAATTTCAATTTGAGAAGATACTCTTAATTAGTCTCCAAAAGCCCTATCTAATGGTTAGAAAGTGGATTCTAAAATTTCAATTTGAGAAGATACTCTTGATTAGTCTCTTAGCCAATGTAGAAGAAGTACAATTCGCTCTGCCGAAAATGTAACAAGAATTGTTATTAGGGAGTGTACAATGAGGCCATTTTCCATTAATACAAAGTCCACAATTATTTATAAGCATCCCATATGAAATATGAAATATGAGAGTTTGGATATGTCACAAAGTTCAAAAAAATTTCTTTCAAACTTTGAATTTGATCAATGAAATAAATGCGGAATTTCACATCCAAGATTAACATAGAGTACCTTGTATTAAAACTTAATGATCTCATTGTATACTTTTCTATCTTTTTCTTGTGAGATTAAAGGAATGGAGACACAATGGTCCTTATTACTTGTTTTCTTTAACAAATGGAGTCGATTCCCGTTCCAAAAGCTTGAGCTCATGGTGGGGACAATCACACAAACATGAAAATCATTTATCGTGGGAATCACAAATCACAAAATGGTTAAAATCTCAAACAGAGCCAAGCTAGAAATGGATGACTGTGACATTGCATTTCGACCAAGCATACAAACATGAAAATCAAATTACTGTTTGTGGGAATAAAGAATCACAAAATGGTTGAAGTGGAAATCAAAAGTCACAAAATGGTTGACAACTCAGAACAGAGCCAAGCTAGTAATGGATGACTATGACATCGCATTCGACCACAAAGCTCCTGGTGACCTTGTTCGCAGAGTAGGTCTTAGCGAGGAGAAAGCCACGAGCAAGACGAAAGGCTCCACTCCCTCCCACAATGAACATCTCCCTTACATTCTCCATAGTGGGATTCCTCCCAATCATAGTAAGCGTGCTTCCATTGAACTCTCCGGTCGTGAACAGAAAGTTGAGTCCCATGAAAAGGCTGAATTCAGTCTGAGATGTCGAGGCATAAATTCCCTGCATTCTCCCTATTACCTTAGAAGTTATGGCACGGCCCTGAGTCAGGGGGTCATCTACTACGTTCAACATACCGAAGAATGTCGAAGAGGTTATGGTGGTGTTAGCCATGGCCACAATCAAAGCCGTCGCATTCTTAGTACCGCTCGCTATGTCGTGGAAGTAGAAGTGGAGATAACTCACCTTCTCTTTCCCTAGGCCTAAGCTCTTCTTCCAGTCCGCACCTGCCTTGCAGGCGACAATGGAGGAAAAGAGAAGCATGAGCAAGACCACCAGCCCTCTCATTTTTCTTTTTCTTCTTCCTGGGTTGGAGCCCAAAACCTCAATATTGCAGCCCAAAACCCTTGGCAAGAGAACATTGGCAACATAAGATAAAATGAAAAGCATTACACAATTTGGGGGAGAGCATGCCAAATTTAACATTTAAGTTTTTAGTAATTTACGTATGGACAGAAAACAAAAAT
Organism: Amborella trichopoda; assembly: GCF_054954075.1. Classification (NCBI taxonomy): domain Eukaryota; kingdom Viridiplantae; phylum Streptophyta; class Magnoliopsida; order Amborellales; family Amborellaceae; genus Amborella; species Amborella trichopoda. Next base: position 50,710,340 of record NC_142344.1, on the reverse strand, counting down.
GAAATGGGAAAATTTTGGGAAAAAATTACGTGAAAGGTCAGTCAACCCATATTTTTTTCAATTTTTTCCTAAATTGGCCCCAATCCAAAGATGACATCTTCTTACCGCTTTTTAATTCTTATTTTTTTAGTTTTTTTTCTGGTATCAGTAGCATAGTGCCCTGTTCAAAAGGCAGTCCGAAGTTGGCATCCTCAGACCACCTTATTTCTTAGCAAACAAATGAGCTAACGCCGTTTGAGGATGCCAACCACGGACTGCCCTAAAAAGTATCAGAGAAGGCAATCCAAGAAAGGGCTCCTGTGTGAGGATGCCAATCTCGAACCTCTTTGAAGATCACCGCATAAGGTGGTCCGATGATGCTGCTCGGATCGACTACGCAGTGCCCCAAACATTAGGGCAAAGCCCTACTATCGAAAAAACATAAAAAAAAAAAGTTAAAATGTTGTTTGAGGATGGTATCCTCAGACTGAAGGGAAATTTTGAAAAAATAAAAAACTCCAGGTTGATCGACCTTCCGTGTAATTTTAACTCAAATTGACTCATTTTATATTTTAGTATTCTTTTGATATTGATAGATACTTCACTCTAACCTTTTTATTAGAAAATATTTGGTGGTTTTCCAATACCATCGTCAATTAATGCTCAGCCACCCATATAGGTCGAGCATGCTTGGGGGGTGTTTTGGATCCAACTATTTATAGATCATCTTTCTTTTTTTTTCTTTTTTTTTTTTGAATGATAAAGTGAATTCATCAAGTACTATCAGAGGTGCACAAGGAAAGAAAGGAAGAGAGAAGAAGTAAGAGAAAAGAAAAAAAAAGCAGGGTTGAAAAAGAGGGAGAGAGAGAACTCACTTCAATAGTGACTATGGCTGAGCTTGTTCAGGTTTAGATACACCAATATTTATCTCCCAATGTTCAACTTCATTGGCAGTAAAATGAGTGAAAATGCACAAAATAAGATAAAAAGGACATTGCCCAAAGTGGCCCCTTAGTAATCCGCTTTACCTCAGCTGAAAGAATATCACCAAAGATTCAGAGTCACCTCTTGAACTCCCATCAAAATTCAATCTGTATTTGTTTTGGTATGGTGGAATCCAATTAGAATATCTAAGAACTCCATTTATGTTTGGAAAAAGTCAAATTAAGGTGCATCTCAAAATTCATTAGATTGTTTTGATGCTCAAAAATTAATCATCTCGACCTCGAGATATATTGACATGAGAAAAAATATATTTCAACTCTTGGAAACAATGCATTTTGTAATGTATTTTCTGGACTGTCAATTTTCAAGTTTTCATAGATTTGCTCGATGTAAACTATTTTTGAAGTTTTAAAGTGTTTCTAATTAAAATAAGGGATTGTATACAAGGAGACCAGTTATCTTTGGCACAGGGAGACCACAATTATGTATAACCATCCGATGTGAAATTTGATAGCTTGGGTGTGTCATAAAGTTCCAGAAGATTTCTTTTGAAATTTGAGCTTGAACAATGAAATAAATGCAGCCACCCATTTTCATATCCAATGATCAAGATTAATTGGGGTCACCTTGTATCAAAGGTAAATGGTCTCATAATATATATTTTTTAAAAATTTTAGGCCATCACAAAGTTTTCACAACACCGTTCGACCATTTGAAAATACACCTTACTTTGATTGTTTAGTGCCTCGGCCTTATACAAACAACACCCTTTATGTTTTGAGATCATGTTGACCTATGAAAAAATAATTTGGCGCAAAGAAAAAAAAAAGCAGAAAAAAAAAACAAGATGAACAACTCCAAATCGAACTGCCCCCATAAATGATTGTGTTTCGACCATTTGATGGCACAAGTAGATGTAGGGTTTTAAGGACTCCAAATTTTCTATTGTAAAATATTTATATGCTAAACGCGGATAATAGTGGGATTTTCATGTAAAAGAAATCCCACCGTAAGTTAATAATTTGGGCACAAGATCATGTGATAGGTGGTCTCGACTGACGACTTTCTCAGCTACCTAATTTACATAATTAGCAAATCAACCCCTAATTTTTACAAATCAGCAAGTCAATTGTTTTATATCTCGCATGCATGTGCATGAGAGAGGGAGTGTGTACTCACAAGAGAGAGTGAATAAGCAAGAGAGAGAAATCTACACACCCATATTATAGGATACCTAAATTTGAGAGAGAGGGAGAGCGAGATCAACCATCTTTTCACATCTTAATAAGAGATTTCCATATCCATCCTTAACTTAATATTGTTTTAATGTCTTAATTAGGGAGGCACAAGAGAGAAAGATTTCTAGATCCTCCTTATCTAACATTGTTTCTTCTTAATTGTGTTTAAAACCTCCTAAAGTTAGACCGGTGTTTTTTTTTTTTTTTTTTTTATCACACATATTTCTAAAAGTTGTGCATGCAAGTCATCCCTATTTTTTCCCTTTATTTTTTGTTTCAAACCTCCTAAAATGGGTACATATCCCCAATTCAATCCCTATTGTGCTTAACTAATAACTAGAGAGAGAGAAAGTACCAATAATTTAAAATTTGATAAATATGAAAATTTAACGTATTTGATTAATATAAAGAAGCAATAAATTAGGGTGTGGTTTCCATATGGTTGCACCTTAAACAATCCAATTAAAGTGCGCCTCCAAATTTTAGTATAACATATAATTTTGGTGTAAATATTTTTTAGGATTATTTGAAAATCTATTTTCATATCTAATTATAAAATTTTATACTCCAAAAATGGATAAAATCAAGTAGATCTATAAAAATATGAAAATCTTGAAAATAGAAGGTGTAGATAATGTGTTGCAAGATGTGCCTTTTTCGAGACTCAAAATCTTTTTTTTTTTTTTTTAATATTCATACATCTCGATGTCGAGATGATTAGTTAGAGGGTTTTTTGATATTAAAACAACCTTTTCCGATATATTTTGAAGTGCAACTCTATTTCTACATTTTGATGATGCAAACGTATATAAACTTTTTCCATAAAATTATCGTGCCTTATTATATAATGGGTGTGGTTTCTATACGATAGCAACCTTAAACAATCCAATTAAGCCGCATCTCCAAATTTTATCATAGCTTGTAATTTTGTTGTAAAAAATTCTTAGGATTATCTTAAAATCTATTTTCATATCTAATTAGAAAATTTGAAACTCCAAAAATAGTTAAAATCAAGGAGATCTATAAACTTATGAAAATCTTCAAAATGGCGGCCTAGATAATGTGTTGTAATGATGCACTATTTCTGAAACTCAAAAACATTTTTTGTTATATCCATACATCTCGAGGTCGAGATGATCAAGTAGGGGGTTTTCAACATTAAAACAACCTTTCTAATAGATTTTTGAGGTGCATATGTAATTCTACATTTTAAGGTTGCAACCTTACCTAAACTTTTTCTTTATATAATAATTAAATAAGAGAAAATAAAATTCAAGATAGAGAAAGATAGGCATACCATATCAAAAATTGAGTTTCCATTTTTAATGAGCGAGAGAGATTTCCATATCAATTATTATCTCCACATTGTTTCCATATCTTAATTTGAGAGAGAGAGATGACATTCATTTCATATCTTAATGAGAGATTTCCATTAAGAGAGGCACAAGAGAGAGATTTCCATATCCTATCTTAATGAGAGATTTCCATTAAGAGAGGCACAAGAGAGCGATTTCCATATCCTCCTTATCTCAACGTTGTTTCGTCCAATTCTTTTTAAAACCTCCTAAAGTTGGTAACTATTAGATCCTGTAACTTTTTTTTTGTTTTTGTTTATCCATCCCTTTTCTAAAAGTTGTACATGCAAGTCATAACTAAAATTTTTTCCCCTATTTTTTGGTTCAAACCTCTTAAATGGGTACCTAACCCCAACTCAACCCCTATTGTGCCCAATAATCACGAGAGAGAGAGAGTGAAAGTACCTACAATCTTAAATATGAGAAATATGAAAATTTAACTTTTTTTATTATAATAATATATAAAAGAGCAATAAAATTTATCTTATTATATATTTATATATATATATATATATGAAAAATCTTCCCAATGCCTATAGGTGAAAATGAACAGTGATTTCGTTTATGCACATCATCTTCCAAAGTTCATCGCACGGTCACGATTGTATGTTAGTGTTTTAATTTTTATTTTTTATTATAAATTAGAATGATTTGAAATTTGGAGTGTGTATAAGTTCGAAGTTGGCATCCTCAGACCACCTTATTTCTTAACAAACAAATGAGCTAACGCCGTTTGAGGATGCCAACCACGGACTGCCCTAAAGAGTATCAGAGAAGGCAATCCAAGAAAGGGCACCTCATACCGCCTCCGAATGCTTAACAAAGTCATTCTTTCCTGTTTGAGGATGCCAATCTCGAACCTCTTTGAAGATCACCGCATAAGGTGGTCCGATGATGCTGCATCGGATTGACTACGCAGTGCCCCAATCATTAGGGCAAAGCCCTACTATCGAAAAAACATAAAAAAAAAGGTTAAAATGTTGTTCGAGGATGGTATCCTCAGACTGAAGGGAAATTTTGAAAAAAAAAAAAACTCCAGGTTGATCGACCTTCCGTGTAATTTTAACTCAAATTGACTCATTTTATATTTTAGTATTCTTTTGATATCGATAGACACTTCACTCTAACCTTTTTATTAGAAAATATATGGTGGTTTTTCAATACCATCGTCACTTAATGCTCGACCACCCATATAGGTCGAGCATGTTTGGGGGGTGTTTTGGATCCAACTATTTATAGATCATCTTTCTTTTTTTTTCTTTTTTTTTTTTGAATGATAAAGTGAATTCATCAAGTACTATCAGGGGTGCACAAGGAAAGAAAAGAATAGAGAAGAAGTAAGAGAAAAGAAGAGAAAAGCAGGGTTGGAAAAGAGGGAGAGAGAGAGAGAGAGAACTCCCTTCAATAGTGACTATGGCTGAGCTTGTTCAGGTTTAGATACACCAATATTTATCTCCCAAATATCAACTTCATTGGCAGTAACATGAGTGCAAATGCACAAAATAAGATAAAAAGGACATTGCTCAAAGTGGCCCCTTAGTAATCCGCTTTACCTTAGCTGAAAGAATATCACCAAAGATTCAGAGTCACGTCTTGAACTCCCATCAAAATTCAATCTGTACTTATCTTGGTAAGGTGGAATCCAATTAGAATATCTAAGAACTCCATTTATGTTTGGAAAAAGTTTATATAAGGGTGAGACCCTAAACAATCAAATGAAGGTGCATCTCAAAATTCATTAGATTGTTTTGATGCCCAAAAATTAATTATCTCGACCTCGAGATATATAGACATGAGAAAAAATATATTTCTAAGTCTTGGAAACAATGCATTTTGTAATGTATTTTCTGGACTGTCAATTTTCAAGTTTTCATAGATTTACTCGATATAAACTATTTTTGAAGTTTTAAATTTTCTAATTAAAATAAGGGATTGTATACGAAGAGACCATTTACCTTTGGCACAGGCAAACCACAATTATTTATAACCATCCGATGTGAAATTTGATAGCTTGGGTGTGTCATAAAGTTCGAGAAGATTTCTTTTGAAATTTGAGCTTGAACAATGAAATAAATGCAGCCACCCAATTTCACATCCAATGGTCAAGATTAATTGGGGTCACCTTGTATCAAAGGTAAATGGTCTCATTATATATATTTTTTTAAAAATTTAAGCCATCACAAAGTTTTAACAACACCGTTCGACCATTTGAAAATACACCTTACTTTGATTGTTTAGTGCCTTGGCCTTATACAAACAACACCCTTTATGTTTTGAGATCATGTTGACCTGTGAAAAAATAATTTGGCGCAAAAAAAACAAAAAAAAAGAACAACTCCAAATCGAACTGCCCCCATATATGATTGTGCTTCGACCATTTGATGGCACAAGTAGATGTAGGGTTTTAAGGACTCCAAATTTTCTATTGTAAAATATTTATATGCTAAACGCAGATAATAGTGGGATTTTCATGTAAAAGAAATGCCCCCGTAAGTTAATAATTTGGGCACAAGATCATGTGATAGGTGGTCTCGAGTGACGACTTTCTCAGCTACCTAATTTATATAATTTGCAAATCAACCCCTAATTTTTACAAATCAGCAAGTCAATTGTTTTATATCTCACATGCATGTGCATGAGAGAGAGAGAGTGTACTCACAAGAGAGAGAGTGAATAAGCAAGAGAGAGAAATCTACACACCCATATTATAGGATACCTAAATTTGAGAGAGAGGGAGAGAGAGATCAACCATCTTTTCATATCTTAATAAGAGATTTTCATATCCATCCTTAACTTAATATTGTTTTAATATCTTAATTAGGGAGGCACAAGAGAGAAAGATTTCTAGATCCTCCTTATCTAACATTGTTTCTTCTTCATTGTTTTTAAAACCTCTTAAAGTTAGATCGGTGTATTTTTTTATTTATTTTTTATCACACATTTTTCTAAAAGTTGTGCATGCAAGTCATCCCTATTTTTTCCCTTTATTTTTTGTTTCAAACCTCCTAAAATGGGTACATATCCCCAATTCAATCCCTATTGTGCGTAACTAATAACAAGAGAGAGAGAAAGTACCGATAATTTAAAATTTGATAAATATGAAAATTTAACCTATATGATTAATATATAGTAGAAATAAATTAGGGTGTGGTTTCTATAAGGTTGCACCTTAAATAATCCAATTAAGGTGCACCTCCAAATTTTAGTATAACATATAATTTTGGGGTAAATTTTTTTTAGGATTATTTGAAAATCTATCTTCATTTATAATTATAAAATTTTATACTCCAAAAATGGATAAAATCAAATAGATATATGAAAGTTTTTAAATCTTGAAATTAGACGGTCTAGATAACGTGTTGCAAGATGCGCCTTTTTTGAGACTCAAAATCTTTTTTTTTTTCATATTCATACATCTCTATGTCGAGATGATTAATTGGAGGGTTTTTTGATATTAAAACAACTTTTTCTGATAGATTTTGAAGTGCAACTCTATTTCTACACTTTGATGATGGGTGCGCTTTCTATAAGGTTGCAACCTTAAACAATCCAATTATGGCGCATCTCCAAATTTGATCATAACTAGTAATTTTGTTTTAAAAAATTCTTAGGATTATCTTAAAATCTATTTTCATATCTAATTAGAAAATTTGAAACTCCAAAAATACTTAAAATCAAGGAGTTCTATAAGCTTATAAAAATCTTGAAAATGGCAGCCTAGGTAAAGTGTTGTAAGATGCACTATTTCTGATACTCAAAAACTTTTTTTTTTTATATCCATACATCTCGATGTCGAGATGATCAAGTAGGGGGTTTTTCAACTTTAAAACAACCTTTCTAATATATTTTTGAGGTGCATATGTAATTCTACATTTTAAGGTTGCAACCTTACATAAACGTTTTCCTCATATAATAATGTAAATAAGAGAAAATAAAATTCAAGTTTTCCTCATATAATAATGTAAATAAGAGAAAATAAAATTCAAGATAGAGAAAGATAGGCATACCATATCTAAGATTGAGTTTCCATTTTTAATGAGCGAGAGAGATTTCCATATCATTGATTATCTCCACATTGTTTCCATATCTTAATTTGAGAGAGAGAGAAGAAATTCTTTTCATATCTTAATGAGAGATTTCCATTAAGAGAGGCACAAGAGAGAGATTTCCATATCCTCCTTATCTCAACATTGTTTCGTCCTATTCCTTTTAAAACCTCCTAAATTTGGTAACAATTAGATCTTGCATTTTTTTTGTTGTTTTTGTTTATCCATCCCTTTCCTAAAAGTTCTACAGGCAAGTCATACCTAAAATTTTTTCCCCTATTTTTTGGTTCAAACCTCCTAAAATGGGTACCTAACCCCAACTCAACCCCTATTGTACCCAATAATCACGAGAGAGAGAGAGAAAGTACCGACAATCTAAAATATAAAAGATATGGAAATTTAACCTTTTTTATTTTAATAATATATAAAAGAGCAATAAAATTTATCTTATTATAGTAAGTATATATATATATATATATATATATATATATATGAAAAATCTTCCCAATGCCTATAGGTGAAAATGAACAGTGATTTCGCCTATGCTCATCATCTTCCAAAGTTCATCGTAAGGTTACGATTGTATGTTAGTGTTTCAATTTTTATTATAAATCAGAATGATTTGAAATTTAGAGTGTGTGTACATCTTAGTGAGATGCACCTAATAAAAATATAAAAAAAAATATTTCGTAAAATATAAGTTGACCAAAATACCCCCATAAATTTTCAGAGGTATTTTGGCCAATTTATATTTTACGAATTATTTTTCTTATATTTTTATTAGATTCTTCTATTTTTTATGAATACACGCTGCAAATTTCAAATAATTCTGATTAGTAGAAAAAAAAAATGAAAAAGAGAAACACTACCAGGTAACTATCACCAAGCGATGAACTTTGGACGGTGATGAGCATATGCAAAATCACTGTTCATTTTTGCCTATAGGCATTATGTAGTGTTTTCCATATATATATATATATATATATATATATATATATATAAAGAAAAAGGCTGGTGTAGATCTACTAGCTCACATCTACATATAAGTCTAACGGCAAGACATCAATCCTCAATAGGACGTACTTTCAAATAGACTTGAAATATGTTGTTTTGGTATCAGAATTCTTTTTGATGGCCTAAAATTTATTTTCATCTCTAACTATAGAATTTAAAGTTAAAATATAGAGTATATTGAGCAAATCTATGAACACTTGAAAATCTTGAAAAGTTGATGGTCTAAATGTACTATTTCCAATACTTAAAATCTATTTTTTCTCATGTCCATACATATCAAGGTCGAGACAATCGAATTGAGGGTTCTTTTTAGTATCGTAACAACTTTTTCTAATGAATTTTTGATATTTGATTGTTTAGAGCCTCACCCTTATATAAATTTTTTTATTTAAAGAATATAAAAGTTTAAATATTAAAAAATAATAAAATATCACATTTCCACAAGTCTATTATCGTTAAAAATTGGGTAGTTGGAAGCATTAATTGGAAGAGAGATCAAAGGATTGAAACAGAAAAGCAGCCCTTGTCCCAACCGGAATTCTAAGGTCCAGTAATAAAATCTTCCCTAAAAAAGAAAAGTGACATCCCAACGATAGAGATAAAAAGTCTTACATCGAGAGTGAAATTCTTTATTTAAAATTATTACTACGAAACAACAACCAATGCAGGTCAACAATAGCCCTGCCACCAAGACTTTATTTTTATTTATCCTTCAACTACCCTACTATAGAGCTGGAAGATAAATATGTTACTTCTTTTATTTTTATTAAAAAAAAGGAGTCAGGGCCTTCTTTCCAACTGATTTTATGATAAAAAAAAAGAAGAAGAAGAAAACAAAACAATAGCCCCTAATTATCTAAAAAATCCATAGTAAACTTTATTCCGTTTCCAAGAACAATAGACCTGGTTCACTCTACAGCACACAAGGACAACTGCACCACCAGAAATTTAAAAGATCAAGCCGAGTCAGTAGTGAATAACAGTGACATGGTACTCCATGATAGCATTCAAATTGGTGGCGTTGAAGGAGTATGTTCGGAGGCGAGCATAACCGCGAGCCAATCGAAATACCCCATTCCCACCCACCACGGACATCTCTCTCACCTTATTCAAAATCGGGTTCCTACCGGCGACTGTGAGCTCACTCCCATTGAACTTGCCCTCTGTGAAGAGGAAGTTCATCTCCATAAAGATAGTTGGCTAAGTTTGGGACACAGAGGCAAAGATGCCTTGGGCCTTTCCGATCATCTTCGATGTAAGGTTGGGGCCCTCAGTGAGTGGTTGGTCCATAACCCTGACCATGCCAAAGAGGGTGGGTGAGGACTGGGTTATATTGGCCTCGGCCACGATCAGAGGGGTCGGGTTCTTCGAGTCGAACATGTCGTGGAAGTAGAAGTGAAGGTAGTCCACTTTCTTCTTGCCTAGGCGTAGGGGCGCTTTCCAATCCTCACCATCCTCAAAGTCCTGAGCCTCTAAGGTGGCCAAGAGCAACAAGGAGGCTAGCCCTATCGCTAATGTGTTTCCTCTCATCTTAGGATGGATTAGCACCAAAATCTTGGTTAAACCAATAACTTCCTCCTAATTAAGCTATGGGCTCATTTAGTGGGCCTATTCACAAGGGCATGCTCTTTGTATAGTAACCTAATTAGAAGACTTTTCTTGCTTTACGGGTTAGTTATCTGCAAAGTCTTAGCTGCCATTAGGTATAGCACGTTATGCTTTTGTGATGTTGACGTTAATATAATGTTTACAATTTGCCACTTGGCCGTGTTGTTATTTTATCAATGCTTGAAAGATTTTCAATCCGGATCGAAATTGGCAGATTTGGATTGGGAATTGTGGTAGACGATCTGGTTCCTACAGTATATCGCGGATCCAGTTGTTCCCTCCTAAAACCCAGCGGTTCTAGATAGAACCAACTAATTCTGTCATAGAACTGACAGAACCAGTCAATTCTACAGAAACCGGTTCAGCACCCTACTTCCCACACATGTTTTTAGTATACCTTAATTTTTGGAGCAATTTACATATGGACACAAAATAATTATATAAAATATAAAATGGGCTGTTTTTGGGCAAAATTACTAGAAGGATCGGTCAAAACGTTATTTTATTTCTTATTATGAAATTACCTCTCAATTTGAGGATACTTAGACTGCTTTTTAATTTCATTTTTTAGTTTTTGCAATAAAGAGGGTTGTGCCCTATGGTTTGGGGCGGTCCGAGACCTCATTGAACCCTTCAATGCCTTGTTTTGGTGGTGTTCTGGTGTTCCCATGTTAGAATCCTAGGACCGCATTAGACCCTTTGATGCCTTCAAAATAAGGAACATCGACAAACTTTTGGGTAACCATCTCCTGCATCCTTTTGGGCTTCCATGCCCTTTTATAAGGGCTTGCAAATCAAGATCTGTTTTTTTTTTTTTTTTTTTTTTTTGGGTAATTCAGTGAAGAAGACAAGCCTCTATCCATTTTTTTCGATAGATTAAGAATTAGTTTTTAAAGGTATTAATAAAATGGTGTTAGTGATGGAAATGAAAACCACAACGTGGTGACTAGGGTGTGGGGTGCTACCACCACGACCTTAAGCCCTTCCCAAATCGAGATCTTTTTTGTGAACAAAAAATTGCGAAGCGTCCCTTTTAATGTCATAAACTCTCTCTCTCTCTTTAATTTACCTCCATTCTTTAAGCAACTGGCAATATGCATGATGGAGTCCATCTTAAAGTTCGTTTTCTTTTGCCTCTCCTATTAAAATGTGGGAAGAGAAGAAAAACCCTTTGACCCTTATGTTTAACCTTATAGAAAAATTTGGGTTAGAAAATTTCATTTCACAACAACTACTCGTATTTTGAACCTCCTGTTGACTGTAAAAGGATTGTAACGGACAACACACGCTTAGATATGATACGTTATCGATATTTACATGTTTTTTTTAAATAATTAAAAACTATAATGCAATACCACTTTATTATTTTTTAACCTAAAGAGCTAGATTTTAAAAAAGAAAAAATGAGTGACTTTTTGAAAATTTTTTGGCAGAAACCGTCTGATGTGGCTGATTCGCCAATCCAACCTGATTTTTCAAATGGAAGATCTGGGTCACGGATCCGTTTTTTGAAACCTTTTATTGGATATAAACATTTTATCTATTTTAAGAATAGATGCAATTTTTATGAGGCTTAGGATTTATAAAAAGAAATTAAGGCCTCGCATCGAAAGTGCATTTGGAAAACAATTTGGACATTGGAAATCTGTCCAATGACTCTAAAGTTAGTTTCCACCACCAATTATGAAATTTGAAGCTAAAAAATTATACAGATCTTGAAAATTGACAATCTAGATATTCGACTGATACAAAAGATGGACTTGGGTACAAAGAAGGGCAAAGCTTGGGCTTGTGGAAGAGAGAGAAATGTGGTGGTTGGGTGGCGGCATATCCTCCACACCTCTTCCATAGGGTTTAAATATTGAAACAGGCTTTACATGCCATCTTCGGCTTTTCGGGCCGGTCTAGGTTAGGCCCGAAATCATTTTTGCAGGCCCGGGTCAATCATGAAAATTCTAGGATTTTTCATGTCGGGCTCGGGCCGTCCATAGCCGAGCTAGTGGCAGGGCTTTTCTTTAATTTCAAGATGAGTAATAGAGCGAAACACACGTGTGGGGAAATATAAGCCAAGGAGAAAGGGCAATGTTAGAGTTCGAATTAACAACTTTGACATTTGGCCACAATTGGCTACGTTGTTTTCATACCGTTTGTTTTGATTCTTTTTTTTAAAATCTTTTTTACGTTGTAACACGCCATAACTAATACGAGATATTGTTACTTGGAAAGCTTTCTGTATGCCACTAGGAAAGCGTATATATGCCATTCCTCTCAACTTTTCGATCCGAATGGATCGGGAAAATGACTTCAATCATAATGTCATACCTAAAAATACTTTTTTATTTTTAGTTTTTTTTTAAAATCATGTAAATACCATTTTTTTTTTTTAAATCATGTAGATACCAATCAAATGTCTTGCCTAAGTACACTCATAAAGTAGCACCTTCGAAAAATACTAACAAAATATTTTAAAAAAATTGGATGACAAAATACACTTGAAAGCTTCCTTGGTAATTTGGTTATTTTATTTTTTGAAAATATTGTTTCAATATTTTACATAGATATGTTCCATTGAGATGGTGAAACACCAAATTTCACATTTATATAATTTTTAAAAATTAAAATAAAATACTTTGAGACGTCGAATCTGATCAAACAGTGAGAAGCAGACTCGTGATATGAGGGCTGAAGCTTTCCCCACCATCCATTTAGAATAGACGGCTGAGAGAGAGAGGCAAATATATAAATTCTCTATGGCTAGTAGCCTATAAAAAGCATTTCCGTTTCTATTTGTTCAGTCCTCAATATTATTAGATGGTACAGAAAATAATTCAGAAAAGAAAAGGGTATCTTAATCATTTTGCCTCATTGGGATTATCTTAGATTTTGGGAGTTCAAGAGAATCTTCTAGTCTTGTGAGGAAACAAAGGGTCCTAGGAACGAAAGGAAATGGTTATTATCCTTTCTATATTGCGTTGGAACAATAGTTACTGGGAGCGGGAGCAGGAGCGGCTCCGGTTCAGGGAACAGTGAGCGTCGGATCGATGACTGTTTAAAGCTCTGGAGCTCAAGAAGCGAGTTTTGGTGAGGGTAGAAGTTACGGATCGAGATCCCGTTTGAGCAGGGAGCAAGATCCCGATACATTGGGATCGAGATCCCCATTTAACGGGAACGCGTTCCATGTATTTATGGAGCGAGATCCCGTTTGATTAGGTTGTGAGATCCCGTTTGAGTACGAAGCGAGATCTTGATACATTGGGATCGAGATCCCTATTTGACAGGAACGCGTTACATGCAACATGGGATCGCGTTCCCATATCTATTAGGATCGCGTTTCCATCGACAACAAGTACGAGATCCCATTTAATGTTGAGTCTCGCCCCCATCTAAATAATACCATGATCCTATTTAGCTAGAATCGAGCTCCATTCATTGTAGGATCGCATTTCGCACAATGGTGGTCCATGCCCCCATCGCAGAACTCCACTTGTATGAAGAACCCAATTCCATTACACATGGATTCGTGCACCAAGTAAGCACGGCAGCCTGTTCCCATACAAATGCAATATCAATTTGGTTAAATATAAAAACCATTGTTCTATCTATCAATGGCCCATGCGGCTAGATCCATGCACAACCAATCCTAGGTGTCCTTGGATTAATTAAATCCCATTAATCTAGTGTAAAATAAAGTCTTTTAATGCTATAAATGATTAATCTTAGTATTATTCAAATTCACATATATGATACGAAAATGAGCTTTACGTTGTCGTTTATATACATGAAAATATATTGTCTAGGATTTGGGTAACATTTGGATACAACCTAAGTATATATGGTTACTGTTAGGCTTAAATTTCGGAAATGCATCACCGTTATTTTTTGGCAGAAATAACTATATGAAAATTTTACTAAAAAAATTAATTTTTATATTTAAATTTTATTTTTATTTAAGAAGTATCTTTTAGAAAGTTATAAGATGGTAAAATAAATTTATTCAAATTTTTGAAAAAATTTATTGTCATAGACATAAAGATAATTTTATAAATATATATATATATATATATATATATATATATATATATATATATATATATATATATATATATATATATATATATATATGAGAAAGTCTTCCCAACGCCTATAGGCGAAAATGAATAGTGATTTTGCCTACCCTCATCACCATCCAAATTTCATCATGCGGTTATGATTGCCCCGTAGTGTTTTATTTTTAATTTTTTTTTTAAAATCATAATGACCTGAAATTTGGAGAGTATGTACATCTTACTGATGCGCATCTAGTAAAATGTACATCTTAATGATGTGCATCTAATAAAAATATAAAAAAAATTATCCGTGAAAAATAAATTGATCAAAATACCCCTGAAAATTTTGGAGGTATTTTTGTCAATTGTTTTGATGTAAAATATTTGTTTTTCTAATTTTTTAAGATTCCCCTATTTTTGTTGAATACACGATCCAAATTTCAGGTCATTTAGATTTGTAGAAAAAAAAAATGAAAAATGAAACACTATCAGACAATCGTGACCGCACTATGAACTTTAGACGGTGATGGGGGTAGGCAAAATCACTATTCATTTTCACCTATAGGAGTTGCGTAGTGTTTTCCTTCATATATATATATATATATATATATATATATATATATATATATATATATATATATATATATCCAAATTTGGGAACTCATTTGAGAATTATATAGTATTTTATAAAATCAAAGATATAGGAAATGTTTATATCTGGTTGCAACCATAAAATGTAGAACTAAGGATGCACCCCAAAAATCTATCGGAAAATGTTGTTTTAATGTTGAAAGAGTCTCTAATTGGTCATCTGGACATCAAGATGTATGAGTGTATGAAAAAAATAAATAAATTTGAGTGCCAGAAATTGTGCATCTTGCAACATATCATCTACAATGTTACAGAACGCGTTCCGTGAGACAGTACGAGCGAGATCCATGAAGTAGAGGGAGCGGAATCTATTGTGTATGGGATCAAAATCCGTGCTTTAGCGAGAGAGAGATCCGTTGTTAATGGGAGCGAGATCCCTGAAGGAGAGGGAGCAAGATCCTTGAAGTATCGGGAGCGAGCTCCGTTGTGAATATGATTGAGAATCCTAAAAATTGGAGCGACATCCCAAAAATATGGGAATGGGTCCGAGCGAAATCCTGGTTCCAGAACGTCGGAGCAAAATTCCCGAGCGGCCTGGTAACTATGGTTGGAACTAGTCGATAAATCCCTTATGAATGATGCCTCAAATTTTGGTATGTGACCTCTGACACAATGGGTTTTTTAAGTTTTAAGTTTTTTAATCTTATTTGTAGATTTTAAGTCTGGTGTTATTTTTGTCTTTTAGATTTTAAGTTTAGGGATATGCATGTGCGGTGCACGTGTAATTAAATATTAGTCAATAAAATATACATTTAATCTTAAACTGGCATATTCGCTTATAGAGAGTTATAGAAAGAGAGATTTTGTTGATCCATATTCACATATGGGCTTCTATTAGAAATAATTTCTCATATTAAAATTATATTATTTTATAACCCACTTTAAAATTATTATTAATCATATTAGTAAGGGAAAAGTTTATATAGAGCCGAGCCTTGAAACAATCAAATTAGAGCCTACGTCAAAAATTTCACTAGATGAAGTTGTTTTGATGCCTAAATATCCTCAAATTGATCATCTTGACATCAAGATGCATGAACATGAGAAAAAAATGGATTTTAAGTTTTTAAAATAGTGTATTTTACAACGTATTTTTGGACCATCAATTTTCAAGATTTTCAAGTTTTCATAGATCTGTCAATCTACGCTATTTTTTAAGCTTTAAACTTTATGACTAAAGATAAAAATATATTTTAAGGCTATCAAAAATATTTCCAGTATTAAAACCACATTTCTTAATAGTATTTGAAGGTAGGCCTATTAGTAAATATGTTATTTACTAGTAAGTAAATATTCTTCTAGACAATTAGAAAAACTTTATATCACATAAATTTCAAAATATGCTTATAATTGTATTAATGACTTGCATTTTGAGGTAATTATTTTCTTAAAAATAATTTCAATTACATTATTTACATATCTAATTTGTAGTTACGGTAAATTACTATCTTGTTTTCCTTTTTCTGTATATGCAATTATATCATTAACTAATATAAATAAATTTACTTTTACGTATATTAGTAAATACATTATTTAGTTATAAGTAAGTATTATTTTTAAAACTGGAGAAACTGAAAATACAAAAAAGAAAAACAAAGAAAGAATTATTTTTTTGTTAAAATTACTTTAATATAAAGTTAGCGAACGCTTTTTTTTTACCTATAAGTAAATATTATTCTAAAAAATTTGAAAAAATAAAGTCCCAAAAATGTGTCACATGGTATGTGTAATAAACAACCCATGATAATTAGATATTTATTGCAATTAAAACTAATAATAAAGTTGGTATACATGCCAAAAAAAGTAAAATGATATATATGCCTTTCTCTTGATACTATATAACGTAATATCAAACAAATATAAAAATTGATACCTTAATAACGTAGAGATGATAATATTATGAATATAATTCAATTTCATAATATTATGAATATAATTCAATTTCAAAAAAATTTATTAAATGTAAGCTAAACTAGTTAATATAAAGTAATAAATTCTATAAATAACATTAGAATTTATTTACTCTTAATAAATAATTACAAAGTTATGCTTATCTGATCATGACATATTCATAATATTTGATTAGGATTTTGAATCTTTTTGCAGATTTCAATTATATTTTTTGTATAATTAAGTGCACATATATTTGTCACATGAACTTTATAACAATTATTACTATTATTAGTTATTATAACAAAGTAATTAGTTATAATAATTTAAACAATTATTGATAAATTAAAATGTAAAAGTAAAATAATTTAAACAATTATTGATAAATTACCTGAATGTGTATTTAGTTGTATGGAATAAGCTATAATTACATGATTTGGAGCAATTGCACTATTATAGGGTTGTAAAATAATATATTCGTTTTTTTTCTACTTATGAAAAATTTGGGTTGGAGGCCTTCTCCCCCACCGACGAAAAATTTGGATAAGAAGCCTTCTTCCCCACTAATTTACCCAAAAAAAATAAGAAAGTCTTGGAAGGCCCTGTAGGTGACTGTCATTTCCATCCAAAGTATATTGGACTGGTTATTGTTGGGATGAATTAGATGAGCTTTTCTGGTGGGATTCATGGCAAAATTGACAAAATAAATTCTTGGCCATCTTTCTTTCAAGAGAAAGGGGATAATGGGATTCTCCCATTCCTTGAAAGCAATGGTTTGAACCTTCGTCATCAACCCATGTTGCTCATTGTTTATCTTTCGAGTAGCTCATCGATCTCATTGCCATGTATATATGGAATTGTAGTAACTCCCAAATTTATTGTTTTTTTAATTTTTCTATTGAAATAACAACGGTAGTTATGTTGCTTTCAATCTCTCTCATTGGTCTCTTCTTGATTTAGTATGCAGATACTTTTTTATCAGTGGCTCAATATTTTACACCTATGCGATCAGGTTGATTTAGTTCAGTTAATATTTTCACCATGATCTCTGAATTCTCTTTTCAAGTAGTTAATATTTTTACCATTGGCATATAAAAAAAAAAAAAAATTGTATAGAGTAAATCAAAACATTAAGCAGCCTAATCAGTATGTAGTTCTAATCATAGTATTCATGTTTCAATGCAAAAATAAAAATAAAAATTGCAAGCATAGACCACCTCAACATCACATGACATTAGAGAAAACAAGAAAAAAATACAAAGTAATAACCAAAGTAAATTCAATACAACATACTTATATGCGACGGAAAGAGCGTGAGAGGGGAGAAATGTGGATGCATATGACCGAGAGCATGAGGGAGACAAACTTGTATAGAGATGAGAAATCGCAGAGATGGAGGGAGTGTTGGGAAAACCATATAGAGACAAAGAGAGGAAAGAAATTTAAATATAACGATTTTAGGGAGAAATTTAAAACAGTAGAGAGGGAGGAGAGACAATTAAATTTGAGATTGTGGGGGAGGAGAGAGAAAATAGAGGAAAATATTAAATGTTTAGAAACATTTAGAGTTAACCAGAGAAAAAAACAATCAGAGGGGGAGAGAGGCAGAGTGATTTTAGAAATGTTATAATAGAAACTTTTAAAAAAGAGGGAGAGAGAGAGGTAGATTTATTAGAAGAGAAAAAATAAGAGAGATTTTAAGAAAGTTGATTTATGAAGAGACTGAGAGTAGGTACATTCTCATAAAGAGAGAGAAAAAAAATCGGTGGAGATGTATTCGAAAAGAGAAAATAGAGACACGTGGCGCAAGAATAAGGATAAAAATAAAGTATAATATGTGTAACAAGAAAATGGAAGTTACGGTAGAGAAGTTTTGAAATGTGGGGAGAGGTAGAGAAATTTTAAGAAAGTTAATTTATTAGGATAGAAAGAGAATGGAGGTATGTGGAAAGAAATTAATTACTAATTAATTTTTACGAACCTCCTAAAAACTAAACCTACTAGATCTTGTTTTTTTTCTTATCCTATTGATGGTCTAGAGCCTTGGATGCTAGGCTGGCAAAATGTTTATACAAGCCAAGCTGTCTGTGTCTTGGAATCACTAACCAATCCTTGGACAAAAATTCACAGTCTAGGGATTGGTTTGACGTTTCTTACCTCTGACTTCTTGACTCACACAATCCTCACAAAAACCTAGCGGTCCGAGGATCTAAACATCGAACAGGTACCTACACTTCACAAAACTAATAGATAAAATAAAAAAGTGGTCCGATGTTATGATTATTGGATAGAGGAAAAAATTAAAACGAATGATATATATATATATATATATATATATATATATATATATATATATATATATATATATATATATATATATGTATATATATATATATGAAAAACAAATGAGAGATACCTTTGCTTAAAATTTGCAAACTTAGACCTCAATGTAATTCCCTATTTTATTTATGATAGATAATTTCTCCTTATAAAATATGTATAAGGAAATTGAAGTGTGACAATTGAATTTCTCACCACTCTTATTATTTATCCAAATTTTATAAAATCTTTACTACTTCCTATAAATTTTTTTTTGGTGATAGAAAAATCACAGTTTATAACCAAAGAACAATAGCCGACAAGCCACTTATATTGAAAAAACATAAATCAACTACTACATGCATTTCCGAAAGACTAGAAAAAGGAAAATAAAATCCTTACAAAATAGTTATTGTTAGAGCATTAGCACCCATCCTAGCGTAATCATCAGCTATTGAGTTATACTCTTTTTTTTTGTGACAATTGTTTTGAACTTTTATTAAAGCAATGCTTCACAAGAACATGCGATTACAAAGATTCGATGAAATCGTTAGAAACTTACAAAAAAAGAAGATAAACAATATGTTTAGCGAGCCTATCAGCTGCATCATTGGCTTCGCGCATGGTGTGCCCAAAGCTTATCCTCAAATGAGGCTAGGCACATAGGTCTTGAATTTTAAACAAAAGAGTAAATAGGGACCAGGGGATACTTTGCTCTTTTTTACACCACTTGATAACATTCAAGGAATCCTCTTCAATTATAATATCACCAATGAAACCCCTGTCGGTGATAATATGAAGGCCTTGAAGGAGAGCAACCAATTCAGCATGATTAGCTATTGTAGACCTGCAAGGACCCGAATAAGCAAAAAGAACAGATCCAAAATTGTTGCGAAGAAGCCCACCAATACCTGCAGGCCCTGGATTTCCAAATGAGCTGCCATCAAAATTAAGTTTGAGGCAAGCTTCTAGAGGTGCAATCCAAGTTCTAAAGGGACGACTAGAGTGAGAAGAAGAATGAGGCAAAAATTTCATATTGATATAAATATCAATCCGAATTGACCCCGTCCTTCTGGTGTGAAGGAAAACCAATTCCAAAGAGAATTTAAAATGAGATATTTTACCCTTTTAATACTTTGAGACACCCCATCAAAGGTTCTCCTAACCAAATCTGCCATAAGATTACGTTGCTGAAAATTTTCCAAATCACAACATCTTTTTTGGGTAATCCCTTGGCAGAAAGATGGTTAATAATATTAATGAGATTCAAAGGTATCATGAGGAAAAAACCCAATAGAGAGAAGGCCCAGTGCCATAAGCTAGAGGCAAAAGAACAGTGAAGGAAAAGATGAGAGTAAGATTATTTATCATTTTTGCACATCAAGCAGATGTTTGGAAGAATTTTACCTGTCTTTTGCAAATTGTCTATTGTTAAACATTTCCTTTGACATGCAACACATAGGAGGTCTTGGATTTTAACTTGAACTAGCCATTTCCAAATAAAACCTTAAGAGGTATCAACAATACGGACCCGATCCATAAAAAGGAGCCTATACACTGATTTGACCGAAAAACGTCCGTTAGTTTCTGATTCTCATATGACCAAGTCTTCAGCATTAGAAGTGATGTAAACTTGTTCAAGTAGTTGGGGGAGATTATGAAGCTGTGAAATAACCATGTCCGATAGTCTATTGTAACAGCATCCGATGTTCCAGACCATACAATTAGAGGGGGAGAGGGAAATCAACTCTGAAAGTTTTGCATCAGGTTGAGCAACTCTGGCAAAGAGGTCAGGATAAGTAGAAGAAAAATGTGCATCACCAAGCCATTTGTTGAACCAAAAAAGAGTGTTATCTCCATTGCCAATAAGCCATCTGATGTTGCTCAAAACAATATTTCTGTAGCTATAAATATCATTCCAAATCTGTGAGGTGAATTTGCCTCCTCAACCTTTTTTTAATCGAGTGGGTGAGATGATCGAAATCATATTTAGCAATTAGCACATCCTTCCAGATCTGAGAGGAGTCTTGAAAGATTCTCCACCACCATTTAGAAAGAAGCACCTAGTTTACAAGTTTAAGCCTTTTGATACCCAAACCCCCTAGCATTAACAGCATACACACCTGGTCTTAGTTCATCAGATGAAAATTGCTGCAGTTATCCTCCATATTACCCCAAATGAAGTTTGGCATAAATGTTTCAATACGCTGCATTACTTCACTAGGTATTTGTAGGATTGACATCAAGTAAATAGGAAGATGTGCATAAGTAGATTTAATCAAAGTGATATGCCCAACAAAATATAAAGTCTTGGTCTTCCATAGGTCAATTTAACATGATAACTGTGAATAAAAGGGTCCCAGGCTGCACGAGTGTGCGTACGACCCGAGATAGAAACCACTTAATATTTAAGGGGAAACTTCTGAACTCTGCCACCCAAAATTGAAGCAACAGAATCCAAAAGGCAGTTAGAGCAAGAGATGCACACAATTAAAGTCTTATGGAAATTTACCTCTTAAACCATTTAACTCTTGATCTCGGTTTCAAATAAATTTCCTCCATCCTAAAGAGATCACGTAGCTTATTAAACAGCGAATTTTTATTAACAATCATCTCATCAGATAAAACTTGGTTTTCCTGAACAGAATTTTCAATCATCTCTAAGTCCATCAAAGTGGAATCAATCTTGCCTTTAAATTGATACTGATTTGCTTTTTTCCAAGAGATGAGTTTGTGCTTTAGGCAGATTAGCTTCTTATGACAACGGAAGCCAAAGCTGCCCAAAACATAACAACTACCTCGAGTATGATTGATCATATCCACAAGTTCAGGCTCATCTAGCAAGTGAATGTCAAAACGAAAAGGTCTAGGCCCAGATAAAACCTCCTTAGTATGAAGACAGATAGGGAGGTGATCAGATGAAAGTTTGGTAAGAACTAGTAGTAGGAAGATCTAATAAATCATTCCCCATAATGAAGTCATTAAATAGATGCATATGGGAATTATATCGGGAAAAAGTGGAAATTTCATCTAGGTGGAGAATAAGGTTAAAATCCCATCTAATGCAAACTAGAAGATCCAATGAGGAAATAAAAGATTTCAAATCATCCAAAAAAACACCTTTAAGGGTAGCAACATTAGGCCCATACACATTAATAAGCACCCAACGGAAAGACCTGATAAGACCTTCAAAAGTAATTGCCAAGAACCCATCAGATTTAAAAACATCCAAGTAGAGCAAATATGTTGGGTCCCAAAGAACCTACAGACCTCCAGAAAATCCAATGGCATCCACACCCGCAAAGCAGATAGAACCATTACACCACAGAGTCTTGACATCCAAAATAGAGGGTGAAGCACAGTTAGTTTCTTACATAATAAAAGCAAAAGGTGTAAATTTAGAAATCAAGAAATTGACCTCCTTCTTGCGTCGATAAGCACAGAGACCACGCACGTTCGAACTGATAATCTTCATTGGCAAGATGAAGGTTCACCAGGTCCCTCGAAGCCACCTTCTTCATGTGGACAAAAAGAGCTGAACGAACAGGTGTTGCCGCTGCGACTAGAAGAGGACTGGGTCTTTGAAGTTATAGGACCTGTCTTGAAAACCACTCCATCTGAAGGAGAAACTGAAGAGCCCCGAGAGCCACGAGCAGTCAGTCTAGCCGATGAGCACACAGCTTTAGAGTCCCCTTTAAATTGGGTTTCTGTAGCACCTTTGAGGCAGGTAAGGAGACCTCCAGGTCATCCATCAGACCAAAATAATGATGCACAGCGAGCTTGGCTAGGTCTGTCCGAGTCTCATTCTTTAATTTTTTGGACATTTTTTGGACCACCTTAACCGCTGCATCCATGACTGCAAGCACCACCTTCGGAGGAGCAACGAAAGTAGCGCCCATGCCCTTGTATATACGATTAAAAATTACATGGCTGGGGTTGCTTGGTAGAGTCTTTGAATGATGCTTAGTCATGTGAATAGGCTTGGAATCAGCCGTAGCGCCTGGATGAATTTCAGGGGCCGAGCCAGAAGTGATATAGGACGATGAATCTGAGGCTTTAACAAGGTGTTCCGCAACTATCTCTGTTGAGATAGCTTCATTAGCCAGAGGCTCACCAATAGTTTCCAGTCAAAGTGGTGGTACGTTCGGTTCAACCATAGAAAGAGGGACCGCAACAAACACAAGGTTATCCATCACAATTATGGTTCCAAAAGCCAGTTCACAAATGGTATTGGTGTAGACAACCTCATCTTCAACAAAATCAATGATATCAACAACCACAACCGGCTAAAAGGCAGCAGGCAACGGTGTCAAATCCGGGACCTTAGAACACTGCACAGAAAAATGGAAAGGAAGAATCCTCCAATTGAATATGGTGAAGAGAAAAAGAAGAGCAGAAAGAGGATGACCATGGGAGAAAAGGGAGCAAATGAAAATATGCAAGTCTCATGATTGAAAGGGCTTGAAGGGGTAAGGAGTCTAGTGGGGGAGGCAGAAGTCACTACGAGAGAAGAAGGGTGAGAACAAGATGAAGAGACAGAGGTGGTGGAAACAAACGTGAGAGAAGGGGCAAGATGGACAGTGGTAGTAGTATTGAGAAAAGGTGTTGGATGGGTAGGGAGTGGAGAGAGAGGAGGGGCAAGATGGGCAGTGGAGGCAGAATTGGGGAGAGGTGCGGGATAGGTTAGGAGAGGTGGTGACAGAACAAGGGAAGGAAGCTAAGTTGAAATAGGCGATAAGAGCTTGAAAGAAAGGCTTTGGATGAAGAGGTAAGACCATAATGAGAAGGCCCAAAACGAGGAGGCTTTGGTGCGGCACCCAAAAAAAGCAGGCAATGTGGGGTCAGAAATAGAATCAGAGAGAAAAGGCTTCATTCCTTTATTTTCCAAAAAATCTAATGGTTTCAAGGAATGAAATCTCATAAAATCCTTGACAAAAAAACGGCCAGTAGGCTTCTAAATTTTAACTTTATTGGAGAAGGAGGAAGAAAATCCAAGCGAATCAATCTCAGATCTATGGCCACGTGGCCTAACCAGTCTAGGGTTCAATCGAGGAGGACCTTGTTTCACCAATGGAGGTCGAGCCCTAGCATGTCCAAGAAATGCTCCAGGAGGTTGAACATGGGGTCTAGCTTTAAGATTTCTAAGAACCTCAACCCAAGAGCGGTCTTCCTTACCGGTAGAAACTTCAAGAGGAGCCAGAGCCGGAGGGTTGGCAGTCTTCAAATCTTCACCTTCAATGGTGACATCAATGGTATAAAGGTTTGAACTAATAAAAAGGTTGATCGATGAGGGAGCCAGGTCCTTGGCATATCTAAGAATATTGACTCTAATAAAAAAGAGATCAGGACCCACCATACATTCCCTATCAACGTCAACAAAAACCCCCACCAAGTTGGCTAGATGTAGAAAGACTCCCATATTCCAAGCATGGAGAGGGATACCTCCAAATCATACCCAACAAGGGGAGCGTGAACTGAGATTAGCGTGTTCTCGCAGTTTCCAAAAATCCATCGATAAGAGTTTATTCTGAACACGCCAGGTATTTCGAATAAGGAGGACTTTACGAACGTCATCAGTAGAGGAAAGAGAGAAAAAGGTCCTGTTACTTCCGAAAGTAAAGACCATATGGAAGTAGGGTAGATTCCAGGCTCTCTTAACCAAGTCGCTAAGACCCCAGATATCATTAGAGGGTGGGAAAAAGTAACCAATAACAAGAAGAGAATAGTCTTTAAGAGATTCAGAAAGAAAAGAAGGAGCAATAGAAAGGCTTGGGGGATGAAGATCCATCTAGAGTATGTTTTACGTTACATGCTCCTTGACCGCCCTCTATCCTCCCTCGATTCCTCTCTCCTCCCCCATCGTGAAGCCGCCCAAAATCTCTTTAACACTCCATTTCTCTCACTCTCTAAACCCCCAAAATCTGTATCTCCTCTCACGCCCTCTCACCCAAACCCACTATCTATAAAGAACAATAAAAATCAGAGCTTTTTAATAAGAAAACTTACAGTGTCAAAGACTCTGAAATAGAGATCCTTCCCACTTTCCAACTTCTAACCTCTTTCCCCTTCCCTCTGAAATACTGATGTTTCCTTATCTAACCTTCCTCCTCCCAATGTTGACTGGATTATAATAGTTCCTTCTCTTCCCTTTGAGACTCTTCCCCTTGACTCTCTTCCCCTGTTTCTCTTTTCTCTATCTCTCTGTTTCTCTCTCTAGGAATCTGACCTTGAATATGCTTACTTGCTGTTTGTAGGCAGGAATCACTGTAAAAAATTGCAAAGAAAGAAAACCCTAAGATGAAGTTTTTGGAGAGAGAGAGAGCATGGACTTCCCCTAAAGAGCACGCTCTTGAGTTGTTACGAAAGTGAGACAACCCACTTTCTCTCTCATCCTCTGTCTCTTAAAAACCCATGTATATCTTCTTCGCTCCAACTATTCGAAAAGACAACTATTGGAAGCTCAACCTTATTGCAGGACATTGGCCCCCGTTTCTTGCACCGTTCATGTGGAAATCAGCAATCCCCTTTCTCTCACTAGCTCAAACAACAAGTGTTCCCGAAAACTACAATGCCCGATTTTATCCGTGCCCGTCTTCATCCCATACCCACAGGAGTGGTGCCTATGACTGCAGACAATCGGGATCCATGATTCTTCTATCCAAACCCCTCACATAAACCTGACCCTAGGGAAACCATGTTCTTCTTAGAGGAGCTGAAAGTTGGAATGAACAGAGTTATCTACTTCCCTAATCTGACTTTGTGAATGCCACGCCTTTCCTTGCTTGAGTCAATAGATTGAAGATCTGTCATTGATACAGGGGTAACCGATGTGGAGGAAGAATGAGAGTGACTAGAAGTGGCATCCTCCATGCTAGGTGGGCTAGGGATGGAGGCGATTGCAGCCCATTGAGTCTGACTAGGTGTAGGAGGCTTCCCACATGCCGGAGGGCTTTTTCAACAATCATTTATTACATGCCCGAGCTTCTTACAATAATTGCAAAAAATGCGCTTCTTACATCGATCGGCCGTGTGGCCTCTTTGTTTACATATGTAATATTGCACTTGGACGTAATTCATATCTTTGTTTGAGAAATTGGACGCGACTAAGGCCACATCAGTGACATCTTGTGATACGGATTTGCAAACCCCAAGAGAGCTTAATCGAGTTTCTTCAGCAAGGAGATCTGAGAGGCAATCATCTAATGGTGGAGTGGGAGTACGATGAAGAATGGATGCTCTCATGCTTTTAAACTCCAATCGCAACCCATTAAGAAAGTGAAATAAAAGAGGCCGATTTCGTGCTTTAGTAACTGCTTCAGTGGGTGGCTCTGTCTCCATCGAGTCCATCTCATTCCATATACCTGAAAGAGTATATGGATTGATGAGTCCCCTTGTTGTGTCTTCATGCTCTCCTGTTCAAGCGTATACAGACATGCAGTATTGGCTTGAGAATAAATCTTATGTAAATAATCCCACATTACTTTGGCAGTAGATTGATACGTGAGGTTGCGCCCAATTTTAGGCTCAACTGAGTATATAATCTACGTCACAATAGAGCTATATATAGCAAGCCAATTACTACGTCCATTCTCGCCCTTAGGCTGAGGAACAGAAACATCAATATAGCCCCATAACTTTCTTCCCATAAGAAAACGTCGCATTTGGAAAGACCATAAATTGTAGTTCTTTTCCATCAAGACGAATAGAGATAGTTGCACTTTCTGTAACACTTTTACGCTCCATCTTTTCTAAACCTATCAAAAGGATGGTATCTTTGGGGAGACTCACGGGAGGGAGAGAAGTTTGGAGAAGAGAGAGAAAGGATGGGATTTAGAAAGGGTGTATTTCTTAAATTTGTTTGGGCTAAAAAATAGGTTTAAAATAGATAAATATTATTCCAGAAGGTTAAAAGATATATAACCTAAGATTTTCATGTCCCAAGATATGTTTTGAAACCTAAGGCCTATTGAGAAATGAAACTTAAAAATAAAAGGTAAGCAGATATTTTTCTAAAATAAAAAATAAAAACAGTTGAGAGAATATACCATCTCTCTGGCTATATAAGGGAGTCCACCCTAAAGATCGTTTCAAAATATCTAAATTCTTTAATCAATTCCAGCCTCTTTACATAGAATGGATATTTCTCTTTTAAATATAACTGAAATAATAAAAATAAAAATAATAATTAAATAAAACATTTATCTCTCCCCTACGATTTTCTCCTTGTCCCTCTACCTACGATTTTCTCCTTGGCTCTGATACATAGAGTTGCGAAAAAACAAAAAATGCATTCACACTCCTTAAAAATATATTTTATGTTTAGGCTAACACTTGACAGAAAAAAATAGTTTTATAAGGAAAATAATTAGGAGCAAACAGAAAAAAAAACTTAATATCAAATTTCCAAATGCCTTTTACATGATAACTATGCATAGAAATTATAAAAATAAAAATTTCTGTTATAGTATTAACTATTAAGCTTATCTAGAAAAAGATTAGATATAAAAATTAAGAGCTACACACACAACGTTGCATGTGTATGCATTCGCGAATATCCGAATACAAATGCACTACAAAACTAATTTAGTGTTGGACACGATATCTATGAGTCCATGTAGAAATGAGTCACCTTTAAAAAATCTACTTTTGAGATGGATTTTTGGATTTAACTTTTAAAAATATGTAATCTCTAACCTGAAGATCATGAACATGAAAAACTAAATAAATTTTAACAATTAGAAACAATTAATCTACTACGAAAACATTTAGACCCTTAGTATCAATGGCTTTAAGATGGACCAGTCATAAGTTTGGAATCCAAAGCCTCTAGGTGCTTTATTTACCAAACACAAATGACAGTCCTTATCATTTACCTTTGCAAAGGAATCCAAAGCCTCCAAGTTTGATTTTTTGCCGTACCTTTTTTTCTCCCATGTTTAATATATATATCTAGAAAAAGCTCCTGTCAGCCCATGGGCTCATGGAACATTGTAAGCTCAATGGCTCTGATTGAATATGGACCAATTCAATTATCATAATTGTATTTCGTAATTGAAATTTAATTTTTTTCAACAAATTAAAATTACTTGAAATTTGAAGCGTCAATTATTCAATAATAGTCGAATCTAATAAAAATATAAAAACAATAATTCGTATAATTAAATTGATCAAAATACCCCTGAAAAGTTCTAAAGGTATTTTGGTCAATTTATTCTATGTGAATTATTCTTTTTATATTTTATTAGGTGTGCCTTGATGAGAAGAATTTATGCTTCAAATGTCATGCTATTTGGATTTATATAAAAAGCATTAAAATTATATTACCGATATACAGTCATGACTGTGAGATTAGCCCAGATGCCATGGGGCTTACACTGTTCCAAGTGCCCATGGGCTCACCTTAGCATCGTCATATATATATATATATATATATATATATATATATATATATATATATATATATATATATATATATATATATATATATATATATATATATATATATATATATATATATATATATATATATATATATATATATATATATATATATATATATATATATATATATATATATATATATATATATATATTATATATATATATATAGAGAGAGAGAGAGAGAGACAGAGAGAGAGAGGAAGATGCTAGCAAACACCTATAGGAAAAAATAAACAGTGATTTCGCCTACCTTTGTCAACGTCTAAAGTTCATCACACGGTCACAATTGTCTAGTAGTGATATATTTGTATTTTTTTTATACAAATCGGAATAACCTAAAATTTGGAACGTGTGTTCATAAAAAATAGGTGAATCAATGAAAAATATCAAAAAACTATTTTACATAAAATAAATGACCAAACTACTCTCAAAATATTTTAGGGATATTTTAGTCAATTTATTTTTATCGAATTATTTTTTCTATATTTTTATTAGATGCGTCTCACTAAGATGTATGCACGCGCCAAATTTTAGGTCATTCCAATTTGTAGAAAACAAATGAAACTAAAACACTACCGGACAATCGTGACCATACGATGAACTTTGGACGTTGATGAGGGTAAGCAAAATCACTGTTCATTTTCGCATATAAGTGTTGTGAAGAATTTTCCTATATATATAGAAAATGTTGAGATTAGCCTACTAACTCATATTTAATATGAGCCCAGTGGCCCAGATTAAATCTGGGTCTATGTGACGGTCACGACCTCATTTCTTATTTGAATTTTACTGTTTTTACTACAAATCTAAATAATTTGAAATTTTAGGCGTCCATTCTTCTCATCAAAGCGCACCTAATAAAACTATTTAAAAAATAACTTTCAAAAAATAAATTGACAAAATATATCTAAAACATTTCTGGGGTATTTTGATCAATCTATTTCTTGCAAATTAATTTTTTGATATGTTTTTAAGATTATCCTATTCTTGAAGAACACATACCTAAAATTTTAATTTATTTGGATTTATAGAAAAAAATTAAAATTAAAATACAGAATGACGTGACCGTCAGATCAGCCCAGATTCATTCTTTGCCGTTGGGCTCATATGTTCATATGAGCTAAGTAATTTAGTAGGGAAGACATGCCCCTACTTGTTTTTTCAATAGATTAGGGAGCTACATTTTAAAGGTGTTAAATTGGGGGTGTCAACGGTAGGAATGGATATCACAATGTGGTAATTAGTTGTGGGGATGCTAGCACCACATTTCCAGCTCCTTTCCTAAGTTTAATATTTTTTTTGCCCATAAGTTGCTCCAAACATCTTCGGACATTTAAAGTTGGCTCCCCCCCACCCTGCAAACATCAACTTCGGGCCTTTAATATTTGAAATTGATGACCTTTTGTTGGAAGTTGATTTTATGAGTGTTTTTGTTACAAACCTCAAATTCAGATCTTCAAGGTCCAAAGTTGATGTTTGAAACATCTTGTGAATTTTTGTTGCAAGTATCAAATTCGGACCTTTGAATTTTAAGGGGAAAGAAAAACATCGGACATTCAACGGCGGAAATGGTGATAATATAAGGACTAAATGGAATTTAACTTTTCTAGGGACATCAGCTTAAAAATTATGTTCAAATTGTAAAATACACCAAGTCAATTGGACCAATTCAATGGCTAAGTTTCATAAGCAGAAAAATTAGATGTCGAGTCATTCATTATTATACTAGTGTTACACATGCGTTACGCATGTGCTTTAATGCTATAAAATAGAGCAATGCAATACTAATCTATAGAATCGAAAAAGCGAGGTTCTAAACAATCAAATTCGAACCCACCTAAAAAATTTCACTAGAAAAATTCATTAGAGGGGATTGTTTTGATGCTTAAGATTCATGTTCATGAGAAAAAAAATTAGATTTCAAGTTTTGAAATGGTGCATCTTGTAACGCATTTTTGAAGCATCAATTTTAAATATTTTCACGTTTTCATAGATCTGCTAGATCTACACTATTTTTGAAGCTTTAAATTTTATAATTAGAGATGAATATATATTTTAAGGCTATCACAAAGATTTCCAGGATTGAAACCATATTTCTCGATACTATTTGAAGGTGCGCTCTATTATGATTGTTTAGAGCCTTGCCTCTGTAGCCGTTTTTTTTTTTTTCCTCAAGTTCAATCTTTTTTTCTCCTAAGTTGTTCCAGACATCTTTGGACATTTAAAGTTGGCTCCCCCCAACCCGCAAACATCAACTTCGGGCCTTTTATGGTTCGAAATTGAAGTTTGTGACCTTCTGTGAAATTTTGTTGCAAGTATCAACTTTGAACCTTCAGATTTTAAGAAAAAAAAAAGATTAAACATCAGACATTCAATGGTAGAAGTAAAAGTAATACAAGAAAAGAAAAAAAGGAACTGGAAAAAAAAATGAATCTAAACTAAAACATTTGGGATTTCTGAATATTGGTAATTTAGAATGGGAAAATGGTTTGATAGGGCTACAGCCCTGTCAAAATAAGTAAAGCCTCACTCATAACTCATCATGAATTGTAATTCAAGCAATGGAAAACTTTTACGTCAATCATCTCAGCTTGAACATTATTGTCGTGAAGAAAAATTAGGATTTCAAGCTCTAAAAATAGCATATATTGTAACAAATTATTTAGACCGTCCATTTTGGCCCAAAAATAAGTGTTTATAGATCAGCAAGATCTTTATATTTTTTAAGTTTCAAATTTTATGTCAGTGTTGGAAAATTGATTTTAGAGCCATAATAGAGATTTCTGTTACTGAATAAGGATTTAAGATGAGGCTTTGTTTTGTTTTCATGCTTTATAAAAACTTCATCCTTTAGAATGATATTATCATAAATTTTGTTAGTTTCTATAGTATAAACTAAAAAATTGTACATATTATTAGTTTCTTCTTAAAGTTGTTTCAGCTACCTATTCAGTTTCTAATCGGTTATGTATGTTGATAAAACTACCTCTTAATGTTTAATAAGCTATTTCTAATAAGCAGAAAACAAGCAATTTAAAAAAAAAATAACCAACCATGTAAAAAAATTTATTTGTGAAAAATGACCAAGTTCAGAATCTTACTAATAGTAAGAAAAAAAGAGAGAAGGAATATAGTGTACCTTACGGCATGCCTATTCGAATTTATTAAAAAATGTTCAAGTAAGAAATTGTCTGTATCTAAGTTTGAACAATTGTAAGTTCTGTGGAAAAATTTTTGTATAATTTTGTAACTCTAGAGGTATTTTTGAATTTAATCCAATCTCTTGACAGTAATGTAGTTTGTCTTTGTTTTTATGGGACTTGGAAAATTTAGTCATTCCACCTGTGTATTCATATATAAAGCAGATGAGGTTACAAACCGTCCTAGACAAAGTATGAAAAAAGGAATGTTTGTTTTACGTGAAAATATTTTTCAAAAATTATTTTACGTGAAAATATCCTTTCATGTGATTAGATGTGAGAATATTTTTATATTAATTATTCTCCATACATCTTTTCACGCAAAGGAATTCATTCATGTGAAAATATTCCCTAAAAAATATTTCCACACGCCTTTGGTTGAATGCAAAATCCATTGAACTCAACGAATGCCGGGTGACGACTTACTTGTTTCTAGATCTAGTACTTCGTAGCTTCAAAGGCATACTGGTTTCCAGAGCTTGAATTTATTTTTTGATTCGGTTTTGAGAAACAACATTGATTTAAAAAAACAAAAGAGAAATTTATGAAATTTTTCTCGATACTTAGTATTATTAAATAAACGAAAAGGTTTATATAAAATCGAGGATCTAAACAATCAAATTAGAGCCTACCTTAAAAATTTCACTAGAAAAGGTTGTTTTGATGCCCAAATATCTTCAAATTGATCATCTTGACATCAAGATGCATGGACATGAGAAAAAATTAGATTTCAAGTTTTGGAAATAGTGCATCTTGTCACACAGTTTTGGACCTTCAATTTTCAAGATTTTTATAGATCTGCTTGATCTATACTATTTTTTATGCTTTAAATTTTATAATTAATGATAAAACTATATTTTAAGGTTGCCACAAAGTTTTCCAGTATTGAAAAAATGTTCTCGACACTATTTGAAGGTGTGCTCTACTTTGATTGTTGAGTGCCTCGGCTCTATACAAACTGCACCCTTAATGACACACCCACAAAATTTTTTATTTTACATAGTCACCTTTTTTTTTTTTTCTCTCTTTTTTTTATTTCAAAATTGTCCCCTCTTTGGATTTTTAAGATCCGAACTTACAAATTTCATTTTGATTTTGGAGATCAAAACAACATCTTTTAGTCTAGTTTGATTTTGGATCTTGAAGATCCCAATTCACATTTGGCTTTATATATAGAGGCCCGATTTCAAAGTTACACGCGTAAAATTGAAAATTGAAAATTGAAATGAAATTCTTTAATTACACTAATTTAAGGCATATTAGCGTAAATTTCTCAAAAATAAAAAATTCTTTATAAAAAATATATATAAAAGATCGAGGCCCAAACATTTAATTAATGATGATGAGATACCCGGACAATGATACAGGCAAGACGGCTAACTTAATGAGATGCTATGTCTTTTTGTCCAAATATTAAAACATTAATTGATAAATTTTAACAAAATTGGTAAACAACAATCCCTTTTATCTCATACATGCTGAATTTGTTATTCTCTCCAAATAGAATTTGCGCCATAGCTGACAACACCAGTGAAATAAGAAGCTAGTAATGGATCACAGTGACATTATACTCCACGGTCAATGAGCCGGTGGCCAACAAAATAGTCCGGAGTTGTGCATAGCCCTGAGCCAGTCTGAAAACTCCATTTCCACCTACCACAGACATCTCCCTCACATCCTGCAGTATAGGGTTCCTCCCGACCACCGTGAGCGTGCTTCCGTTGAATTCGCCATCCGTGAACACAAAGTTGAGCGCCATGATGAGGCTGAACTCAGTCTTAGAACAAGCTGCTTGAATTCCCTGTGCCCTGCCGATAAGCTTCGACGTGAGGTTGGGACCTTCTGTTAGTGGGTCGTCAGCGACGTATACGCTACCGAAGCTGGTTGGTGAGGTTTTTGTGCTATTTGCTTCGGCCACGAGTATGGGGGTGGGGTTTGATCCTTTGCCCACTTCATGGAAGTAGAAGTGGAGGTGCCTCACCTTGGGTTGGCCCATGCCTACGGTCTCTCTCCAGTCATCTGACATGGAGGTGGCTATGGCCAAGAAGAAAAGTAGCAACGCCACTGTAGGTGCTCCTTTCATCTTAGATAGATCTTGAATTGAGTTACAGAGAGGTGAGGCGTGCTCTTTATACTCCATGTCCTTTACATAATCCCCAATTTGTATAGGGTTGGTCTAAATAGAGCCCGGGACTGTGCATAAATAAAATAGGGGCACAAATGGTGGTCCACAAGACTTGTAAGATGGTTGACTAAATAAAGGCCCATTTATGGTAGACTAAAATGGGATTGTATACAAAGAAACTATTTACTTTTGATAAGGTTACATATACTTACAACCAAATCATGTGAAAATCTGATAGCTCGAGTGTGCTTCAAAGTTCGAGAAAATTACTTTTGAAGTTTGAGTTTGGTCATTGAAAAAAAGTATAGCAAATTAATTTTACATCTAATGGTCAAGGTTAATTGTGAGTACCTTGTACTAAAGATAAATGATTTCCTTGAATAATTTTTTATCTAAAATTATTTCCAGTGGATTTTCGTTTTTATTTGAATATTTTCATATCATCTTTGACCTATCTTATGAACAACTTTGAAAGAAATAGTTTTATGTCAAGCCCTATATTTGATGGGAAAGGTTTATATAAGCGTGCAACTTTAAAATGTAGAACTACAGATGCACCTCAAAAATCCATTGGAAAAGGTTGTTTAAATATTGAAAAACCCTCTAATTGATCATCTCGATGTTCATGTATGACTATGAAAAAAGAAAAGATTTTGAGTCCCAGAACTGATGCATCTTACAACACAGTATCTAGACCGTCTATTTTCAAGATTTTCATATGTTTATAGATGTACTTGATTTTAATCATTTTTGGTGCTTAAAATTTTTAAATTAGATATGAAAATAGATTATGAGATAAGACTATTTGTACATCAAAATTATATGCTATGATAAAATTTGGAGGTGCGCCTCAAATGGATTGTTTAAGTTTGCAACCTTATAGAAACCACACCCATATTTGACTGTTGCTCAAATAGAAGATCAAGATTTATGAGGGGAAATTCATATGGTACATTTTTTTTAGCACCATAAACAGTTTAGTTTGTTTTTTTTTGTTTTTTTTTTGCTTTTTTTTTTTTTGTTTTTTGCTTTTTTTTTTTTTGGTTTTTTTTTGTTTTTTGATTTTTGTGTTTTTATTTTAAGGTTGATCTAAAGAATGAATCAAAGTAATCATGAGTTATTTCTATCAAAAGAATATCATATGTTTTTGGAAAATGGATCACGAGTTCATGGTGATACGTTGGTCTTGAAGGGCCACAAAATATTTCTCTTATAAATTAATTGGAAATTTATCGGAATACCCCGTAAATACGTAGTATTTAATATTTTACCCATCTGCAACTATTCTAAGTCAACACGATGTGTTTTTCTATGAGTATTTTGAACTTAAATCAATAAATATAGGTAGAGTGTTGAAATATTCATTTTTCTAAATTAATGGAAAGCGTGCGATCATCGTGCTTGGAACTTTCAATGTCTTTAAAGCTAAGAAGTCATTAGAGTAGCATGTGATAGTTTTGGTGATCTTGACAATTTCTTTCTTTGACAATTAATTATTATGGAAAAGTATAATATGATACAAGATAATATTCGATCATATTGTAGGTTACCCTAGAGTAATTTATATACTTTTTTTTTTCATGTTAATTTTTTTTAATATATGTCATTGACATTCATCCAAATTTCCAGGTTCTTCTAATTTTAAGCTGATGATTTTTTATATGTTTTAAGCGTATCCTATGGAGAGGGCCAAGTGGCGGGTCGGCACATGTCGTAGATGGTTGAAGTAGCGTATAATGTGGAAGGGACACATGTACTGACAAATGTGGGTCAAAAGTAACAGCAATATGGATTATGTATAGGGAAAAGTATATTTAGAGCGAGGCATTAAATAACTAAATTTAATCCTACCACAAAAATTTCATTAAAATGGTTGTTTTGATGTCCAAATATCTTTAAATTGATCATCTAGACATCAAGATGCATAGACATAAGAAAAAAATGCATTGAAAGTTATGAAAATAGTGTATTTTGTAATACATTTTTGGACCGTCAAATTTTAAGTTTTCATAGATATATCGATATGCATTATATTTTAAGCTTTAAACTTTATAAATAAGTATAAAAATATATTTTAAGGCTATCACAAAGATTTCCAATATTAAATCCACATTTCTTGACACTATTTGAAGGTAGGCTCTAATTTGATTGTTTAGAGCCTATGCTCCATACAAACTGCACCCTTACATATGGGAAAAGTTTATATAGAGGGGAGGCTCTAAACAATCAAATTGAAGTATATCACAAAAAATTCACTATAAGAGGTTGTTTTTATGCCCAAATATCTTCAAATTGATCATCTCGACATCAAGATTTATGGATATGAGAAAAAAAAAAGATTTCAAGTTTTGGAAATAGTTTATTTTGTAACAAATTTTTGAACCGTCAATTTTCAAGATTTTTAAGTTTTCATAGATATGTCGATCTACACTATTTTTGAAGCTTAAAACTTTATAAATAAAGCTGAAAATATATTTTAAGGCTATCATAAAGATTTTCAATATGGAAACCATGTCTCAACGCTATTTGATGGTAGGCTCTAATTTGATTGTTTAGAGCCCAGGCTCTATACAAACCACACCCTATATATAAGAAAAATGAGGAAAATGAGTTATGTAATTAAATTGATGATTTGGTTATGGTTTTCAGCCACTAAGGAAGGGAGGGGGGGGCGCAAATCTCAGCATTCTCATTATGCTTGGAGGTAGGAGTTGTCGTCCCAATTCATTTTGGTCACCACCGTTGGCAGGTACTTTGAAGCTTAACTTAGTTCCCTAGGTAATCCAGCTATTGCAGGTATTGGTGGGGTGCTTAGAAATGGATGAGGTATTGTTATTTTTTCTTTTGCTGGTCCCATTGGTTGTGCTACTGCTAATAAGGCTGAACTAAGTGCGGTGTATCATGTGTTAAAAATTTTCAAGGAGATGAATTGTGGGGATTCTGTTTGGATTGAAGGTGACTCCTTGATCGAAGGCGACTCCTTGAATGTAATAAAGGGAGCAGTGGATGCCTTGGGATTTAAGTTCACTTTTGCTTAGGGTTATGGATATCTCTCTCTCTATCACAGTTTCTTTTTATCATGTTTACCCGTGAAGCCAATTCTTTAGCTGATGTATTGGCAAATGGGGCGGGGGGGGGGGGGGGGGGGGGGGGGGGGAGGGGGGGCAGCTTCTCTCTTTGGTTATTTTTGATTCTACAATTGGTTTCTAGAGATTAATAAAAGATCGAACATTTGTCAAAAAAAAAAAAATTGATTTGATAGGGCTGTAGCCCTATCAAAATAAGTAATCCTCACCTCATAACTTACTGAAAATTGCAATTGAAGCGTTAAAAAACCTTTACATATTGTATCTTGGCTTGAAAATTGCAATTGAATTATTAAAAAATCTTTATATGTCCTATCTTGGCTTGAACATCAGGGTGGTGAAAAAAAATAGGATTTTAAGCTCTAAAAACAGTTTATATTGTAAAAAATTATCTAGATCGTCTATTTTGTTATAAAAATAAGTGTTCAAATATCCGAAAGATTTGTATCATTTGCGAGTTTCAAATTTCATTGTCGGTGATGAAAATTGATTTTATAGCGATAGACAGTTCTGTTGCCAAAAGTGCTTTCTAGACGAAGATTTGAGATGAGGCTTTCTTTTGTTTTCATA
Source organism: Amborella trichopoda (assembly GCF_054954075.1). Classification (NCBI taxonomy): domain Eukaryota; kingdom Viridiplantae; phylum Streptophyta; class Magnoliopsida; order Amborellales; family Amborellaceae; genus Amborella; species Amborella trichopoda. Next base: position 50,672,827 of record NC_142344.1, on the reverse strand, counting down.
AAGCCTAGGCCTTGTAGCAACCTCATAGAAATAAGAGATGCACTTTCCATAACGCCTATGATTTATTGGAAAAAAAGAGAAAACAATAGAGCCTCACTTTGAAGGAAACTGGTTTGATAGGGCTTTCACCCTATTCAAATAAGTGAAGCCTCACCTCATAACTCATTGAAAATTGCAATTTAACCATTGTAAAACCTTTATATCATTCATCGCGGCTTGACCATTATGATTGTAAAAAAAAAAAGGATTTCAAGCTTTAAAAATAATATATATTGTAACAAATGATCTAAACCATCCATTTAAAATAAGTGTTCATAGATTCGCAAGATTTGTACCAATTTTTAAGTTTCAAATTTTATTGTTGGTGTTGAAAATTGAATTTAGAGCCACCATAGTTATTTCCAGATGAGAATTTGAGGCGAGGCTTTATTTTATTTTCATAAAGCCTAGGCCTTATAGAAACTTCATCCCACTAAACCTCATTCGGAAAATACTTTGGGGTGTTTTAAAATCTATTTCCACTACTGGTTATAAAATTTGTAGTTCAAAAAATGGTATAGATCTTGGGGATCTGTAAACACTTATTTTTAGGATGAAATGGATGGCCTCGATAAAGTATTACAGTATATATATATGCTAATTTTAGTACTTGAAGTCTTGATTTTGACAATCATAATGGAGAAGACCAAGATGTTTGATTTGAAAGTTTTCATACTCCAACACTCCAATTTTAGATAAGCTTTGAGGTGACGCTTTAGTTATTTTGTTAGGATTTATGGATGCAGCTCCTGCAGGAGTCATGAAGCCTCTTTCTCTTTGCTACTTGGATAGCATCCCGAGTGTGATCGTAGTCCATCTTTCATGTCACATCGCGAATCATGGACTTGTGGTCACTGAAGATCATCATGTACCCTCATTGCATGGGGTTGCATCTCAAAGGAGTTCTTTAATCAAGCTGCTCCCTTTTGTGGCCGTACAACTAGTGCCACACATTTGAGTTCTATGTAGTGAAAAAAATTATTGTATGTTGTTCCAGCTGGCCCGTCAAACACCAGTAGTTACTCCCACTAGAATGTTGAGTTTATCTGGATCTCCTATAATAGAATGCATGTAAATCTGAATATCCAAGTAATTGAAACAATTGTGGGACTGTTGAAGCGCCCACTCAATTATAACACATATAATATGTATTTTCTCAGCATTCTCATGCTTATGTCATGAAGTAGTATAACAAGCCTCTTATGAGAAAAAAAAAAAAAACTCAATGCCCGTTGGTTTTGCCAAATGCAAAACTTTCTTAAACCATAAAGGTTCAACCACACTAATCTCTTGGTAGTAAACCACACAAACCAAGTTATCTTATCCACACAATATGTGTCAAAGAGGCCTACCAAGACGGCCTTCTCTATAGTTCATGATATTAGGTAATCGATGATTCCAACAAACTAACTCACAAGACATTTGATGGATACTAAAAAATATGAGTCATGACATATGAGTGTTTAAAACTATAGTATAGACAAAAGACACTTTCTCCTATCTTTATAAAATACTTTCAAGACTCGATGTTTTTCCTTTTTATCATAACTCTTGATTTGGTATATTTTCACAAGCAATAGTTAGAAAATAACATGAAGGTTTGAATGCTTTTCTATAAAGAGTTAGTGGACCTCGCAAGTTTAAGGGGTTTTCTCAAAACCATAGGCTTCTCTGCGACAAGGACGTCATGTAAGTAGAAATCAAAGCAGCTCACTTTTGGTTCACCTAGGCCTAGCTGTGCTTGGCAAATGGGCATGGAGGAGAAGAAGAGCAACAATGGGGCCATGCCGGTGGCTAATGCTTCGTTCCCTCTCATCTTGGATTCAATGAGATTGTTGATGAAGGTAGTTTCTTTTATACGTGGCCCAGTCTGAAACTCCTTGGTAATATCTGTGAAAGACTTTACCTCAAAAAAAAAACAGAACAAGTATTTGGGAAAAACCTTATTGCTAGGTTGTGTTGGTGGATGGCATGATGAACTAGAAAAGAAGGGTCATCTTGCAATTGTTTAACTTGTAAAGAAGGGTCTTCTTGCAATTGTTTCACATGTAATTTCCGTTCAAATATTTGGGGGAAAATCCTCATTTGATTTGTGCTAGTTATTATATCTTTCTTTGATTTTGATGTTGTTATTTTATTCTTTACTTTATGGGTGTGATTTTGCTTATGGCCTAGGCTCTAAGCAATCAAATTAGATCCTACTTCAAATAGTGTTAAGAAATGTAATTTCAATATTGGAAAGCTCTGTGATAGCCTTAAGATATATTTTGACATTTATTTATAAAATTTAATGTTTCAAAATATCTTGAAAATTGACAGTCCAAAAATATGTTACAAAATATACTATTTCCAAAACTTAAAATCTATTTTTTTCTCATGTCCAGGCATCTTGATGTTGAGATGATCAAGTTGAAGATATTTGGGCATCAAAATAACATCTTCCAACGAAATTTTTGAGATAGGCTCTAATTTGATTGTTTAGACCCTTGGTTCTATCGACTTTTCCCTTACAGGGAATAACATGGTAGTGCCTTAATAATTGAAGCCTTTAGATGCAAAATACTTTTCTTGACCCTCCTGCCTCCTCCGTTTAGTAGCAATATTTTCTCAAACGTGTAAAACCCAACCAAAAAGAAGAAGAAGTAGAAACATGGAATTAATGGATGGAAAAAGTTTATATAAAGATGCAACCTTATAATGTAAAACTACAGATGCACCTCAAAAATTCATCGAAAAATGTAGTTTTAATGTTGAAAAACCCTTTAATTGATCATCTCGGCATCGAGATGTATGACCCTGAACAATACAAAGATTTTAAGTCTCAGAAATAGTGCATTTTACAACATATTATCTACACCGTCCATTTTTAAGATTTTCATATGTTTATAGATCTACTTGATTTTAACTATTTTTAAAATTTAAAATTTTATAAAGAAATATAAAAATAAAATTTTGAAATAATACTAAAAACGTTTTATATCAAAATTATATATCATGATAAAATTTGAAGGTACACCTTACCTCTACAGCTACGGATGCATCCGTATGCAAACAGCACCATTAATGGGGAAAGGATTTAAGCATTTGCTTTAAATTTTATAATTAAATATGAAAATATATTTTAAAGCCATCACAAAGATTTTTAGTTTTGAAACTACAGTTCTCGACCCTATTTGAAGGTGCGCTTTACTTTGATTGTTGAGAGCCTCAGCCTATATATGGTGCTCCACCAAGTAACAGCAATCGGTTGGGAAAATTTTCAAGATTTCATATCATCTCTTATATACCTTGAACAACTTGAAAGAAAGTTTTGAGTCAGTAAAACCCTAGATTTTATTGTTACCCCAGTAGACGATCTAGATTTATCATCGAGGGGAAATTGATAAGGTACAATCTTTTGAGCTCCATCCCCCCATGGCCATTTTTCCATTTAAGGTACACAATAATCACCATTAGAGCTTTTTCCTAACTGTATGAAATTAGCTACACGAATTCAGATATGCTATTTTGTTCTATGAAGGGCTATATCCTTAGTGTGACCATAAATCCCCATATCTTTTCTTACTATTTCTAACCATATCTTTTTAGTTCTGCGGCTTACCCTTTTTGAGCCTTCTACATTAAACAACTCTCACCTCGAGATATATAGACATGAGAAAAAATATATTTCTAAGTCTTGGAAACAATACATTTTGTAATGTATTTTCTGGACTGTTAATTTTCAAGTTTTCATAGATTTGCTCGATATAAACTATTTTTGAAGTTTTAAATTTTCTAATTAAAATAGGATTGTATACGAAGAGACCATTTACCTTTGGCACAGGAAACCACAATTATTTATAACCATCCGATGTGAAATTTGATAGCTTGGGTGTGTCATAAAGTTCGAGAAGATTTCTTTTGAAATTTGAGCTTGAACAATGAAATAAATGCAGCCACCCAATTTCACATCCAATGGTCAAGATTAATTGGGGTCACTTTGTATCAAAGGTAAATGGTCTCATTATATATATTTTTTTAAAATTTAAGCCATTACAAAGTTTTAACAATACCGTTCGACCATTTGAAAATACACCGTACTTTGATTGTTTAGTGCCTTGGCCTTATACAAACAACACCCTTTATGTTTTGAGATCATGTTGACCTGTGAAAAAATAATTTGGCGCAAAAAAAACAAAAAAAAAGAACAACTCCAAATCGAACTGCCCCCATATATGATTGTGCTTCGACCATTTGATGGCACAAGTAGATGTAGCGTTTTAAGGACTCCAAATTTTCTATTGTAAAATGTTTATATGCTAAACGCGGATAATAGTGGGATTTTCATGTAAAAGAAATGCCCCCGTAAGTTAATACTTTGGGCACAAGATCATGTGATAGGTGGTCTCGAGTGACGACTTTCTCAGCTACCTAATTTATATAATTAGCAAATCAACCCCTAATTTTTACAAATCAGCAAGTCAATTGTTTTATATCTCACATGCATGTGCATGAGAGAGAGAGTGTGTACTCACAACAGAGAGAGTGAATAAGCAAGAGAGAGAAATCTACACACCCATATTATAGGATACTTAAATTTGAGAGGGAGGGAGAGCGAGATCAACCATCTTTTCATATCTTAGTAAGAGATTTTCATATCCATCTTTAACTTAATATTATTTTAATATCTTAATTAGAGAGGCACAAGAGAGAAAGATTTCTAGATCCTCCTTATCTAACATTGTTTCTTCTTCATTGTTTTTAAAACCTCTTAAAGTTAGATCGGTGTATTTTTTTTATTTATTTTTTATCACACATTTTTCTAAAAGTTGTGCATGCAAGTCATCCCTATTTTTTCCCTTTATTTTTCGTTTCAAACCTCGTAAAATGGGTACATATCCCCAATTCAATCCCTATTGTGCGTAACTAATAACAAGAGAGAGAGAAAGTACCGACAATTTAAAATTTGATCAATATGAAAATTTAACCTATATGATTAATATATAGTAGCAATAAATTAGGGTGTGGTTTCTATAAGGTTGCACCTTAAATAATCCAATTAAGGTGCACCTCCAAATTTTAGTATAACATATAATTTTGGCGTAAATTTTTTTTAGGATTATTTGAAAATCTATTTTCATTTCTAATTATAAAATTTTATACTCCAAAAATGGATAAAATCAAATAGATATATAGAAATATGTAAATCTTGAAAATAGACGGTCTAGATAACGTGTTGCAAGATGCGCCTTTTTTGAGACTCAAAATCTTTTTTTTTTTTCATATTCATACATCTCTATGTCGAGATGATTAATTAGAGGGTTTTTTGATATTAAAACAACTTTTTCTGATAGATTTTGAAGTGCAACTCTATTTCTACATTTTGATGATGCAAACATATATAAACTTTTTCCATAAAATTATGGTGCCCTAGTATATAATGGGTGCGCTTTCTATAAGGTTGCAACCTTAAACAATCCAATTATGGCGCATCTCCAAATTTTATCATAACTAGTAATTTTGTTTTAAAAAATTCTTCGGATTATCTTAAAATCTATTTTCATATCTAATTAGAAAATTTGAAACTCCAAAAATAGTTAAAATCAAGGAGTTCTATAAGCTTATAAAAATCTTGAAAATGGCAGCCTAGATAATGTGTTGTAAGATGCACTATTTCTGATATTCAAAAACTTTTTCTTTTTATATCCATACATCTCGATGTCGAGATGATCAAGTAGGGGGTTTTTCAACTTTAAAACAACCTTTCTAATAGATTTTTGAGGTGCATTTGTAATTCTACATTTTAAGGTTGCAACCTTACATAAACGTTTTCCTCATATAATAATGTAAATAAGAGAAAATAAAATTCAAGATAGAGAAAGATAGGCATACCATATCTAAGATTGGGTTTCCATTTTTAATGAGCGAAAGCGATTTCCATATCATTGATTATCTCCACATTGTTTCCATATCTTAATTTGAGAGAGAGAGAAGAAATTCTTTTCATATCTTAATGAGAGATTTCCATTAAGAGAGGCACAAGAGAGAGATTTCCTTATCCTCCTTATCTCAACATTGTTTCGTCCTATTCTTTTTAAAACCTCCTAAAGTTGGTAACAATTAGATCTTGCATTTTTTTTGTTGTTTTTGTTTATCCATCCCTTTCCTAAAAGTTCTACATGCAAGTCATACCTAAAATTCTTTCCCCTATTTTTTGGTTCAAACCTCCTAAAATGGGTACCTAACCCCAACTCAACCCCTATTGTACCAAATAATCACGAGCGAGAGAGAGAGAGAAAGTACCGACAATCTAAAATATGAGAGATATGAAAATTTAACCTTTTTTATTTTAATAATATATAAAAGACCAATAAAATTTATCTTATTATAGTAAGTATATATATATGAAAAATCTTCCCAATGCCTATAGGTGAAAATGAACAGTGATTTCGCCTATGCTCATCATCTTCCAAAGTTCATCGCAAAGTCACGATTTTATGTTAGTGTTTCAATTTTTATTTTATTTTTATTATAAATTAGAATGATTTGAAATTTATAGTGTCTATACATCTTAGTGAGATGCATCTAATAAAAATATAAAAAATAAATATTTCGTAAAATATAAGTTGACCAAAATACCCCCATAAATTTTTAGAGGTATTTTGGCCAATATATATTTTACGAATTATTTTTCTTATATTTTTATTAGATTCTTCTATTTTTGATGAATACAAGCTCCAAATTTCAAATAATTATGATTAGTAGAAAAAACAATGAAAAAATGAAACACTACCAGACAACTGTCACCAAGCGATGAACTTTGGACGGTGATGAGCATATGCAAAATCACTGTTTATTTTCGCCTATAGGCATTATGTAGTGTATTCCATAAATATATATATATATATATATATATATATATATATATATATATATATATACACCAGCCTTTTTCTTTATATATATATATATATATATATATATATATATATATATATATATATATATATATAGAAAAAAGCTGGTGTAGGTCTACTAGCTCACATCTACATATAATTCTAACGGCAAGACATCAATCCTCAACAGGACGTACTTTCAAATAGACTTGAAATATGTTGTTTTGGTATCAGAATTCTTTTTGATGGCCTAAAATTTATTTTCATCTCTAACTATAGAATTTAAAGTTAAAATATAGGTATGTTGAGCAAATCTATGAACACTTGAAAATCATGAAAAATTGATGGTCTAAATGTACTATTTCCAATACTTAAAATCTATTTTTTCTCATGTCCATACATCTCAAGGTCGAGACAATCGAATTGAGGGTTCTTTTTAGTATCGTAACAACTTTTTCTATTGAATTTTTGATATTTGAATGTTTAGAGCCTCACCCTTATATATATTTTTTTATTTAAGGAATATAGAAGTTTAAATATTAAAAAATAATAAAATATCACATTTCCACAAGTCTATTATCGTTAAAAATTGCGTAGTTGGAAGCATTAATTGGAAGAGAGATCAAAGGATTGAAACAGAAAAGCAGCCCTTGTCCCAACCGGAATTCTAAGGTCCAGGAATAAAATCTTCCCTAAAAAAGGAAAGTGACATCCCAACAATAGAGATAAAAAGTCTTACATCGAGAGTGAAATTCTTTATTTAAAATTATTACTACGAAACAACAACCAATGTAGGTCAACAATATCCCTGCCACCAAGACTTTATTTTTATTTATCCTTCAACTACCCTACTATAGAGCTGGAAGATAAATATGTTACTTCTTTTATTTTTATTAAAAAAAGGAGTAAGGGCCTTCTTTCCAACTGATTTTATCATAAAAAAAAAAAAGAAAAGAAGAAGAAAAGAAAACAAAACAAAACAATAGCCCCTAATTATCTAAAAAATCCATAGTAAACTTTATTCCGTTTTCGAGAACAATAGACCTGGTTCACTCTACAGCACATAAGGACAACTGCACCACCAGAAATTTAAAAGATCAGGCCGAGTCGAGTCAGTAGTGAATAACAGCGACATGGTACTCCATGAGAGCATTCAAATTGGTGGCGTTGAAGGAGTATGTTCGGAGGCGAGCATAACCGCGAGCCAATCGAAATACCCCATTCCCACCCACCACGGACATCTCTCTCACCTTATTCAAAATCGGGTTCCTACCGACGACTGTGAGCTCACTCCCATTTAACTTGCCCTCTGTGAAGAGGAAGTTCATCTCCATAAAGATAGTTGGCTAAGTTTGGGACACAGAGGCAAAGATGCCTTGGGCCTTTCCGATCATCTTTGATGTAAGGATGGGGCCCTCAGTGAGTGGTTGGTCCATAACCCTGACCATGCCAAAGAGGGTGGGTGAAGACTGGGTGATATTGGCCTCGGCCACGATCAGAGGGGTCGGGTTCTTCGCGTCGAACATGTTGTGGAAGTAGAAGTGAAGGTAGTCCACTTTCTTCTTGCCTAGGCGTAGGGGCCCTTTCCAATCCTCACCATCCTCAAAGCCCTGAGCCTCTAAGGTGGCCAAGAGCAACAAGGAGGCTTAATGTGTTTCCTCTCATCTTAGGATGGATTAGCGCCAAAATCTTGGTTAAACCAATAACTTCCTCCTAATTAAGCTATGGGCTCATTTAGTGGGCCTATTCACAAGGGCATGCTCTTTGTATTGTAACCTAATTATCGGCAAAGTCTTAGCTGCCATTAGGTATAGCACGTTATGCTTTTGTGATGTTGACGTTAATATAATGTTTACAATTTGCCACTTGGCGGTGTTGTTATTTTATCAATGCATGAAAGATTTTCAATCCGGATCGAAATTGGCAGATTTGGATTGGGAATTGTGGTAGACGATCTGGTTCCTACAGTATATCGCGGATCCAGTTGTTCCCTCCTAAAACCCAGCGGTTCTAGATAGAACCAACTAATTCTGTCATAGAACTGACAGAACCAGTCAATTCTACAAAAACCGGTTCAGCACCCTACTTCCCACACATGTTTTTAGTATACCTTAATTTTTGGAGCAATTTACATATGGACACAAAATAATTATATAAAATACAAAATGGGCTGTTTTTGGGCAAAATTACTAGAAGGATCGGTCAAAATGTTATTTTTTTTCTTATTATGAAATTATCTCTCAATTTGAGGATACTTAGACTGCTTTTTAATTTCATTTTTTAGTTTTTGCAATAAATAGGGTTGTGCCCTATGGTTTGGGGTGGTCCGAGACCTCATTGAACCCTTCAATGCCTTGTTTTGGTGGTGTTCTGGTGGTCCCATATTAGAATCCTAGGACCGCATTAAACCCTTTGATGCCTTCAAAATAAGGAACATCGACAAACTTTTGGGTAACCATCTCCTGTATCCTTTTGGGCCTCCATGCCCTTTTATAAGGGCTTGCAAATCAGGACCTGTTTTTTTTTTTTTTTTTTTTTTTTTTTTTTTGGGGTAATTCAGTGAAGAAGACAAGCCTCTACCCATTTTTTTCGATAGATTAAGAATTAACTTTTATAGGTATTAACAAAATGGTGTTAGTGATGGAAATGAAAACCACAACGTGGTGACTAGGGTGTCGGGTGCTACCACCATGACATTAGGCCCTTCCCACATCGAGATCTTTTTTGTGAACAAAAAATCGCGAAGCGTCCCTTTTAATGTCATAAACTCTCTCTCTCTCTTTAATTTACCTCCATTCTTTAAGCAACTGGCAATATGCATGATGGAGTCCATCTTAAAGTTCGTTTTCTTTTGCCTCTCATATTAAAATGTGGGACGAGAAGAAAAACCCTTTGACCCTTATGTTTAACCTTATAGAAAAATTTGGGTTAGAAAATTTCATGTCACAACAACTACTCGTATTTTGAACCTCCTGTTGACTGTAAAAGGATTGTAACGGACAACACCCGCTTAGATATGATACGTTATCGATATTTACATGTTTTTTTTAAATAATTAAAAACTATAATGCAATACCACTTTATTATTTTTTTAACCTAAAAAGCTAGATTTTAAAAAAGAAAAAAAGAGTGATTTTTTGAAAATTTTTATGCAGAAACCGTCTGATGTGGCTGATTCGCCAATCCAACCTGATTTTTCAAATGGAAGATCTGGGTCACGGATCCGTTTTTTAAAACCTTCTATTGGATATAAACATTTTATCTATTTTAAGAATAGATGCAATTTTTATGAGGCTTAGGATTTAGAAAAAGAAATTAAAGCCTCGCATCGAAAGTGCATTTGGAAAACAATTTGGACATTGGAAATCTGTCCAATGGGCTCTAAAGTCCGTTTCCACCACCAATTATGAAATTTGAAGCTAAAAAATTATACAGATCTTGAAAATTGACGACCTAGATATTCGACTGATACAAAAGATGGACTTGGGTACAAAGAAGGGCAAAGCTTGGGCTTGTGGAAGAGAGAGAAATGTGGTGGTTGGGTGGCGGCATATCCTCCACACCTCTTTCATAGGGTTTAAATATTGAAACAGGCTTTACATGCCAGCTTCGGCTTTTCGGGCCGGTCTGGGTTAGGCCCGAAATCATTTTTGCAGGCCCGGGTCAATCATGAAAATTCTAGGATTTTTCATGTCGGGCTCGGGCCGTCCCAAGCCCAGCTAGTGGCAGGGCTTTTCTTTAATTTCAAGATGAGTAATAGAGCGAAACACACGTGTGGGGAAATGTAAGCCAAGGAGAAAGGGCAATGTTAGAGTTCGAATTAACAACTTTGACATTTGGCCACAATTGGCTACGTTGTTTTCATACCCTTTGTTTTGATTCTTTTTTTTAAAATCTTTTGTACGTTGTATCACGCCATAACTAACACGAGATATTGTTACTTGGAAAGCTTTCTGTATGCCACTAGGAAAGCGCATATATGCCATTCCTCTCAACTTTTCGATCCGAATGGATCGGGAACATGACTTCAATCATAATGTCATACCTAAATACTCTCTTATTTTTAGTTTTTTTTAATAATCATGTAAATACCATTTTTTTTTTTAAATCATGTTGATACCAATCAAATGTCATGCCTAAATACTCTCATAAAGTAGCACCTTCGAAAAATACTAACAAAATATTTTTAAAAAATTGGATGACAAAATACACTTGAAAGCTTCTTAGGTAATTTGGTTATTTTATTTTTTGAAAATATTGTTTCAATATTTTACCTAGATATGCTCCATTGAGATGGTGAAACACCAAGTTTCACATTTATGTAATTTTTAAAAATTAAAATAAAATACTTTGAGACGTCGAATCTGATCAAACAGTAAGAAGTTGACTCGTGATATGAGGGCTGAAGCTTTCCCCACCATCCATTTAGAATAGACTGCTTAGAGAGAGAGGCATATATATAAGTTCTCTATGGCTAGTAGCCTATAAAAAGCATTTTCGTTTTTATTTGCTCAGTCCTCATTATTATTAGATGGTACATGCAAATTGTGTTGGGAAAATAATTCAGAAGTGAAAAGGGTATCTTAATCATTTTGCCTCATTGGGATTATCTTAGATTTTGGGAGTTCAAGAGAATCTTCTAGTCTTGTGAGGAAACAAAGGGTCCTAGGAACGAAAGGAAATGGTTATTATCCTTTCTATATTGCGTTGGAACAATAGTTACTGGGAGCGGGAGCAGGAGCAGGAGCGGCTCCGGTTCAGGTAACAGTGAGCGTCGGATCGATGACTGTGTGAAGCTCTGGAGCTCAAGAAACGAGTTTTGGTGAGGGTAGAAGTTACGGATCGAGATCCCGTTTGAGCAGGGAGTGAGAGCCCGATACATTGGGATCAAGATCCGCATTTAACGGGATCGCGTTCCATGTATTTATGGAGCGAGATCCCGTTTGATTAGGTTGCGAGATCCCGTTTGAGTACGGAGCGAGATCTTGATACATTGGGATCGAGATCCCTATTTGACAGGAACGCGTTACATGCAACATGGGATCGCGTTCCCATATCTATTAGGATCGCGTTTCCATCGACAACAAGAACGAGATCCCATTTAATGTTGAGTCTCGCCCCCATCTAAATAATACCACGATCCTATTTAGCTAGAATCAAGCTCCATTCATTGTAGGATCGCATTTCGCACAATAGTGGTCCATGCCCCCATCGCAGAACTCCACTTGTATGAAGAACCCAATTCCATTACACATGGATTCGTGCACCAACTAAGCACGGCAGCGTGTTCCCATACAAATGCAATATCAATTTGGTTAAATGTAAAAACCATTGTTTTATCTATCAATGGCCATTGCGGGTAGATCCATGCGCAACCAATCCTAGATGTCCTTGGATTAATTAAATCCCATTAATCTAGTGTGAAATACAGTCTTTTAATGCTATAAATGATTAATCTTAGTATTATTCAAATTCACATATATGATACAAAAATGAGCTTTACGTTGTCATTTGTATACATGAAAATATATTGTCTAGGTTTTGGGTAACATTTGGATACATTCTAAGTGTATATGGTTACTGTTAGGCTTAAATTTGGGAAATGCATCACCGTTATTTTTTGGCAGAAATAACTATATGAAAATTTTACTAAAAAAATTAATTTTTATATTTAAATTTTATTTTTATTTAAGAATTTTCTTTTAGAAAGTTATAAGATGGTAAAATAAATTTATTCAAATTTTTGAAAAAATTTATTGTCATAGACATAAAGATAATTTTTTAAATATATATATATATATATGTAAAAGTCTTCCCATCACCTATAGGCGAAAATGAATAGTGATTTCTCCTACCCTCATCACCATCCAAATTTCATCATACGGTTACGAATGTCCGGTAGTGTTTTATTTTTAATTTTTTGTCTACAAATCATAATGACCTGAAATTTGGAGAGTATGTACATCTTACTGATGCGCATCTAATAAAATATACATCTTAATGATGTGCATCTAATAAAAATATAAAAAAAATTATCCGTGAAAAATAAATTGACCAAAATACCCCTGAAAATTTTGGGGGTATTTTTATCGATTGTTTTCATGTAAAATATTTGAATACACGATCCAAATTTCAGGTCTATTAGATTTATAGAAAAAAAAAATGAAAAATGAAACATTACCAGATAATCATGACCGCAATATGAACTTTAGACGGTGATGGGGGTAGGCAAAATCACTATTCATTTTCATCTATAGGAGTTGCGTAGTGTTTTCTTTTATATATATCTATATATATATATATCCAAATTTGGGAACTCAGTTGAGAATTATATAGTATTTTATAAAATCAAAGATATAGGAAATGTTTATATAAAGTTGCAACCATAAAATGTAGAACTAAGGATGCACCCCAAAAATCTATCAGAAAATATTGTTTTAATGTTGAAAAAGTCTCTAATTGGTCATCTCGACATCAAGATGTATGAGTGTATGAAAAAAATAAATAAATTTGAGTGCCAGAAATTGTGCATCTTGCAACATATCATCTACAATGTTACAGAATGCGTACCGTGAGACAGTACGAGCGAGATCCATGAAGTAGATGGAGCGGAATCCATTGAGTATGGGATCGAAATCCGTGCTTTAGCGAGAGAGAGATCCGTTGTTAATGGGAGCGAGATCCCAGAAGTAGAGGGAGCAAGATCCCTGAAGTATCGGGAGTGAGCTCCATTGTGAATATGATTGAGAATCCTAAAAATTGGAGCGAGATTCAAAAAATATGGGAATGGGTCCGAGCGAAATCCTGGTTCCGGAACGCCGGAGCAAAATTCCCGAGCGGCCTGGTAACTATGGTTGGAACTAGTCGATAAATCCCTTATGAATGATGCCTCAAATTTTGGTATGTGACCACTAACGCAATGGGTTTTTTAAGTTTTATGTTTTTTAATCTTATTTTTAGATTTTAAGTTTAGTGTTAATTTTGTCTTTTAGATTTTAAGTTTAGTGATATGCATGTGCGGTGCACTTGTATTAAATATTAGTCGATAAAATATATATTTAATCTTAAACTGGCATATTCGCTTATAGAGACTTATAGAAAGAGAGATTTTGTTGATCCATATTCACATATGGGCTTCTATTAGAAAATAATTTCTCATATTAAAATTATATTATTTTATAACCCACTTTAAAATTATTATTAATCATATTAGTAAGGGAAAAGTTTATATAGAGCCGAGGCTTGAAACAATCAAATTAGAGACTACGTCAAAAATTTCACTAGATGAAGTTGTTTTGATGCCTAAATATCCTCAAATTGATCATCTTGACATCAAGATGCATGAACATGAGAAAAAAATGGATTTTAAGTTTTTAAAATAGTGTATTTTCCAACGCATTTTTGGACAGTCAATTTTCAAGATTTTCAAGTTTTCATAGATCTGTCAATCTACACTATTTTTTAAGCTTTAAACTTTATGACTAAAGATAAAAATATATTTTAAGGCTATCAAAAATATTTCCAGTATTAAAGCCACATTTCTTAATAGTATTTGAAGGTAGGCCTATTAGTAAATATGTTATTTACTAGTAAGTAAATATTCTTCTAGATAATTAGAAAAACTTTATATCACATAAATTTCAAAATATGCTTATAATTGTATTAATGACTTGCATTTTGAGGTAATTATTTTCTTAAAAATAATTTCAATTACATTATTTACATATCTAATTTGTAGTTACGGTAAATTACTATCTTGTTTTCCTTTTTCTGTATATGCAATTATATCATTAACTAATATAAATAAATTTATTTTTACGTATATTAGTAAATATATTATTTAGTTATAAGTAAGTATTATTTTTAAAATTGGAGAAACTGAAAATACATAAAAGAAAAACAAAGAAAGAATTAATGTTTTGTTAAAATTACTTTAATATAAAGTTAGCAAACGCTTTTTTTTTACCGATAAGTGAATATTATTCTAAAAAATTTGAAAAAATAAAGTCCCAAAAATGTGTCACATGGTATGTGTAATAAACAACCCATGATAATTAGATATTTATTGCAATTAAAACTAATAATAAAGTTGGTATACATGCCAAAAAAAGTAAAATGATATATATGCCTTTCTCTTGATACTATATAACGTAATATCGAACGAAATATAAAAATTGATATCTTCATAACTTAGAGATGATAATATTATGAATATAATTCAATTTCAAATAAATTTATTAAATGTAAGCTAAACTAATTAATATAAAGTAATAAATTCTATAGATAACATTAGAATTTATTTACTCTTAATAAATAATTACAAAGTTATGCTTATATGATCATGAGATATTCATAATATTTGATTCGGATTTTGAATCTTTTTGCAGATTTCAATTATATTTTTTGTATAATTAACTGCACATATATTTGTGACATGAACTTTATAACAATTATTACTATTATTAGTTATTATAACAAAGTAATTAGTTATAATAATTTAAACAATTGTTGATAAATTAAAATGTAAAAATAAAATAATTATATGCAAATTTATTTAACTATAACTATAATATAACAATAAATTAATAATTTTAATTTAAAATTTGAATTGTACTTCATAGTAATCATTTTTATTACTAATGAAGCTATAAATTACACTTCTTTTAATTATGATGAAAAAGAGTGTTGAGAGGGAGGAGAGAGAGAGAATCCGTAGCAATTGATTTCCAAAATTCCTCCTATTTGTTCTCCATTGGTTAGATCTGCCGAGGCAGCTCCCATTATATCTCAGCAATTGAACAATGTTATCTTGAGGTATGTAGGCATTCACTACATATCTCATGCGAGTACTATTATGTTATTTAGATATACCTGAATGTGTATTTAGTTGTACGAAATAAGCTATAATTACATGATTTGGAGCAATTGCACTATTATAGGGTTGTAAAATAATATATTCGTTTTTTTGCTATTTATAAAAAATTTGGGTAGGAGGCCTTCTTCCCCACCGACGAAAAATTTGGATAAGAAGCCTTCTTCCCCACTAATTTACCCAAAAAAATAAGAAAGTCTTGGAAGGCCTTGTAGGTGACTGTCATTTCCATCCAAAGTTTATTGGACTGGTTATTGTTGGGGTGCATGAATTAGATAAGCTTTTCTGGTGGGATTCATGGAAAAATTGACAAAATAAATTCTTGGCCATCTTTCTTTCAAGAGAATGGGGATAATGAGATTCTCCCATTCCTTCAAAGCAATGCTTTGAACCCTCGTCATCAACCCATGTTGCTCGTTGTTTATCTTTCGAGCAGCTCATCGATCTCATTGCCATGTATATATGGAACTGTAGTAACTCCCAAATTTATTGTTTTTTTAATTTTTCTATTGAAATAACAACGGTAGTTATGTTGCTTTCAATCTCTCTCATTGGTCTCTTCTTGATTTAGTATGCAGATACTTTTTTATCAGTGGCTCAATATTTTACACCTATGCGATCAGGTTGATTTATTTCAGTTAATATTTTCACCATGATCTCTGAATTCTCTTTTCAAGTAGTTAATATTTTTACCATTGGCATATACAAAAAAAAAAAAATTGAATAGAGTAAATCAAAACATTAAGCAGCCTAATCAGTATGTAGTTCTAATCATAGTATTCATGTTTCAATGCAAAAATAAAAATAAAAATTGCAAGCATAGACCACCTCAACATCACATGACATTAGAGAAAACAGGAAAAAAATACAAAGTAATAACCAAAGTAAATTCAATACAACATACTTATATGCAACGGAAAGAGCGTGAGAGGGGAGAAATGTGGATGCATATGACCGAGAGGATGAGGGAGACAAACTTATATAGAGATGAGAAATCACAGAGACGGAGAGAGTGTTGGGAAAACCATATAGAGACAGAGAGAGGAAAGAAATTTAAATATAACGATTTTAGGGAGAATTTTAAAACAGTAGAGAGGGAGGAGAGACAATTAAATTTGAGATTATGGGGGAGGAGAGAGAAAATAGGGGAAAATATTAAATGTTTAGAAACATTTAGAGTTAACCAGAGAAAAAAACAATAAGAGAGGGAGAGAGGTAGAGTGATTTTAGAAATGTTATAATAGGAACTTTTAAAAAAGAGGGAGAGAGAGAGGTAGATTTATTAGAAGAGAAAAAATAAGAGAGATTTTAAGAAAGTTGATTTATGAAGAGACTAAGAGTAGGTACATGAGAATAAAGAGAGAGAAAAAAATCGGTGGAGATGTATTAGAAAAGAGAAAATAGAGACACGTGGCGCAAAAATAAGGATAAAAAATAAAGTATAATATGTGTAACAAGAAAATGGAAGTTACGGTAGAGAAGTTTTGAAATGTGGGGAGAGGTAGAGAATTTTAAGAAAGTTAATTTATTAGGATAGAAAGAGAATGGTGGTATGTGGAAAGAAATTAATTATTAATTAATTTTTACGAACCTCCTAAAAATTGAACCTACTAGATCTTATTTATTTTCTTATCCCATTGATGGTCTAGAGCCTTGGATGCTAGGCTGGCAAAATGTTTATACAAGCCAAGCTGTCTGAGTCTTGGAATCACTAACCAATCCTTGGACCAAAATTCACAGTCTAGGGATTGGTCTGACGTTTCTTACCTCTGACTTCTTGACTCACACAATCCTCACAAAAACCTAGCGGTCCGAGGATCTAAACATCAAACAGGTACCTACACTTCACAAAACTAATAGATAAAATAAAAAAGTGGTTCGATGTTATGATTATTGGATAGAGGAAAAAAACTAAAAAGAGTGATATATATATATATATATATATATATATATGAAAAACAAATGAGAGATACCTTTGCTTAAAATTTGCAAACTTAGACCTCAATGTAATTCCCTATTATATTTATGATAGATAATTTTTCCTTATAAAATATGTATAAGGAAATTGAAGTGTGACAATTGAATTTCTCACCACTCTTATTATTTATCCAAATTTTGTAAAATCTTTACTACTTCCTATAATTTTTTTTTTGGTGATAGAAAAATCACAGTTTATAACCAAAGAACAATAGCCGACAAGCCACTTATATTGAAAAAACATAAATCAACTACTACATGCATTTCCGAAAGACTAGAAAAAGGAAAATAAAATCCTTACAAAATAGTTATTGTTAGAGCATTAGCACCCATCCTAGCGTAATCATCAGCTATTGAGTTATACTCTTTTTTCTTGTGACAAATGTTTTGAACTTTTATTAAAGCAATGCTTCACAAGATCATGCGATTATAAAGATTGGATGAAATCGTTAGAAACTTACAAAAAGGGAAGAGAAACAATATGTTTAGCGAGCCTATCGGCTGCATCATTGGCTTCGCGCATGGTGTGGCCAAAGCTTATCCTCAAATGAGACTAGGCACATAGGTCTTGAATTTTAAACAAAAGAGTAAATAGGCACCAGGGGATACTTTGCTCTTTTTTACACCATTTGATAACATTCAAGGAATCCTCTTCAATTATAATATCACCAATGAAACCCCTGTCGGTGATAATATGAAGGCCTTGAAGGAGAACAACCAACTCAGCATGATTAGCAATTGTAGACCTGCAAGGACCCGAATACGCAAAAAGAACCGATCCGAAATTGTTGCGAAGATGCCCACCAATACCTGCAGGCCCTGGATTTCCAAATGAGCTGCCATCAAAATTAAGTTTGAGGCAAGCTTCTAGAGGTGCAATCCAAGTTTTAAAGGGACGACTAGAGTGAGAAGAAGAATGAGCTAGAAATTTCATATTGATATAAATATCAGTCCCAATTGGCCCCGTCCTTCAGGTATGGAGGAAAACCAATTCCAAAGAGAATGTAAAATGAGATATTTTACCCTTTCAATACTTTGAGACACCCCATCAAAGGTTCTCCTAACCAAATCTGCCATAAGATTACGTTTCTGAAAATTTCCCAAATCACAACATCTTTTTTTGGTAATCCCTTGTCAGAAAGATGGTTAATAATGTTGATGAGATTCAAAGGTATCATGAGGAAAAAACCCAATAGAGAGAAGGCCCAGTGCCATAAGCTAGAGGCAAAAGAACAGTGAAGGAAAAGATGAGAGTAAGATTATTTATCATTTTTGCACATCAAGCAGATGTTTGGAAGAATTTTACCTGTCTTTTGCAAATTGGCTATTGTTAAACATTTCCTTTGACATGCAACACATAGGAGGTCTTGGATTTTAACTTGAACTAGCCATTTCCAAATAAAACCTTAAGAGGTATCAACAATACGGACCCGATCCATAAAAAGGAGCCTATACACTGATTTGACCAAAAAACGTCCGTTAGTTTCTGATTCTCATATGACCAAGTCTTCAGCATTAGAAGTGATGTAAACTTGTTCAAGTAGTTGGGGGAGATTATGAAGCTGTGAAATAACCATGTCCGATAGTCTATTGTAACAGCATCCGATGTTCCAGACCATACAATTAGAGGGGGAGAGGGAAATCAACTCTGAAAGTTTTGCATCAGGTTGAGCAACTCTGGCAAAGAGGTCAGCATAAGTAGAAGAAAAATGTGCATCACCAAGCCATTTGTTGAACCAAAAAAGAGTGTTATCTCCATTGCCAATAAGCCGTCTGATGTTGCTCAAAACAATATTTCTGCAGCTATAAATATCATTCCAAATCTGTGAGGTGAATTTGCCTCCTCAACCTTTTTTTAATCGAGTGGCTGAGATGATCGAAATCATATTTAGCAATTAGCACATCCTTCCAGAGATGAGAGGAGTCTTGAAAGATTCTCCACCACCATTTGGAAAAGAAGCACCTAGTTTACAAGTTTAAGCTTTTTGATACCCAAACCCCCTGGCATTGACAGCATACACACCTGAT
Organism: Amborella trichopoda; assembly: GCF_054954075.1. Classification (NCBI taxonomy): domain Eukaryota; kingdom Viridiplantae; phylum Streptophyta; class Magnoliopsida; order Amborellales; family Amborellaceae; genus Amborella; species Amborella trichopoda. The sequence continues at coordinate 50,653,036 of NC_142344.1, read as the reverse complement.
CTCAGTTCACCAGATGAAAATTGCTGCAGTTATCCTCCATATTACCCCAAATTAAGTTTGGCATAAATGTTTCAATAAGCTGGATTACTTCACTAGGTATTTGTAGGATTGACATCAAGTAAATAGGAAGATGTGCATAAGTGGATTTAATCAAAGTGATATGCCCACCAAAAGATAAAGTCTTGGCCTTCCATAGGTCAATTTAACATGATAACTGTGAATAAAAGGGTCCCAGGCTGCACGAGTGTGCGTACGATCCGAGATAGAAACCACTTAATATTTAAGGGGAAACTTCTGAACTCTGCCACCCAAAATTGAAGCAACAGAATCCAAAAGGCAGTTAGAGCAAGAGATACGCACAATTGAAGTCTTATGGGAATTTACCTCTTAAACCATTTAACTCTTCATCTCTGTTTCCAATAAATTTCCTCAATCCTAAAGAGATCATGTAGCTTATTAAACAGAGAATTTTTATTAACAATCATCTCATCAGATAAAACTTGGTTTTCCTGAACAGAATTTTCAATCATCTCTAAGTCCATCAAAGTGGAATCAATCTTGCCTTTAAATTGATACTGGTTTGCTTTTTTCCAAGAGATGAGTTTGTGCTTTAGGCAGATTAGCTTCTTATGAAAACGGAAGCCAAAGCTGCCCAAAACATAACAACTACCCCGAGTATGATTGATCATATCCACAAGTTCAGGCTCATCTAGCAAGTGAATGTCAAAACGAAAAGGTCTAGGCCCAAATAAGACCTCCTTAGTATGAAGACAGATAGGGAGGTGATCAGATGAAAGTTTGGTAAGAACTAGTAGTAGGAAGATCTAATAAATCATTCCCCATAATGAAGTCATTAAATAGATGCATATGGGAATTATATTGGGAAAAGTGGAAATTTCATCTGGGTGGGGAATAAGGTTAAAATCCCATCCAATGCGAACTGGAAGACCCAATGAGGAAATAAAAGATTTCAAATCATCCAAAAAAACACCTTTAAGGGTAGCAACATTAGGCCCACACATTAATAAGCACCCAACGGAAAGACCTGATAAGACCTTCAAAAGTAATTGCCAAGAACCCATCAGATTTAAAAACATCCAAGTAGAGAAAATATGTTGGGTCCCAAAGAACCCAATGACTTCTAGAAAATCCAATGGCATCCACACCCGCAAAACGGATAGAACCATTACCCCATAGAGTCTTGACATCCAAAATAGAGGGTGAAGCACACTTAGTTTCTTACATAATAAAAGCAAAAGGTGTAAATTTAGAAATCAAGAAATTGACCTCCTTCTTGCGTCAATAAGCATAGAGACCACGCACGTTCGAACTGATAATCTTCATTGACAAGATGAAGGTTCACCAGGTCCCTCGAAGCCACCTTCTTCATGTGGAAAAAAAGAGCTGAACAAATAGGTGTTGCCGCTGCGACTAGAAGAGGACTGGGTCTTTGAAGTCATAGGACCTGTCTTGAAAACCACTCCATCTGAAGGAGAAACTGAAGAGCCCCGAGAGCCACGAGCAGCGAGTCTAGCCGATGAGCACACATCTTTAGAGTTCCCTTCAAATTGGGTTTCAGTAGTACCTTTGAGGCAGGTAAGGAGACCTCTAGGTCATCCGTCAGATCAGAATAATGATGCACAGGGAGCTTGGCTAGGTCTGTCCGAGTCTCATTCTTTAATTTTTTGGACATTTTTTGGACCACCTTAACCGCTGCATCCATGACTGCAACCACCACCTTCGGAGGAGCAACGAAAGTAGCGCCCATACCCTTGAATATACGATTAAAAATTACATGGCTGGGGTTGCTTGGTAGAGTCTTTGAATGATGCTCAGTCACGTGAATAGGCTTGGAATCAGCCGTAGCACCTGGCTGAATTTCAGGGGCCGAGCCTGAAGTGATATAGAACGATGAATCTGAGGCTTCAACAAGGTGTTCCGCAACTATCTCCATTAAGATAGCTTCATCAGCCAGAGGCTCACCAATAGTTTCCAGTCAAAGTGGTGGTACGTTCGGTTCAACCATAGAAAGAGGGACCGCAACAAACACAAGGTTATCCATCACAATTATGGTTCCAAAAGCCAGTTCACAAATGGTATTGGTGTAGACAACCTCATCTTGAACAAAATCAATGATATCAACAACCACAACCGGCCAAAAGGCAGCAGGCGACGGTGTCAAATCCGGAACCCTAGAACACTACACAGAAAAACGGAAAGGAAGAATCCTCCAATTGAATATGGTGAAGAGAAAATGAAGAGCAGAAAGAGGATGACCACGGGAGAAAAGGGAGCAAATGAAAATATGCAAGTCCCATGATTGAAAGGGCTTGAAGGGGTAAGGAGTCTAGTGGGGGAGACGGAAGTCACTACGAGAGAAGAAGGGTGAGAACAGGATGAAGAGACAGAGGTGGTGGAAACATACGTGAGAGAAGGGGCAAGATGGACAATGGTAGCAGTATTGAGAAAATGTGTTGGATGGGTAGGGAGTGGAGAGAGAGGAGGGGCAAGATGGGCGGTGGAGGCAAAATTGGGGAGAGGTGCGGGATAGGTTAGGAGAGGTGGTGACAGAACAAGGGAAGGAAGCTGAGTTGAAAATAGGCGATAAGAGCTTGAAAGAAAGGCTTTGGACGAAGAGGCAAGACCATAACGAGAAGGCCCGAAACGAGGAGGCTTTGGTGCAGCACCCAAAAAGGGCAGGCAATGTGGTGTCAGAAATAGAATCAGAGAGAAATGGCTTCATTCCTTTATTTTCCAAAAAATCTAATGGTTTCAAGGAATGAAATCTCATAAAATCCTTCGCAAAAAAATGGCCAGTAGGCGTCTAAATTTTAACTTTATTGGAGGAGGAGGAAGAAAATCCAAGCGAATCAATCTCAGATCTATGGCCACGTGGTCTAACCAGTCTGGGGTTCAATCGAGGAGGATCCTGTTTCACCAATGGAGGTCGAGCCCTAGCATGTCCAAGAAATGCTCCAGGAGGTTGAACATGGGGTCTAGCTTTAAGATTTCTAAGAACCTCAACCCAAGAGCGGTCTTCCTTACCAGTAGAAACTTCAAGAGGAGCCAAAGCCGAAGGGTTGGCAGTCTTCAAATCTTCACCTTCAATGGTGACATCAATGGTATAAAGGTTTGAACTAATAATAAGGTTGATCGATGAGGGAGTCAGGTCCTTGGCATATCTAAGAATATTGACTCTAATAAAAAAGAGATCAGGACCCACCATACATTTCCAATCAACGTCAACAAAAACCCCCACCAAGTTGGCTAGATGTTGAAAGACTCCCATATTCCAAGCATGGAGAGGGATACCTCCAAATCAAACCCAACAAGGGGAGCGTGAACTGAGATTAGCGTGATCCCGCAGTTTCCAAAAATCCACAGATAAGAGTTTATTCTGAACACGCCAGGTATTTCGAATAAGGAGGACTTTACAAACGTCATCAGGAGAGGAAAGAGAGAAAAAGGTCCTGTTACTTCCGAAAGAAAAGACCATATGGAAGTAGGGTAGATTCCAGGCTCTCTTAACCAAGTCGCTAAGACCTCAGATATCATTAGAGGGTGGGAAAAAAGAACCAACAACAAGAAGAGAATAGTCTTTAAGAGATTCAGAAAGAAAAGAGGGAGCAATAGAAAGGCTTGGGGGATGAAGATCCATCTAGAGTATGTTTTACGTTACATGCTCCTTGAACCGCCCTCTATCCTCCCTCGATTCCTCTCTCCTCCCTCATCGTGAAGCCGCCCAAAATCTCTTTAACACTCCATTTCTCTCACTCTCTAAACCCCCAAAATATGTATCTCGTCTCATGCCCTCTCACCCAAACCCACTCTCTATAAAGAACAATAAAAATCAGAGCTTTTTAATAAGAAAACTTACAGTGTCAAAGACTCTGAAATAGAGATCCTTCCCACTTTCCAACGTCTAACCTCTTTCCTCTTCCCTCTGAAATACTTATGTTTCCTTATCTAACCTTCCTCCTCCCAATATTGACTGGATTATAATAGTTCCTTCTCTTCCCTTTGACTCTCTTCCCTTTTTTCTCTTTTCTCTTTCTCTCTCTAGGAATCTGACCTTGAATATGCTTACTTGCTGTTTGTAGGCAGGAATCACTATAAAAATTGCAAAGAAAGAAAACCGTAAGATGAAGTTTTTGGAGAGAGAGAGCAGGGACTTCCCCTAAAGAGCATGCTCTAGAGTTGTTACGAGAGCGAGACAACCCACTTTCTCTCTCATCCTCTGTCTCTTAAAAACCCATGTATATCTTCTTCGCTCCAACAATTGGAAAAGACAACTATTGGAAGCTCTACCTTATTGCAGGACATTGGCCCCTGTTTCCTGCAACCTTCATGTGGAAATCAGCAATCCCCTTTCTCTCACTAGCTCAAACAACATGTGTTCACGAAAACTTCAATGCCCGATTTTATCCGTGCCCGTCTTCATCCCATACCCACAGGAGTGGCGCCTATGACTGCAGACGATCGGAATCCATGATTCTTCTATCCAAACTCCTCACATAAACATGACCCTAGGGAAACCACGTTCTTCTTAGAGGAGCTGAAAGTTGGAATGAACAGAGTTCCCTACTTCCCTAATCTGACTTTGTGAATGCCGCACCTTTCCTTGCTTGAGTCAATAGAGTGAAGATCTGTCATTGATATAGGCGTAACAGATGAGGAGGAAGAATGAGAGTGACTAGAAGTGGCATCCTCCATGCTAGGTGGGCTAGGGATGGAGGCGAATGTAGCCCATTGAGTTTGACTAGGTGTAGGAGGCTTCCCACGTGTCGGAGGGCATTTTCAACAATCATTTATTACATGCCCGAGCTTCTTACAATAATTGCAAAAAATGCGCTTCTTACATCGATCGGCCGTGTGGCCTCTTTGTTTACATATGTAATATTGCACTTGGATGTAATTAATATCTTTGTGTGAGAAATTGGACACGGCTAAGGCCACATCAGTGACATCTTGTGATATGGATTTGCAAACCGCAAGAGAGCTTAATCGAGTTTCTTCAGCAAGGAGTTCTGAGAGGCAATCATCTAATGGTGGAGTGGGAGTACGATGAAGAATGGAGACTCACGGGAGGGAGAGAAGTTTGGAGAAGAGAGAGAAAGGATGGGATTTAGAAAGGGTGTATTTCTTAAATTTGTTTGGGCTAAAAAATAGGTTTAAAATAGATAAATATTATTCCAGAGGGTTAAAAGATATAAAACCTAAGATTTTCATGTCCCAAGATATGTTTTGAAACCTAAGGCCTATTGAGAAATGAAACTTAAAAATAAGGGGTAAGCAGAAATTTTTCCAAAACAAAAAATAAAAACAGTTGAGAGAATATACCATCTCTCTGGGTATATAAGGGAGTCCACCTTAAAGATCGTTTCAAAATATCTAAATTCTTTAATCAATTCCAGCCTCTTTACATAGAATGGATATTTCTCTTTTAAATACAACTGAAGTAATAAAAATAAAATTAATAATTAAATAAAACATTTATCTCTCCCCTACGGTTTTCTCCTTGTCCCTCTACCTACTTTTTTCAATTTTTCTCTCCCATACATTTCCTTTTACCTCTTTTTTTTTTACATCACGTAGACCCTATCTCTCTAACTTCCATCGTGAAATCCCATTATTTTATGAAGCCCCCACCCATCTCAACCCCTGCAAATGATAGAACTATAACCTCACAAAAATCTATTTTAACCAGCTCTCATAAAGAATTTATTGTTCTACCCTTTGAATCTCTACAACCAGAGAAGACAAAAATAACTTTAAAGAAAACTAAAACCTCAAATAATATATTTTTTAAAATTTAAAAAAATATGATAAAATAAAAATACAAAGATAAAAAATAAAAAACGATTGTTTTTTTTTTTTTGTATCACTTGCCCAAGATTACCACGAGCGCTTACATCAAAGTTCAGTTTAATCCAACACACTCAAGGAAATTCCCACACACCCAGCCTATTCTTTTTCACATATCTTCGTCTAATTAATACACAGGAATTATACGTTAAATCAATTCTAAAAACTCCCAAGCAGTCCTCTCTTATTAATAACTACTCTGCAGCAGTAACTATCACCTTTTTGCATAACTCATCTACCTTCTCAATTGTTGCCTATAAATCAACTTCTGTTCCATTCCTTCCACAGTTCTCATGCAAAAACTACTTTTACTACGTTCCAAATTATCCTCCGTTTTCCATTGACAAAAACATCATTTACATGCACCGGAATGACTGTTCGCAATTCAACCCAATCAACATTCCATTTTCCAAATCGTCTTCTTTGCAAAAACATATGGTTTGCCGTTTCATCGCCCTTCTTACGCATTAAAGACACGTTATTCAATTTCTCAACACATATGCTGTCAAAAGTTTCTTTAGAGACAATATCATGATAAATACTATAACCTTCATGGGTCTTCATAGTTTCTTGATTTTGGCCAATGTTGGATCATTCCACCTACGATAATTAAAAAGCAATTTATATCCAGATCCAACAATAAATATCAGTTCTTACTTGGCTCTGATACATAGAGTTGCGAAAAAAAAAAAAATGCATTCACTCTCCTTAAAAATATATTTTATGTTTAGTCTAACACTTGACAGAAAAAAATAGTTTTATAAGGAAAATAATTAGGAGCAAACAGAAAAAAAAACTTTATATCAAATTTCCAAATGCCTTTTACATGATGACTATGCATAGAAATTATAAAAATAAAAATTTCTGTTATAGTATTAACTATTAAGCTTATCTAGAAAAAGAGTAGATATAAATATTAAGAGCTACACTCACAACGTTGCATGCGTATGCATTCACGAATATCCGAATACAAATGCACTTCAAAACTAATTTAGTGCCGGACACGATATCTATGAGTCCATGTAGAAATGAGTCACTTTTAAAAAATCTACTTTTGAGATGGATTTTTGGATTTAACTTTTAAAAATATGTAATCTCTAACCTGAAGATCATGAACATGAAAAACTAAATAAATTTTAACAATCAGAAACAATTAGTCTACTACGAAAACATTTAGACCCTTAGTATCAATGGCTTTAAGATGGACCAGTCATAAGTTTGGAATCCAAAGCCTCTAGGTGCTTTTATTTAGCAAACACAAAAGACAGTCCTTATCAATTTCCTTTGCAAAGGAATCCAAAGCCTCCAAGTGCTTTATTTAGCAAACACTTATTACCGTTCTTATCATTTTCCTTGCCAAAGCCCGCGTGTCCAACATGCGTATGTAACGCTCTCTCTGTCCACAACAAACTACGCCCCTCTCTCCTATATAAATATATAAATTTGGAGACCTCTCTTCCTCATTGCGCACGAAACACATCCATAAAACCAGCCCCTTTGCTTTGTAATCTTTACAAACATGAACATGGACAAACTGCCTCTTGCATGTGTACTGCTTCTCCTCATGGTAAATTATCCTTTGCATATTCAAAATCAAGATTACTATAGAGCATTAAGATTCTTTTTTTTTTTTTTTTTTTTTCTTTAGTAACATTTTAGTTGCATCCTTATTACGTTCGGCTTCGTTGCTTACTTATCGGTTTATGCTTTACTATACGTTGTACAGTGGATTGCACTACGACTATGCTTTACTATACGCTTCAATGTTTTCTCACTTCTCGGTGTCCACTAATTGCAGGGAACACTAAACCTGTACAACGTACTGGCAACACCTGAGAGCTATTGGGAACAAGTGTTCCCGAAAACTGCAATACCCGATTTTATTCGTGCCCGTCTTCATCCCATACCCATAGGAGTGGTGCCTATGACTGCAGACAATCGAGATCCACGATTCTTCTATCCTGACTCCTCACATAAGCGTGACCCTAGGCAAACCACATTCTTCTTAGAGGAGGAGCTGAAAGTTGGAATGAACAGAGTTCTTTACTTCCCTAAATCCGACTTTACGTATGCCGCACCTTTCCTTGCTCGTGAGATCGCAGATGCCATACTCTTCTCATCAGCCGAACTTCCACAAATCTTAAAGCGCTTCTCATTGCCTACTGCCTCTGTTGAGGCTAATGCAGTGCGTGAAACCTTAGCATGGTGTGAATCTTTAAGAGGCAAGGCTCAATGCCTAACCTCTTTAGAGGCTGTAATTGACTATGCCACCCGATCCACTATGGACCGCAGCATTACCACGCTCCACACTCATATCGACAAGGATTCTGGGCTCCAAGCTTACACCGTGAAGCGAGTGGAGCACAAGGTTGCGACGCCTGACTCTACAGTGTGCCATAACATGGCGTATCCTTATGCCCTGTACTACTGCCACCATGTTGGTGAGGGCAAAATATATGAGGTGAGGTTGGAAGGAGAAGATAAGAGCATAGTGGAAGCGATTGCAGCCTGCCATTCAAACACTAGGACTTGGCACCCACATTCATTTGCTGCTCTTCCCGCAGGGGTGAAGGCGGATCACAGTTTTGCTTGCCATTTCTTACCTGACACCCACATTGTATGGGCCTAAGTCCCTGAACCTTGATTGGAATAATTAATCCGGTTATTATGGTTGGCGTAGCAATCATGTATGAGATGGATGGCTTTTAATTAAATTCTTGTTATGCGCAGTTTGCCAATTTGCTTCTTGGTTTCCTTGTTTTTCCCTTTTCTTTGGTAAGCTTTATTAGCGTTTAATTGGCACAAAGTATAGGATTCAACTCCTGGACTTGTGTATCTTCTGGATGAGATACCGTGTCATAAAGGCCTACTGGTGTCTCTATAAATTGACATACATGCAGGCGCAGCACATGTGTTAAATAGTGTAATTACCATGAGATTCAAAATTCATCAAGGAGCTCCATTAGTCTGATGTTTTACATATCAGACCATTGCTTCTTCTTCTTTTTTCCCTTTCTATTTTTTCCAATTATTCCCCTCAGTCTGATGTTCTGAATTTCGGGCAGTTTTTTATTTTAGCTTTAATTTTTCCAAAGTTTAAAGCAACACAATCATTGTAAAACTCAAAATTTATGGATGTGGGACACAAAATTTGAAAATATTAACTTGATAGTCAACATATAATGCAGGTGCTTGTGTATGCTTTCATGAATATCCGAATACAAATGCACTATGGAACTAATTTAGTAGTGTTTAATAAGCATCTATTTTCATCACATTGTGGTTTAGGTCATATTGTTTATTTTAACATTTTCATCTCTTAGAAAATGTTAGCTTCTTCAAATGGATTAAATAAAAGGAGCTATGATGATATGTTTTTCTTTCTTTTCTTTTTTTAAGTGATTTATGTACCAACGCTAAAATTTTAGGTATATTACGAAATGCACCACTCATTTGTGGAAATTACAAACAATATCAGTCAACCCACTTTTTTTATATTTGTCAAAATTGATCTTCGATCAACACGAATTTTGATTTATATTTTTTGGATTTTTTTGTTAGTAGGGCAATGCCCCAAGAGCTTGTTTTGCAATGCCCCGAATGTTTTATTTCATTTTATTTTATTTTATTTTTTATTTTTTTTTGGAAAATTTTACGTGGCCTAACTCAGATTCATCGGTCGGACCCAGATATTCAATAATTATCATCATAACGCTTTTTCAACCATTTGGTCCTTATTCAGTATGTTGTTTTAATTGCCAATTTGCTTCTTGGTTTTCTTTGTGTTCCCCTTTTCTCAGGTCAGCTTTGTGTTCTCCTTTTTTCGTGGACTTCTATATCTTATTGACGAGATAACGCGTAGTAAAGGCCGACTACTTTCTCTAGAAATTAACATACATGTGAGCACACGCACACGTGTTATATATAGGAATATTTATGTTTGTACCATATTTGAAAATATAAATTATGTGGAGGTCCAAAAATTTTCAAATTTTACGAGAAGGCCTATGGTCTAGTGTTCTAATATCAGACCATTGATTTTTTTCGCCTTTTTTTTTTTTTTCAAATTTTTCCCATTGATCTGTTGTTCAAACATTGTACTGCTTCTTTTTCTTTAACTGTTTTGATCGCTTCGAGGTCCTAGACTTCAGGCCACCTGTGAACATTGTGGAAGCCAAGCAGTCAAGGCTGGAAGCTTGAACTTTGGACTATCAAATTCATAGTCCTAGTGGTTCAAGGTTTGGAGCCTTGGATGCTAGGCTTGCAAAATGTTTATATAAGCGAAGCTATCTGAGTCCTGGAATCACGAACCAATCCTTGAACTAAAATTCATAGTACTGGGATTGGTCTGACGTTTCTTATCTCTGACTTCTTGACTCACACAATCCTCACAAAAACCAAGCGGTCGGAGGATCTAGACATCGATCAGGTCCCTATACTTCACAAAACTAATAGATAAAATAAAAAAGCAGTCCGATGTTTGGATTATTGGATAAAGGGGAAAAATTAAAAAGAATAAAAATTTATGCTAATGTCTCTCTAAATTACTCTTACAAAAGAAATATCCCCCAAAAGTTTGATTTTTTGCCGTACCTTTTTTTCTCCCATGTTTAATATATATATCTAGAAAAAGCTCCTGTCAGCCCATGGCCTCATGGAACATTGTAAGCTCAGTGGCTCTGATTGAATATGGACCAATTCAATTATCATAATTGTATTTCGTAATTGAAATTTAACTTTTTTCAACAAATTAAAATTACTTGAAATTTGGAGCGTCAATTATTCAATAATAGTCGAATCTAATAAAAATATAAAAACAATAATTCGTATAATTAAATTGATCAAAATACCCCTGAAAAGTTCTAAAGGTATTTTGGTCAATTTATTCTATGTGAATTATTTTTTTAATATTTTATTAGGTGTGCCTTGATGAGAAGAATTTATGCTTCAAATGTCATGCTATTTGGATTTATATAAAAAGCATTAAAATTATATTACCGATATACAGTCATGACTGTGAGATTGGCCCAGATGCCATGGGGCTTACACTGTTCCAAGTGCCCATGGGCTCACCCTAGCATCGTCATATATATATATATATATATATATATAGAGAGAGAGAGAGAGAGAGAGAGAGGAAGATGCTACAAAACACCTATAGGCAAAAATAAACAGTGATTTTGCCTACCTTTGTCACCGTCTAAAGTTCATCACACGGTCACGTTTGTCTAGTAATGATATATTTGTATTTTTTTTATACAAATCGGAATAACCTAAAATTTGGAACGTGTGTTCATAAAAAATAGGTGAATCAATGAAAAAGATCAAAAAACTATTTCACATAAAATAAATGACCAAACTACTCTCAAAATATTTTGGGGATATTTTAGTCAATTTATTTTTTGCGAATTATTTTTTCTATATTTTTATTAGATGCGTCTCACTAAGACATATGCACGCGCCAAATTTTAGGTCATTCCAATTTGTAGAAAACAAATGAAAATAAAACACTACCGGACAATCGTGACCATACGATGAACTTTGGACGTTGATGAGGGTAAGCGCAATCACTGTTCATTTTCGCATATAAGTGTTAAGAAGAATTTTCCTATATATATATAAAATTTTGAGATTAGCCCACTAACTCATATGAACATATGAGCCCAATGGCCCAGATTGAATCTGGGTCTATGTGACGGTCACGACCTCATTTCTTATTTAAATTTTAATGTTTTTACTACAAATCTAAATAATTTGAAATTTTAGGCGTCCATTCTTCTCATCAAAGCGCACCTAATAAAACTATTTAAAAAATAAGTTTCAAAAAATAAATTGACAAAATATATCTAAAACATTTCTGGGGTATTTTGATCAATAAATTTCTTGCAAATTAATTTTTTGATATGTTTTTAAGATTATCCTATTCTTGAAGAACACATACCTAAAATTTCAATTTATTTGGATTTATAGAAAAAAATTAAAATTAAAATACAAAATGATGTCGTGACCGTCAGATCAGCCCAGATTCATTCTTTGCCGTTGGGCTCATATGTTCATATGAGCTAAGTAATTCAGTAGGGAAGACATGCCCCTACTTGTTTTTTCAATAGATTAGGGAGCTACATTTTAAAGGTGTTAAATTGGGGGTGTCAACGGTAGAAATGGATACCACAATGTGGTAATTAGGTGTGGGGATGCTAGCACCACAATTCCAGCCCCTTTCCTAAGTTTAATATTTTTTTTGCCCATAAGTTGCTCCAAACATCTTCGGGCATTTAAAGTTGGCTCCCCCCCACCCTGCAAACATCAACTTCGGGCCTTTAATATTTGAAGTTGATGACCTTTTGTTGGAAGTTGATTTTATGAGTGTTTTTGTTACAAACCTCAAATTCAGATCTTCAAGGTCCAAAGTTGATGTTTGAAACATCTTGTGAATTTTTGTTGCTAGTATCAAATTTGGACCTTTGAATTTTAAGGGGGAAAAAAAACATCGGACATTCAACGGCCGAAATGGTGATAATATAAGGACTAAATGGAATTTAACTTTTCTAGAGACATCAGCTTAAAAATTATGTTCAAATTGTAAAATACACCAAGTCAATTGGACCAATTCAATGGCTAAGTTTCATAAGCAGAAAAATTAGATGTCGAGTCATTCATTATTATACTAGTGTTACACATGCGTTACGCATGTGCTTTAATGCTGTAAAATAGAGCAATGCAATACTAATCTATAGAATCGAAAAAGCGAGGTTCTAAACAATCAAATTCGAACCCACCTAAAAAATTTCATTAGAAAAATTCATTAGAGGGGATTGTTTTGATGCTTAAGATTCATGTTCATGAGAAAAAAAATTAGATTTCAAGTTTTGAAATGGTGCATCTTGTAACGCATTTTTGGAGCATCAATTTTAAATATTTTCACGTTTTCATAGATCTGCTAGATCTACACTATTTTTGAAGCTTTAAATTTTATAATTAGAGATGAAAATATATTTTAAGGCTATCACAAAGATTTTCAGTATTGAAACCATATTTCTCGACACTATTTGAAGGTGCGCTCTATTATGATTGTTTAGAGCCTTGGCTCTATAGCCGTTTTTTGTTTTTTTCCCCAAGTTCAATCTTTTTTTCTTATAAGTTGTTCCAGACATCTTTGGACATTTAAAGTTGGCTCCCCCCACCAAACCTCAACTTCGGGCCTTTATGGTTCGAAATTGATGTTCGTGACCTTCTGTGAAATTTTGTTGCAAGTATCTACTTTGAGCCTTCAGATTTTAAGAAAAAAAAAGATTAAACATCAAACATTCAAGGGTAGAAGTAAAATTAATACAAGAAAAGACAAAAAAGGAACTGAGAAAAAACATGAATCTAAACTAAAACATTTTGTGGGATTTCTGAATAATGGTAATTTAGAATGGGAAAATGGTTTGATAGGGCTGCAGCCCTATCAAAATAAGTAAAGCCTCACTCATAATTCATCATGAATTGTAATTCAAGCAATGGAAAACTTTTACATCAATCATCTCGGCTTGAACATTATTGTCGTGAAAAAAAATTACGATTTCAAGCTCTAAAAATAGCATATATTATAACAAATTATTTAGACCGTCCATTTTGCCCTAAAAATAAGTGTTCATAGATCAGCACGATCTTTATATGTTTTAAGTTTCGAATTTTATGTCAGTGTTGGAAAATTGATTTTGGAGCCATAATAGAGATTTATGTGACGGAATAAGGATTTAAGATGATGCTTTATTTTGTTTTCATAAAGCCTAGGTTTATAAAAACTTCATCCTTTAGAATGATATTATCATAAATTTTGTTAGTTTCTATAGTATAAACTAAAAAATTGTACATATTATTAGTTTCTTCTTAAAGTTGTTTTCAGCTACCTATCAGTTTCTAATCGGTTATGTATGTTGATAAAACTACCTCTTAATGTTTAATAAACTATTTCTAATAAGCAGAAAACAAGCATTTTAAAAAAAAAAATAAACAACCATGTAAAAAAATTTATTTGTGAAAAATGACCAAGTTCAGAATCTCACTAATAGTTAGAAAAAAAGAGAGAAAGAATATAGTGTACCTTACGGCATGTCTATTCGAATTTATTAAAAAATGTTCAAGTAAGAAATTGTCTGTATCTAAGTTTGAACAATTGTAAGTATTGTGGAAAAATTTTGGTATAATTTTGTAACTCTAGAGGTATTTGTGAATTTAATCCAATCTCTTGACAGTAATGTAGTTTGTCTTTGTTTTTATGCGACTTGGTAAATTTAGTTATTCCACCTGTGTATTCATATAGATGTTATAAAGCAGATGAGGTTACAAACCGTCCTAGACAACGTATGGAAAAGGGAATGTTTGTTTCACGTGCAAATATTTCTCAAAAATTATTTTACGTGAAAGTATCCGTTCATGTGATTTTTTTATATTAATTGTTCTACGTACATCTTTTCACGCAAAGGAATTCATTCATGTGAAAATATTCCCAAGAAAATATTTCCACACGCCCTTGGTTGAATACAAAATCCATTGAGCTCAACGAATGCAGGGTGACGACTTACTTGTTTCTAGATCTAGTACTTTGAAGCTTCAAAGGCATACTGGTTTTTAGAGCTTGATTTTATTTTTTGATTCGGTTTTGAGAAACAGCATTGATTTAAAAAACCAAAAGAGAAATTTATGAAATTTTTCTCGATACTTAGTATTATTAAATAAACGAAAAGGTTTATATAAAACCGAGGATCTAAACAATCAAATTAGAGCCTACTTTAAAAATTTCACTAGAAAAGGTTGTTTTGATGCCCAAATATCTTGAAATTGATCATCTTGACATCAAGATGCATGGACATGAGAAAAAAATGGATTTCAAGTTTTGGAAATAGTGCATCTTGTCACACAGTTTTGGACCGTCAATTTTCAAGATTTTTATAGATCTGCTTGATCTACACTATTTTTTATGCTTTAAATTTTATAATTAATGATAAAACAATATTTTAAGGTTGCCACAAAGTTTTCAAGTATTGAAAAAATGTTTCTCGACACTATTTGAAGGTGTGCTCTACTTTGATTGTTGACTGCCTCGGCTCTATACAAACTGCACCCTTAATGACATACCCACAAAATTTTTTATTTTACGTGGTCACCTTTTTTTCTTTTTTCTCTTCTTTTTTTATTCCAAAATTGTTCCCTCTTTGAATTTTTAAGATCCGAAGTAACAAAATTTATTTTGATTTTGGAGATCAAAACAGCGTCTTTTTAGTCTAAGTTTGATTTTGGATCTTGAAGATCCCAATTCACGTTTAGCTTTATATATAAAGGACCGATTTCAAAGTTACATGCGTAAAATTGAAAATTGAAAATTGAAATGAAATTCTTTAATTACACTAATTTAAGGCATATTAGCGTAAATTTCTCAAAAATAAAAAATTCTTAATAAAAAAAATATGTAAACGATCGAGGCCCAAACATTTAATTAATGATCATGAGATACCCGGACGATGATAAAGGCAAGACGGCTAACTTAATGAGATGCTATGTCTTTTTGTCCAAATATTAAAACATTAATTGATAAATTTTACCAAAATTGGTAAACAACAATGCTTTTTATCTCATACATGCTGAATTTGTTATTCTCTCCAAAAAGAATTTGCGCCATAGCTGACAACACCAGTGAAATAAGAAGCTAGTAATGGATCACAGTGACATTATACTCCACAGTCAATGAGCCGGTGGCCAACAAAATAGTCCGGAGTTGTGCATAGCCCTGAGCCAGTCTGAAAACTCCATTTCCACCCACCACAGACATCTCCCTCACATCCTGCAGTATAGGGTTCCTCCCGACCACCGTGAGCGTGCTTCCGTTGAATTCGCCATCCGTGAACACAAAGTTGAGGGCCATGGTGACGCTTAACTCTGTCTGAGAAGAAACTACTTCAATTCCCTGTACCGTGCCGATCAGCTTCGAAGTGAGGTTGGGGCCTTCTGTTAGTAGGTCGTCATGCACGTAGATGCTACCGAAGCTAGTGGGTGAGGCCTGGGTGCTATTCAATTCGGCCACGAGTACGGATGTGGGGTTTGGTCCAGTGAGCACTCCTTGGAAGTAGAAGTGGAGGTGGCTCACCTTGGGTTGGCCTATGCCTTGCCTCTCTCTCCAGTCATCTGACTTGGAGGTGGCTATGTCCATGAAGAAAAGCAGCAACAAGGCGAATGCCATGGTCGGTGCTCCTCTCATCTTTCATATATCTTGAATTGAGTTGCAGAGAGACAATCCCCACTGTCCTCACAGTTTTATTAGGTTGACCTTAATGAGGACTTTGCATGAATAAAAGAAGGCCACGCATATGGTGGTCCCAGGAGACCTTGTAAAATGCTCAAATAAAAATAAGGAAAAAGTTTGTAGTCCCAGGAGACCGTGTAAAATGCTCAAATAAAAATAAGGAAAAATTTTCTAGTCCCAGGAGACTTTGTAAACTGCTCAAATAAAATAAGGAAAAAGTTTATATAGAGCCGAGGCTCCAAACAATCAAATTAGAGCCCCCCTCAAATATTTCACTAGAAAAGGTTGTTTTGATGCCCAAATATCATCAAATTGATCATCTCGGCATCAAGATGCATGGAAATCAGAAAAAAACGGATTTCAAATTGTGGAAATAGTGCATCTTGTGACGTATTTTTGGACCGTCAATTTTCAAGATTTTCAAGTTTTTATAGATATGCTAGATGTACACTATTTTTGAAGCTTTAAATTTTATAATTAAATATGAAAATATATTTTAAGGCCATAACAAAGATTTTTAAGATTGAAACTATAGTTCTCGACCCTATTTGTAAGTGCGCTCTACTTTGATTGTTGAGAGCCTCAGCCTATATATGGTGCTCCACCAAGTAACAGCAATCGGTTGGGATAATTTTCAAGATTTCATATCATCTCTTATATACCATGAACAACTTTGAAAGAAAGTTTTGAGTCGGTAAAACCATAGATTTGATTGTTGCCCCAATAGACAATCTAGATTTATCATCGAGGGGAAATTGATACGGTCCCCATGGCCATTTTTCCATTTAAGGTGCACAATAATCACCATTAGAGCCTTTTCTTAACTGTATGAAATTAGCTATACGAATTCAGATCTGCTATTTTGTTCTATGAAGGGCTATATCTTCAGTGTGACCATAAATCCCCATATCTTTTCTTACTATTTCTAACCTTATCTTTTTAGTTATGTCCCTTATCCTTTTTGAGCCTTCTACTTGAAACAACTCTCGCCTTTTTATAATTGTTATACTTCTACTTGAAACAACTCTCAACTCCTTATAATTATTATATTAGGTCTGCGTTGCACATAACCAACCCACCTAAGTCTACTATCTCTCATTTTGTCGTCTATTGAAGCCACGCCAAAGTCTAATTTCTCTCATCTTATCGCCTATTGAAGTCATACCTAAGTTCTCCCGAATATATTCATTTCGAATTTTGTCCCTTCTTGTCTTGTCACTCATCCATCTCAACATCCTCATCTCAGCTACACTTATCTAATGAGTATATTGTTGCTTGACGTTCCAACATTCTACTCCACAAAGAAAAACTGGTCTCACAGTTGTCTATAAAACTTCTCCTTCAGCTTCATTGGTATGTGACGATCACATAAGGCTTTGGTTACATATAACCACTTTGTCCACTAGCTCTAATTCTATATGCGAAAGATTGTATATAATAACACCCCTTATGTCACAATAGATGAGAAATTTTATTATGGATTTTGTCCGCAATGATATATCCTCAACCACTTGATTTCGAATCTAATGATCAGTAATGATTGTGACTTCCTTTTGTAAAAAATAAATAATCTCATTGTATACATATCATTTTCTTTATTTGACAAATTAAATAGCTATTAAGCTATGGTAAAGTATAATATGATCCATATGATTAATATTTGATCATATTATAGGTTATTCAAAGAATATGTTATATTGTAGTTTATCTTCTTAAATTTTTTTAATGTTAAAAATCTTTTCAGTTTTCGTTGACATTCGCCCAATCGCGTCCGCGTTCCCCTCGTTGATGATTTTTATAGGTTTTAGCTCTTGAGTCTCGGAAGGGTCATGCAAGTTGAGACAAACTTTATCTTCCTATACTTTATTCATTTTAGGTATCATGTGGAAGGGACAAACCAATTGAGAAACTTAGGTCCAATTGCCAAAGGAACTGCAATAAAAAGAAATAAATAGTTAAGGGTATAGTTTATTGTGCGCCTCTAGATCAAAACAACGGATCGAGCCGACTAGTCGGTCCTGGCCCGATCTGATTAGTCCAACCGATTCCAACTAGATCAATGATTAGTGCCCGATTTTTTCTGAAAAAAATGCAATTTCGGTAAAAAAATTCCAAAAAACTCAAAAAGTCCCAAAAAATTGTAAAAATGATTAAAATTTACATGTATTTTTTTTTTATATTATCACATAAAAAAAGAAAAAAATAAATATCATAAGCGTAATTGGGTTTCGGAGAAAATGATTAGACACCTGAAGCAATACTTTTTTTAGTGATCAATATATAATAAATATATAACATTAATATGTAATCAATATATGCTATATAATATAAATTAAATTAATAAAATAAAAATAAAAATATAATATAAAATATAATATAAAATATAATATGATATAATATTATAAAATATTATAATATTTCAACTCGAACCATGCTTTTTTTTGGGTATTTTAGAATTCAATTAAAAATATCTGTAAAATATAAAATTGTTCATCCCTTTGTGACAATTTTGATAAATTTCCATCTCTCCCATATTTGTGTCTATGTGTATGTCTATGTGCCCCTTGGGGGGTTGGTGGTGTAGGTATTAGATTGAAGATCAAATCAGATGAAAAACGAAAAAATTTTATATCCCCCGAGTTGAGGGACCTACGGGCTTGGCACCTTGTCGGGCCTTACCAACTTTGGTTCGTTTGAGTCTACTCACCCAAGGCAGCAAACCTTGCAGTTAGCAAATAAAAAATTTGAAATAGTATATAAAGTTTTAAGTAGAAAAATAGGAGAAGGAAAATTGTTTCATGCGATCTGGATCGTATTTCTACATTATGGGGTCCAGACGTATAAAGCATCCATCTTAAAGATGGATGCAAATAGATAGCCCATCGAAAAACAAGTTTAACTAACGGTCCAAATCTTTTCTTAATGATTATTATTTCTAGTTTTCAAATTGTTATTATTTTTTCATAGTCATGATCTCCACGTTAAAGATTATATATTCTCTAAACATTAGGATCAAATTATATTTTAAAAAATATCTCTATTGCCAAGCCCGCATTTTTACAATATGCGGGCTAGCTGCATAGAAATCATAAGCTGGCCACATTGAAACCGTGTGTCCATAGAAGAATAGGGAAAAGAAAAAAAAAGGAGAAATATATAAATTATGGTATAACAATGCATTTATTGGCCAATATTTAGAGCAAATTGCCAATTAGTGCACTAATCGGCTGATTAGTTCGATTAGTTGGCTGATTAGTACAACAAAAAAAAAGTGCTTCATACATGACCGTTGGAATTGAGCCAGATTGGGATCGGCTAGTGACTGATCCGAGTTAGTCGGCCGATTATTAAAAATCAGCTGATTTTTTAAACGTTGTGCCAGCGGTGGTAACGGGTCGGTAGGGTATGTGTTCAGCCAAACCTGGACTTGGAAAAATGATATGGGACCCGGACTTGGACCTGACAGAACCTGAATTCACTGAACCTAGACCCAAACCCAGACCTAAACCTGAAAATATAGTGTGGGAGCCAGACTCGATCAGACGCAGTCCTGGACCCAAACACGATCCGTCAGTTTTTTGGACCCATACCCAATCCCAGATCAGATCTACCCCTTAGGTCGCAGGTCCATTGCCACCCTTACTGGGTGCATAAATCCGCCGCCCTATTTTTTTCATGGATCAGATATGAAAACATACTCTTTGAAGTAGATTGAAATGCATTTTTGGTTTCCTTTCATGATTTTGCAGCTAAAAAGTTTGGGCAGATTTAATGAATTAAAATAAGGGAAAAGTTTATGTAGATCCGAGGCTCTACACAATCAAATTAGAGCCTACCTCAAAGTTTTCACTAGTAAAGGTTTTTTTTTATGCCCAAATATCTTCAAATTGATCATTTCAAGATCAAGATGCATGAACATGAGAAAAAAATGGATTTCAAGTTTTGAAAATAGTGTATTTTGTAACAAATTTTTGGACCGTCAATTTTCAAAATTTTCAAGTTTTTATAGATATATCGATCTACACTATTTTTAAAGCTTTAAACTTTATGACTAAAGATGAAAATATATTTTAAGGCTATCACAAAAATTTTCAGTATTGAAACCACATTTCTCGACACTATTTTAATGTGGGCTCTAATTTGATTGTTTAGAGCCTAGGCTCTATACAAACCATACCCTTAAAATAAGGGTGTGGTTTGTATAAGGCTGGGGCTCCAACAATCAAAGTAAAACGCACCTTCAAATAGTATCAAGAAATGTGGTTTCTATACTGAAAATGTTTGTGATAGCCTTAAAATATACTTTCATTTCTAATTATAAAATTTAAAGCATCAAAATAAGTGTAGATTGAGCAGATTTATGAAAAGTTGACAATCTTGAAAATAGACGGTAAAAAAATGCATTAGTTTCAAAACTTGAAATCCGTTTTTTTCTCATGTCCATGCATCTTGAGGTTGACTTGATCAATTTGAGGCATCAAAACAACCACTTATGGTGAAGTTTTTGAGGTACGCACTAATTACATTATTTAGAGCCTTCCACTTATATAAACATTTTCCTTAAAATAAGGATACAGTTTCTTTAAGGCCTAGGTTTTACGGAAACAAAGTAACGCTTCGTCTTAAATATTTATCCGGAAAGCACTTTGGGCATTGGAGATCTTCATGGTGTCTCTAAAATCAATTTCTAATACAGATTATAAAATTTAAAGACAAAAAAATAGTACAAATCTTGAAGATCCGTGAATACTTACATTTAGGGTGAAATGGACGGTCTAGATATTGTATGACATATACACTATTTGTAGAGCCTGAAATCCAATTTTTTTAAAATAATTATAAAGATCAAGGTTGAGATGATCGATTTGAATATTTTCCGACACTAAAAGTACAATTTTCTATGAGTTTTGTAGTGAGGCGTTACTTATTTTGATAGGACTACAGCTCTATCAAAACATTTTTTATTTAATTTAATTAATTTATTTATTTTGTATTTGTGTAGTTTTATAAGCAATAATTTATCTAGAATTAACAACTCCTCAAATATAAATAAGGGTAGCCTTATATTTGAAAACTTGCTAGTGTTATTCTGGCCATGTGGAATCGTGGAAGGGATGAATACGTTCCTTTGAGAAATGCAAATTTCAAATGAATAATTAAAAAGCCTATAAAATGTATAGATGATGGTGGATGGAAGATGACGACAAGCAAACGTCCAATAATATTTAATAACATTGTACTGGTTGTTTTTTTTTCTCTCTTTTTTTCTTCTTTTGCTACATTAGATTTTTTTATTAATCGTAGTCTTAATAATCATTATTGAATATCCTTTTTTTTATCACAAAACACACCTAAATAAATTTTTTTTTTTTCTGAGTAGATCAGTAGGGAACGGGTCCTCTACTTCTTTTAGAAATGGAACTTAAAATGTCACTCCCCCACCTTGACTACCTAGAGCCCATTACTAAATAAATAAAACCATTTTTACCTAATGCATATTTAAGTTTAATAAGGTAAAACAAGAATAAACTATTACGAAGCCTGATCAGGAGTTGACTATACTTTATGCAGTTGACCAACGATTTTCTTGGTTTTTAGCCATAGAGTATGCAATATATTGCTCTATTAACACCATCTAGGCGAGGATTGTGAATGGGAGGAAAGAGAGTCTCAGTGAAAGTTAATTTCCAGGATTGGGAGTGGGAATACCATTAAGAGCTTGTGGATTTTCTCAGTAGGAAAATGGGTAGCTTTTAGTGTATATTGGAAATGTAAAACATGCATAAAAAGTTTAAGGTGTGCCATGTTGAACTTAGATTATGTACTTTCTTTTAAAAAAACAGTTTGCATGTAGCTTTTGGTAGAGCTTGACTTCCACCCGTTTTGTCTCCCTATATTCTCTCTTTTTGTGTGTTTCTCTCACTAAGTTGTTGTACCTCCATAATTTAACCCCATCATTTGGTATCAAAGCCTGGGTTCGGCAGGGTGTTTTCTCCAATTACTAATCATTTTCCATGGTGGCAAGAGGGATGAGAGGTGGTTTTGGCAACTACGGAGTGAACAATGCAAGAGATGAAGAATTGGAGGCACTTTGTAGGCAAGTTGAGCGGTTAAACTTGTGACTCAAGCAGTAAGAGGCTCACATGAATATGACCCAGCCAGAAATATTCAAGTAATTACTCGGATATTAATCCCTTTGCCAATCGGCGTCAACAAAGGGATGACCGTGAAACTAGGTGTGTGGAGGACTATAAAACTTAAATTACCCCAGTTCCATGGACTGCACCCGAAAGAGTGTTTAGATTGGCTGAGTGCCATTGAGAAGTACTTTGATTACAAGGTAATACTGGAGGAGCTCCGTGTGAGGCTTGTTGATATGCTTCGGCACGGTGGGACAAAATCCAGTAGATGCACAAAAGAAAAGGAAAGCCTAGGATTTCATCTTGGGAAGAAATAAAATCGAGAATGAAGGAGAAATTTCTACAGGTGGATTACACTCAATTGTTCTTTTCACAATTTAGTAATCTTCGACAAGAAACAAAGAGATTGGCTGAATACACCAAGGATTTTTACAAACTAATGGTGCGAAATGGCATGCAAGAAACCGAGAAACAGCTTGTTTCAAGCTATGTTGGTGGTTGCAGTTGGTGATCCGTGAGATGCACCAGTTTTGAAAGATCAATGACGCCTATCAACTAGGTTTGAATGTTGAGGTGTCACTTTCCTATGGCGATGCATGGAAGTATGATGAGGTACATAGTTTCTACCCACCTTCAAAAGGTTGAAACTTCCAAAGGTTGAAAAACTGGTAAGGATCTTCTAATGAACTCCACAACTGGCCACGGTGGTTCGGCTCAAGTGGGAAAGCAGTTGAGGCAACTTATTTAGTCTCTTACTTGCTTCAAATATGGTCAAACTAGACACACAGCAAGTGAGTATCCTGGCAACAAGTCGACACTCGTGTCAACATCGTGGGAAAGAGAGATGATGTAGAGTTTGTAAATGATGCCACATAACCCACCCATGATGATAGATAAATTTGGTGTTAGAAGAGATCAAACTCGTGGCGAGAGAGAGCTTGGTGATTCGTCGAGCATTAACCAATATATTCAAAACTTATTGCAAATCAGGTTGTAAGGTTTGTATCATTGTTATTGATGGAGGAAGTGTGAGAATATTGTCTCCAAGAAATGGTGGATAAACTCAAGCTAAAAATATAATGGGCTATTTTGAAAGAGAGAAAATGTGCCCTATTTGGGCCACCATATTGGAATGGTGGTTTGCTCTAGAGACAGAGCGAAGCAAAACCTCTTGTGCATAAGCTGCAATTTCCTCTTAAAAAATGGAGCTTCCTATGAAGAGAAATATTAATGATGCCTCTTGAAGACTCCTACAGAGTGAGATGTTGGTTTCCTATAGAGAAGCGGTTCCATAGAGATTTGGGTTGTTTCTCCTTTTAGTTCAAGGGAAAGTCATTTTTTTTTTCTCTCGCGTCTCTATCTAGTGTTGTCAGTAATGGTTTCCAGAAAAAAAGAGAATGAAAGGAGAGTGGTTTAAAATTGCTCGACTTGGGTTTGTTAGTCGAGGTTTAGGGAGGTAACTCTATTTCCCAAAATCTTTGATGTAACTTTTATTGGTATAGTAGATTTCAATTTAACGTGCCTGTGGATATATATTTTGGGGTGAACCATATAAATCTTTGTGTTATTGTGGTACGTGTTTCATGTTTTATTTTTCATACTTTATTTGCCAAAAAAATCCACTTGTCGGGTTTAGAGCTTCCGCGTACAACAAGTGGTATCAGAGCCCTGGTTTGGGGTTTTTGATATGGCGGTAAAAGTTTTGAATGCAAATTTCGAAGTGGAGAAATTTGATAGTAAATACTATTTTTCAGCAGAATGATGAAGAAATTTATTGAGCTAAAGATGAAAAATCCATAAAGTTATCCAATGGATGTTGGCATGGTTAACCAGTGATTTTGATATGAAGGTAGAGTTTGTTGGATTTGGTGCTATCCAAAATCACTCACATAAAGAAATCTGATATTATATGGGATTGAGATATTCCTATATTATGGGAGATTGAGATATTTCTCATATTATGAAGGATTGAGATTGATATTGATAAGTTTCCTAAATGAAATAAAAATTCAAAAAGTCAGTTTGTCGTTGCTCTCGTGTCTCTATCTGGTGTTGACGATAAAGATTGAGACATTTCCCATATTATGTGGGATTGACATTGATATTAATAAGTTTCCTAAATAAAATAGAAATCCAAAAAGTCAGTTTCTCGTTGCTATCACGTCTCTATCTGGTGTTGTCGATAATGGTTGTCAAAAGTAAAGAGAAGGAAGGAAGAACAGTTTAAAAGGATTTGATTCTATGTTCCAAAATCTTTGATGTAACTTTTATTTAGTGGATTTCAGTTTGCCGTGCCCGTGGATATAACCATTTTAGGGTGAATCACGTAAATATTTATATTTTTTTAGTATGTGTATTATGTTTTATTTTTCATACTTTATTTGTCAAAAAAACTTCAACCCGTCGGGTTTAGAGCTTCCACGCACTACACCATGCAAGGAATTTAACAAATGGACGCCTGCCCAACTGAGCAAAATATGCTGCTACTTCCTTTGCCCGGTTTTCTTATTACAACAAGAATATCATTCCTACCCGTGCAAACACAGGCCGTTGGATTGTAAGTCCATTACTGCATGGATATTCAAACCATCAAGGTCCCTTTTCTAATATTTATTTCTCTTTCCTTATCATGTATGATAGACATGAACCCCAGTTTGATTCATCAACAGTCATTTATAATGAACAATTGACAGCATTCAATGTTTCAGTTTAATCACTCCATACGCCCATCCCATTGTTCGTAAACTCGCCCGATCTAACTGCTAACCGCTCAATTAGATCGGAACCGCTAACCGCTCAATTAAAAAAAAAAATTCAAAAAAATGTATATAAATTCTCAAAAATAAGAAATTGGATTTGTACTACATTTTTAAATATTCTTTACATTATGGTAAAGATTAAAAGTTGTTTTGGTCATTAATACTCATTTTTATATTTTCCCAACTTTTTTAGAAAATTTAAAAATAGCCATTGGAAAATATAAAATGGGTTAAAATCCATTTTTTTCAATAATTTTCAACTTCATTTGAATGTGTTTTGTTTTAATAATTCTTTATATGCTTTTCATAGTTTAGTAGTTTTTTTTTTGTATATTTTCTATTTTTTTCATTACTTTTTTGACCGTTGCTCAGTTAGAGCAGTTGAATTCACTGGTTTACTGGTTAGACTGGTTAAACCGCTTTCAGACCCATGTCTGGTTAGATTTTGCGAACATTGGCCCATCCACACATATTACAGTAGCATGGCACTCTCAAATAAAGGCTTTGCTTCAAAGTGAAACAACATTGTTAAAACAACAAGGAAATTTTCACCAGTCATAGAATCATTAAAAAATGAGATAGAAATGAAAATTCCTCTGTAGTGGAGAACGGTTACATTGTAGTGAACTACAGCATTCTGAGTTGTTAAATCCACGGAGTAGGTTTGTTTAATAACATAGCCACAAGCGAGGCGGAAGGCTCCGCTACCTCCAATAATTGACAACTCCCTCACCTTATGCAGCACTGGATTCCTCCCCAACTTAGTGAGAGTGCTACCTTTGAACTTGCCATCTGTGAATACGAAATTGAGAGCCTCAAACAAACTGAGCTCACTTTAGGATGTGAAAGCATACAGGCCCTGTGCCTTACCAATAACCTTGGATGTTAGCTCAGGTCCTTCGGTCAAGGGGTCGTCAATAACGACGATTTCGCCAAAGAGAGTGGGAGAGGCGTTTATCGTGTTGGCTTTGGCCACGGTCACTGCCGTAGGCTTCCTTGCGACAAGGAAGTCATGTAAGTAGAAATCGAAGCGACTCACTTTTGGTTCACCTAGGTCTACCTGTGCTTGGCAAATGGGCATGGAGGAGAAGAAGAGCAACAATGAGGTCATGCCGGTGGCTCTTGCTACGTTCCCTCGCATCTTGGATTCAATGAGATTGTTGATGAAGGTAGTTTGTTTTCTACGTGGCCCAGTCTGAAAACTCCATGGTAATATTTGGGAAAAACCTTCTGTTATAAAAAAAAGAAAAGAAAAATTGGGAAAAACCTTATTGCCAGGTTAGGTTGGTGGATGGCGTGATGATCTTGCAATTGTTTCACTTGGAATTACCGTTCAAATATTTGGGGAAACCTTCATTTGATTTGGGATATGCTACTTATTATATCTTTCGTTGACTTTGATGTGTTGTTATTTTAGTCCTTATTTTACAAGGAATTATATGGCAATACCTTAAGCATTGAAGCCTTTAGGTGTAGGGATGGCAATGGGTCGGGTCCGGCTGGACCAGGACCCAGACCCGAATAGTATTCAGGTCCAAGTTTTGGACTTAGACCCGACTTGTGGGGTCCAAAATTTGGACCCATACCCATACCTATTGGGTCACGAGTCTAGTCATATCCATTGCCACTCACACTATAAGCTTCTTCTTTTTCTTTTTCTTTTTGATGTGCCATTTTTTTTACCATCATATACTCATATTATCAGCAACAAGGTCAAAGTCTCCCGCCATTATATTTCAAGCTGTCTGATTTGCCATTTAATAGCTAAAGATGACTACGAGTTCTTGTTGTATACGTTCTTTAATATACCTAAACGAATAGGGCTTGAAGTATTTTATCTCCAACAATTTATAAGTATGGAACAGGTACAGGTCGAGTCCAACCAGTCCCAAACCCATACCGGAATAGTGTTCAGGTCCAGGTATTGAATCTGGACCCGACCCGTCGGGTCCAAATGTTGGACCTATACCCGGACCCACGTCGGGTTTACCCGGTGGGTCCCGCGTCGAGTCCAGGTCCATTGCCACCCCTATTTAGGTGTATGACACTTTTCTTGACCATCTTGCCCTCCCCCATTTAGTAGCGAGTGGACCAATTTTGATTGAAAATTTAATATGAAACTTCAACAATGGAATTTAGAGGAGATTAGAAGGCGTGTTTGGTTGGCGTGAAAATATTTTTTAGAAAATATTTTGACATGGAAAAATTCTTTCTTGCGGTCAAATGTGGGACTATTTTCATACCAATTGGTCTTCGTGCATCTTTTCACACTAATTGGCTACTAGTTGAAGTTTGAAAATTACTATTGAAATATGAGCTTGGTCAATGTAAAAAATACAACAATTTAATTTTACATCTAATGGTCAAGGTTAATTGTAATTGCCTTGTACCAAAGACAAATGGTTTCATTGTATATTTTTTTAATTTAAAATTGTTTCTAGTGGATTTTTGTTTTTATTTGAATATTTTCATATCGGCGTTGATCGATCTTATGAACAACTTTGAAAGAAATAGTTTTATGCAAGACATTATGTCTAGTTTTGAAAAGTAACAACAATATGGACGATATATAAAAGAAATAAAGGATACACTTTCTATATGGCCTAAGCCTTATTGGAAAAAAGAAGAAGTAAAGTCTTCAAATGTTTGATAGGCCTGCCCTCTATTAAAATAAGTAAAGCTTCATTTCATAACTCATTGAAAATTACAATTCAAGCATTGAAAAACCTTTATATCTATCATCTCGGATTGAATATTATGGTTGTGAAAATTAAAAAAGATTTCAAGCTCTAAAACTAGTGTATATTGTAACAAATTGTCTAGATCATCAATTCCACCACTGATTATGAAATTTGAAGCTCAAAAAATATTACAGATCTTATGGATCTGTAAACACTTATTTTCAGGGTGAAATTGACGATCTAAATAAGGTATTATAATATGGGAAATGTTTCTATACTTCCCCTATAGCATAGAAGATCTATGCTTCTGCTACCATTCAGGATCAAGAGAGCCACTCACCGTTTGATCTTAAATCCGATGTCTCAAAGTATTTTTATTTTTAGTGTTTTTTATACAAATTGTATGAATATGAAATTTGGTACTAAATTACTAATTACTGCACTACATCACCTTTGTATTTGCACCTCTGTTTTCAAATCTGGATTGGACGGGAAACTGGAAGGTGTCCAATCTAGTTAAATTAGGCGTCTAACCAGTTCTCAAACCTGTTGGATGAAAACCAGTTAAAAAGAAAAGCAGGGGATTTAGTTCGAAAATTACAAAATTCAAATGTGTTCTTAAGATCTGGGTTTTATTGGACCAAACCAGTTCGGAGTCTAGTTTGATCCAATTATATCAGCACTATATGCACAAGCAATACCTTCCTTCATGTATGATATACATGAACCCTAGTTTCCTTTAATCACTCCATATGCGCAACCACACATATTACAGTAGCATGGCACTCTCAAACAAAGGTTTTGCTTCAAAGGGAAACAACTTTCATGCTAAAACAACACAAGGAAATTTTCTTTGCATAGAATCATTCAAAAGTGAGATAGAAATGAGAATTCCTCAGTAGTGGAGAACGGTTACATTGTAGTGGACCACAGCATTCTGAGTTGTTAAATCCACGGAGTAGGTTTGTTTAAGAATGTAGCCACGAGCCAGGCGGAAAGCTCCACTACCTCCATTAATCGACAACTCCCTCACCTTATGCAGAACTGGGTTCCTCCCCATCACAGTGAGAGTGCTACCATTGAACTTGCCATCTGTGAATACAAAATTCATGGCCTCGATCAAACTGAGCTCACTTTGGGATGAGTAAGCATACAGGCCTTGCGCCTTACCAATAACCTTGGATGTGAGCTCCGGCCCTTTAGTCAAGGGGTCGTCTACAACGACAACCTAGCCAAAGAGAGTGGGCGAGGCTTTCGCCGTGTTGGCTTCGGCCACGATCACTGCCGTAGGCTTCTCTGCGACAAGGAGGTCGTGTAAGTAGAATTCGATGCAGCTCACTTTTGGTTCACCCAAACCTAGCTTTGCTTGACAAATGGGCATGGAGGAGAATAAAAGCAGCAATGAGACCATGCCAGTGGCTAATGCTGTGTTCTCTCTCATCATGGATTTAAGTGAGATTCTTGATGAAGGTACTATCTTTTATACATGTACCAATCTGAAAACTCCTTGATTATATTTGGGAAAAGGGTTGGTAATGCGTCCACATATGGATTGTTCAGATTCAACCCTCCTCCTCCAAGGGCCAAAACTGAATTTTAGTTTTTATTTTTAATTTTTATTTATAAGTGATATTATTATGGAATTCAGGATATAACTGCATTTTTATAATTAGAATTAATAAAAACTATTTTCAATAAGAAATATGGATAAAATAAATTTCGGGGTATTTTAGTTATTTTCTACTTAATTTTTTAATCATTTTTATTTAGTTATATTTATAAAACTACATCTACAACCCAAAATTCAGATAAAAATATTATTGAAATAAAAATAAAAGAATATGAGACTGATTTTTGACCGTTGGATATGGCCTTATGAAATCTCAACCATTGTGCTTCCTTCCACTCGTTCACCTGGTGCGTATAGGTTGGTGGACGGCCTGATGAACTGGAAAAGAAAGGTCTTCTTGGGGAAGCTCTCATTTGATTTTGTTTGAGATATGCAAGTGATTATATTTTTGTTTGACTTTGATTTGTTAATATTTTATTATTTATTTTATAGGAAATTATATGGCATGGCTTAGTAATGGAAGACTTCTAACTTTCATGTCTTGACCATCCTGCCGTCCAGAGTCTGGTAGAGAGTGGATCAATTTTGTTTAAAAATGTATCATGAAATTTCATACAGGCAATGTGGAGGACATTAAGATAAAATTGTGTTGAGTTTGTTTAGTGTTTGAAGTTTTGGAAATTAATTTAAAATTTAAAGCTACAAAAATTGTGCAGGGGAGAGCTAACATTGGAATGGAAATGTACAGTCCAAATAAGACAATATTTTTAGGAAGAAATTTATATTAGTTTTCTTTTATGGGTAATTTTCAGTGGGGATGAGGAGGCCTTACTGGTTTTTGGAAATCGTTAGTGGATTTTTAATGTGTTAGGTAAGAATGAAAACCTAAACTTTAGTTAGGCTTCAAGTGATGCTACCACCATGACACCAACCCCATTATCAAGTTTATATTAGGTTGCAAGTTTAAAGATGCACCTAAAAATTCATCAAAAAATGTTGTTTTAATGTTTAAAAACCATTCCACCATGCCTCCATTACCCATCCATATTTTAGTTTGCATCCATATTGTAGTTCGCATCTTTCCCCTCGCACCTCGAACCACCGTACCTAAGTACCACGTTGTGGTTTTCAATCCCAAAATTATTTATGATCGCTATTTTTTAGGAGTTGACTATACTTTAAGTATTTGACCAATTATTCTCTTGGTTTTAACCAATAGAGTATGCAATATATTTCTCCATTCACAACATCTGTGATGATTGTAAATTGTTTGAGAACCAAAATTAAACTAAACAGAATAGAATAAATGTTCTACTAGGGTTTAAGAAAAATCAAACAAAAGGTTTTAAAATATTGAATTAAAGTACGAAAGTTAACGAACAACAAATAGAAGAAACTTTAAGAAAGAGTAAAATTGAAGAAATTCCCCCAAATTTTTCTATTTTTACAAGCGCTCTCTTTTCCTCTTTTTCTTATTACCAAATTGCCACCATTTTGATTTTGGATATTGAAGATATGAAGTCACATTTTAAATATCTGCCGTAACATTTTCATACGCCATGCGCACAATGGTACATGTATTTTCATAGAACAAAAACACGAAACATTTATGTATATGTGTATGAGTGGAGAAACATGCAATAAAACAAAATAAACAAATAATTCATTAAACCTAAGATTTAGTTGATTCCTCTTTTAGGTTATGTCCATATGAGAAAGAGATGAAAACTCAACTAAAAATAATGGAGTAGAACTTTCTTCTAAAAGGCAAGTTAAAGTTCTTTTAGGCTACAAGTCTCTTTGTCTTCTTCTAAAAGCCTTTCTTTCTATTGGACTCTTTTTTTTCTAAGACGCTTTTTCCCTATCTTTGGTTCTCTCTCTCTTAGAGTCTTTCTTCTATCTCAAAAGAAAAGGATCTACAACCCATAACTTTCTCTCTCCCCCATCTCTCCTCCCTTCCCACAAGAAGAGGCACGTTACATCCATAAGGGCGCATTTGGTTGGTGCATAAATATTTTTTGGAAAATATTTTCGCTTAAAAACTGCATTTCATATGTTTGTCTGGTGCGTAATGCATATGTAAATAGATCCCATTGTAAAACATTTTACTATGAAACAGTCTAATTCACAGTAAAACAAAACTTCACCTTCTGAGGTGGGAAAGTATTTCATGTGTTTTTATTTTTACACGTGGGCCCACCATTCACTATTTACAATATAATATATATTATATAATAATATATTTATATTTAATATCTATATAAATATCTTATATATAGACAACATTTTGCATAAATAATGTATTATACTATATATTAGTTTATATATTACACTATATTATTATATATTATATGTTATATTTATATTTATATTTATTTTATTAATTTATAATTATATTATTTATTAATATTTGTATTACATTGTACACATTTTATTTATTTATATTTAATTTTTAATGTAATTTGTATTTTATATATATATATATATATATATATATATATATATATATATGAAAAATAATCATGTGAACCAGTGGGCTCACAAGTAAAAATAAGCCCAATGACCCAGATTGAATCTGGGCCGATCTGAAAATCACGAATGCCCAATAGTGTTTTAATTTTAATATTTTTACTTCAAATCCAAATCACTTGAAATTCATGTGTTCATAAAAAATAGGTGAATCTTCGAAAAATATCAAAACAATATTTTACATGAAAAACATTGACCAAAATACTCTCGTAAAGTTTCGGGGGTATGTTGGTCAATTTTATCTTTCAGGATTATTATTATTTTTATATTTCTATTTGGTGCGGCTTGATGAAAAGACCACACGCCTAAAATTTCAATGATTTGGATTTATAGAAAAAGAATTTAAAATTCAAAGACTACAGGACATCCGTGATCGTCAGATCGGCTCTGATTCAATCTTATAAAAGGAAAAAGTTTATATAGAGCCGAGGCTCTAAACCATCAAATTGGAGCCCACCTCAAAAACTTCAGTAGAAGAGATTATTTTGATGTCCAAATATCCTCAAATTGATTATCACGACATTAGGATACATGGATATGAGAATAAAATGGATTTCAAGTTTTTTAAATAGTGCATCTATAACGCATTTTTGGACCATCAATTTTCAAGATTTTCAAGTTTTCATATCTGCTTGATCCGCATTGTTTTTGAAGCTTTAAATTTTAGAATGAAAGATGAAAATATATTTTAAAGCCATCACAAAGATTTCCAACATTAAAACCACATTTCTCAACACTATATAAAATGTGTTTTACTTTCATTGTTTAGTGCCTTAGCTCTATACAAACTGCACCCTATATAATTATATCTAAATACCAAACAAGTTACCAACACAATACTTTTTAAACGCGTTAACAAAAATGATAAAAAAAAAAATTTGCAAAATTTTTTCCTGCAAAGTATTTTCTTATGTTAATGTTTTTCTTTGTGAAATGTTTACGCACCAACTAAAAGTTCCCTAAAAAAATGCTAATTCCCCACAAAGTGGCTATTCAATGACTTGCCTAACAATTTATTCATTTTGTTTCCAAAGTGAGCCCCAATCATTTCATCAATACCACAGAGGTCCCTCTCAAGTGGGATGGGTGGGACTCTCCTAATCTGTCCCACAACCACTTTGTGGATAGTATTTCCATGGTGTCCGGACCCCTTTTCGACGTTCATCATATGTTTCATTTTGACATTACTATCTTTTGGCTCTTTAGGGTTTTCTCAGCATCCGAATTTTTTTCTTTGTTTTTTTTTGCTGTTAAAAGGAGTGCAATGGCGTAGATTCATTTTAGGTGCTGCTTCAATTTTACTTCTAATAGTCTTCCGCTATGGTGCTCTAATAATATCCTCAACATCCGAATATATATATATATATATGGGAAGCCACCGTGCAACGTTTATACTCATAAATGAACAATGTTTTTGTCCAGGCTCGGTGCCATCTATAGATTGCCATAGACCTAACATGTTTGTGTCGGTAACATGTCACGGACATAGTATGTCCATGGCGGTAAAAAAACACAAAAAAATTGCTATGGACCGTGTGTCATCCATTGCGGCTCCGTTCAATAAACCGGCACATACATAACAAATCTGTAGCAGGGCGAAACACTATTCAAAATCTGCTATAGGCATTTTTAAGACTTTTCTTCTCTCTATCTCTCTCTCTCTCTCTATATATATATATATGTATAGGAAAACGCTACCCAACGCCCATAGGCGAAAATGAACAATGATTCGTCTATCCCCATCACCGTCCAAAGTTCATCATGCAGTCACGATTGTCCGGTAGTGTTTTATTATTATTATTATTTTTCTACAAATCAGAATGACCTGAAATTTAAAGCATGTATTCATAAAAAATAGAGGAATCTTCTAAAAATATAAAAACAAATCTTTTAATGAAAACAATTTATCAAAATACCAATGAAATGTTTTAGGGGTATTTTGGTCAAATTTTTTTTACAGATAATTATTTTTATATGTTTATTAGATGCACCTCAAGAAGATGTACATACCTTCCAAATTTCAATTCATTCCGATTTATAGAAAACAAATGAAAAATAAAATACTACAGGACAATCGTGACCGCACGATGAAATTTGAACGGTAATGAGGATAGGCAAAATAACTATTCATTTTTACCTATAGGAGTTAGGAAGACTTTTTCATATATATATATATATATATATATATATATATATATATATATATATATATATATATATATATATATATATATATATATATATATATATATATATATATATATATATATATATATATATATATATATATATATATATATATAAGGTAGTGATCTAATGCAACAATTGTATCATTGTATTATAGTATAATGCAACCACACTTCTAAAAAACCATGTTTGTGGTATTTGTATGACCCAAAATTTTACATACACACTCTCGTTATCTCAATAATCATCCCCCCCCCCCAAAAAAAATTCAATTTGAACCCTAAATATGGCCAAAATGAGTTCCCTCCAATAATGAATCTAGATCATTCATTTGGTGAATTTTAAGATATTAGCCTTATCAATTTAAAATAATTTTTTTTCTTTTTTAACCTTTTTTATCTAATGGTAAGAAGCCCATCTAAAAAAATTTAAAAAAGAAGGAAAAAGTTTATTGCAATTAATGCAATAGTAAGATGGCCGGTGGGCCTCACATGTGGTCCTTGGGGGTTTCCTCTTTATAAATCAAGTTTTATAGAGAGAGAAAATTAGTTCAATGGAAAAATAGAGAGTGAAGGGTGAGGCTATTTAGGGAAATGTATATCATGAGACTATTTATTTTGGGATTGTATACAATGAGGTCATTTATCTTTGAGGTCATTTATCTTTGATACAAGGTGATCATAATTACTTACAACCATTCGACGTGAAATTTGATAGTTTGGGTGTGTCACAGAGTTGGACAAATTTCTTTTGAAGTTTGAGCTTGGCCAATGGAATAAATACAACCACCCAATTTCACCTCCAATGGTTAAGATTAATTGTGACTGCCTTGTATCAAAAGTAAATGGTCTCATTCTATACTTTTCCATTTATTTTTTCTACGAAGAGGTCACATTCATCATTGACATTTAGATTTTAAATTGGGTTGTTGAGGATGTGTCATTATTTAAACACAAAGCTCAAAATAAACTTTATTGAATGTTGTGACGCAATTTCATTCACATCTAATGGTTAAAAATGATTATCACCTCTTTATATAAAAAATAAATGGTCTCATAGTATACAATACTTTTTTTTAATCCTCAAATAGGTGTTCTAAATAGATAAATATCCTGTACTGTGGCTTGTGAGAGAAAAATTGTAAAACCTTGTCTTCTCTATACTTGCATGGTGTTTTTTGTATGGGTGAGGTTGATTGCTTAGAGCGGTGTCGAGAAATATGGTTTCAATATTGGAAATCTTTGTGATAGCCGTAAAACATGTTTTCATAGTTAATTATAAAGTTTAAATCTTAAAAAATAGTTTAGAACGACGGATCTATAAAAACTTGAAAATCTTGAAAATTGACGATA
Organism: Amborella trichopoda; assembly: GCF_054954075.1. Classification (NCBI taxonomy): domain Eukaryota; kingdom Viridiplantae; phylum Streptophyta; class Magnoliopsida; order Amborellales; family Amborellaceae; genus Amborella; species Amborella trichopoda. The sequence continues at coordinate 50,617,668 of NC_142344.1, read as the reverse complement.
AAAAAATACTTAAAAAAATACACTATTTTCAAAACTTGAAATCCAAATTTTTTTCATGTCATGCATCTTGATGTCAAGATGATAAATTTGAGGATATTTGGGCATCAAAACAACGTCTTCTAGTGAAATTTTCGAGGTAGACTTTTATTTGATTGTTTTGAGCATGGGCTCTATATAAAATTTTCCCTTTTCATATTAATGGAAGAGAAATTTGTAGCCCTGTAGACGCAAGCAATTGCCAAACCACATAAATCTTGGTAATTTGTTTCTTTTAATTTTCTACACTATTTTTCTTTCTCTTTATTTGACCATACCTAGGTTTTTATCCTCTATAATAGACAAGGTTCCTGAATTGTCACTAGATAGTTTTCCCATATCTTAATAGAAAGCATATGATGGTCACAAGAAGCCATTTAGATCATTATATAGACCCTTGTGCTTGGCACTTTTGCTGTCTTCAAATTCGATTCTTATTGCTTAACTACCCATTAAAAAAAAAAAATTTAAATATATAAATAAATAATAATGCTATAAAGTCATTAGAGTCTCATGTGATCAATTTTGTAGTCTTGACCTTTTCTTTCTTTGATAACCACCTATTAAGTTATGGAAATATATAATATGAGCTACACGACGAAGATGACAACATTACAATATTTGATGATGTTATAAGCTGCCTTGAATAATTTAATTTATTAATAGAAGATGTTATTTTATTCATTGTCTGTGGCGACATTATTCTTTTTGGTACCACATGTATACAGATGGTGGAAACCTTCACATTAGAGTATAACATGGAAGGTAGAGACATATTAAGAAATGTATGTCCAGTTCGGAAAATTAATTGCAATATATATACAATTTATAAAAGAAATAAAAAGATAAGTCAGGGGAAGAATTTAATGCGGATCGTGGGTTCCACAAAGTCTACCCCCTTATTTTTTATGGAGTCAGAATATGATATTTTTTTTTCAAGTCACTCTAATGTTAGTAGATCTTTCATTTTAGGAAATGGTTAGCATGCGGCCAAGCCCACACAGATATAGAAATGCGGGATTGGCAATAAATATATTTTTTAATCATAATTTGATCCTAATTTTAAAATATATATAATCTTTAATATGGAGATCATGAATATGAAAAAATACATAAATTTTGAAAAATAAAAATAATAATTATATTAAAAATATTTGGATCACTAGTTACAATTATTTTTAAATAGACCACCTATTTGCATCCATCTTTAAGATAGCTACTTTATATTTGTGGACCGCATATTGTTAAAATGTGGTCCAACCCGCATGAAATAATTGTTCATCATTTTATATCAAAAAAAGTTAGTATAGGTCTTATGAACTATGAAAAAAACAAAATAAAAAAATCAAGTTTGGAATGCACTATCTTAAGGTACATGAAATATATTTATTTTTGTTTATTAAGATTCAATCATGGTGTTCAAGTTCAAAGTCGTGCAATATTTTAATCCCAATAAATCTTTAAAATGGGTTTAGGAAAGGATTGTATCCGAATAAATGCGCGACCAAATAGTATTTTTAATTTCAAATATAGGCGACGTAACCTCCTCAACTTAATGACCAATTCGAGAAAAGGAAAATTAAAAGAAATTCTTACCCTATGCATGTGTGTAAAAAATAATTCTTAAGATGATGGAATAAGAGAAAGTTGGTCAGATCTCAATAACCCTAAATCATGTCATCTTTTTGTTTTAAAAAAAAAAAGAGTGATTTATGTACGGACTCTAAAATTTTAAGTAAAATACAAAATATTTTTTTTATTGGCGTAAATTACAAAGAAGGTTGATCAACATACTTTTTAAATTTTTTCAAAATTACCCCTTGATCAATACAAATTTTACTTTATTTTTTATTTTTTATTTTTTTTGTTAGTAGGATAGTGCCCCAAGCTTTAAGTTATTGCCCTACTAATAAAAAAGCTAAAAGAAAAAATAAAAATTTGGGTTGACCAAAGGACAATTTTGAAAAAATAAAAAAAAGACAGATTGACCGACCTTCTTTGTAATTTCCTCACATTTCGCACTTCACCTAAATTTTAAGATCAGTACGTTAATCACTCAAGAAAAAAAACCCTATCTAATGATTAGAAAGTGGATTCTAAAATCTCAATTTGAGAAGATACTCTTAATTAGTCTCTTAGGCAATGTAGAAGAAATACAACTTGCTCTGCCGAGCATTTAACAAGGATTGTTAGTAGGGAGTGTATAATGAGGCCATTTTTCATTAATACAAATGTCACAATTATTTATAACCATCCCATACGAAATATGAGAGTTTGGATGTGTCACAAAATTCAAAAATATTTCTTTCAAACTTTGAGTTTGATTAATGGAATAAATGCGGGAGCCTAATTTCACATCCAAGATTAACATAGACTGCCTCATTGTATATTTTTCTATCTTTTTTTTGTGAGATTAAAGGAATGGAGACACAATGGTCCTTATTACTTGTTTTCTTTAACAAATGGCATCGATTCCCATTCCAAAAGCTTGAGCTCATGGTGGGGACAATCACACAAAATCATGGTGGGAAAATCATTTATCGTGGGAATCACAAATCACAAAATGGTTAAAATCTCAAACAGAGCCAAGCTAGAAATGGATGACTGTGACATCGCATTTCGACGAAGCATACAAACATGAAAATCAAATTACTGTTTGTGGGAATAAAGAATCACAAAATGGTTGAAGTGGAAATCAAAAGTCACAAAATGGTTGACAACTCAGAACAGAGCCAAGCTAGTAATGGATGATTGTGACATCGCATTCGACCACAAAGCTCCTGGTGACCGTGTTCGCAGAGTAGGTCTTAGCGAGGAGAAAGCCACGAGCAAGACGAAAGGCTCCACTCCCTCCCACAATGGACATCTCCCTTACATTCACCATAGTGGGATTCCTCCCAATCATAGTGAGCGTGCTTCCGTTGAACTCTCCGGTCGTTAACAGAAAGTTGAGTCCCATGAAAAGGCTGAATTCAATCTGAGATGCCGAGGCGTAAATTCCCTGCATTCTCCCTATTACCTTAGAAGTTATGGCAGGGCCCTGAGTCAGGGGGTCATCTACTACGCTCAACATACCGAAGAATGTCGAAGAGGTTATGGTGGTGTTAGCCATGGCCACAATCAAAGCCGTCGCGTTCTTAGTACCGCTCGCTATGTCGTGGAAGTAGAAGTGGAGATAACTCACCTTCTCTTTCCCTAGGCCTAAGCTCTTCTTCCAGTCCGCACCTGCCTTGCAGGTGACAATGGAGGAAAAGAGAAGCATGAGCTAGACCACCAGCCCTCTCATTTTTCTTTTTCTTCTTCCTGGGTTGGAGCCCAAAACCTCAATGTTGCAGCCCAAAACCCTTGGCAAGAGAACATTGGCAACATAAGATAAAATGAAAAGCATTACAAAATTTGGGGGAGAGCATGCCAAATTTAACATTTAAGTTTTTAGTAATTTACGTACGGACAGAAAACAAAAATGAAATGGGAAAATTTTGGGCAAAAATTACGTGAAAGGTCAGTCAAACAGTTTTTTTCAATTTTTTCCTAAATTGGCCCCAATCCAAAGATGGCATCTTCTGACCGCTTTTTAATTCTTATTTTTTTAGTTTATTTCTGGTAGCAGTAGCATAGTGCCCTGTTCAAAAGCAGTCCGAAATTGGCATCCTCAGACCACCTTATTTCTTTCTAAACAAATGAGCTAACGCCGTTTGAAGATGCCAACTACGGACTGCCCTAAAGAGTATCAGAGAAGGCAATCCAAGAAAGGGCACCTCATACCGACTCCGAATGCTTAACAAAGTGATTCTTTTCTGTTTGAGGATGCCAATCTCGAACCTCTTTGAAGATCACCGCATAAGGTGGTCCGATGATGCTGCATCGGATCGACTACGCAGTGCCCCAAACATTAGGGCAAAGCCCTACTATCGAAAAAACATAAAAAAAAAAGGTTAAAATGTTGTTCGAGGATGATATCCTCAGACTGAAGGGAAATTTTGAAAAAATAAAAAACTCCAGGTTGATCGACCTTCCGTGTAATTTTAACTCAAATTGACTCATTTTATATTTTAGTATTCTTTTGATATCGATAGATACTTCACTCTAACCTTTTTATTAGAAAATATTTGGTGGTTTTCCAATACCATCGTCAATTAATGCTCAACCACCCATATAGGTCGAGCATGTTTGGGGGGTGTTTTGGATCCAACTATTTATAGATCATCTTTCTTTTTTTTTTTTCTTTTTTTTTTTTGAATGATAAAGTGAATTCATCAAGTACTATCAGAGGTGCACAGGGAAAGAAAGGAATAGAGAAGAAGTAAGAGAAAAGAAGAGAAAAGCAGGGTTGGAAAAGAGGGAGAGAGAGAGAGAACTCCCTTCAATAGTGACTATGGCTGAGCTTGTTCAGGTTTAGATACACCAATATTTATCTCCCAAAGATCAACTTTATTGGCAGTAACATGAGTGCAAATGCAAAAAATAAGATAAAAGGACATTGCCCAAAGTGTCCCCTTAATAATCCGCTTTATCTCAGCGGAAAGAATATCACCAAAGATTCAGAGTCACCTCTTGAACTCCCATCAAAATTCAATCTGTATTTGTCTTGGTAAGGTGGATTCCAATTAGAATATCTAAGAACTCCATTTATGTTTGGAAAAAGTTTATATAAGGGTGAGACCCTAAACAATTAAATTAAGGTGCATCTCAAAATTCATTAGATTGTTTTGATGCCCAAAAATTAATCATCTCGACCTCGATATATATAGACATGAGAAAAAATATATTTCTAAGTCTTGGAAACAATGCATTTTGTAATGTATTTTCTGGACTGTCAATTTTCAAGTTTTCATAGATTTACTCGATATAAACTATTTTTTAAGTTTTAAATATTCTAATCAAAATAAGGGATTGTATACGAAGAGACCATTTACCTTTTACACAGGAATACCACAATTATTTATAACCATCCAATGTGAAATTTGATAGCTTGGGTGTGTCATAAAGTTCGAGAAGATTTCTTTTGAAATTTGAGCTTGAACAATGAAATAAATGTAGCCACCTAATTTCACATCCAATGGTCAAGATTAATTGGGGTCACCTTGTATCAAAGGTAAATGGTTTCATTATATATATTTTTTCAAAATTTAAGCCATCACAAAGTTTTTACAACACCGTTCAACCATTTGAAAATACATCTTACTTTGATTGTTTAGTGCCTTGGCCTTATACAAACAACACCCTTTATGTTTTGAGATCATGTTGACCTGTGAAAAAATAATTTGGCGCAAAAATAAACAAAAAAAAAGAACAACTCCAAATCGAACTGCCCCCATCTATGATTGTGCTTCGACCATTTGATGTAGGGTTTTAAGGACTCCAAATTTTCTCTTGTAAAATATTTATATGCTAAACGCGGATAATATTGGGATTTTCATGTAAAAGAAATCCCCCTGTAAGTTAATAATTTGGGCTCAAGATCATGTGATAGGTGGTCTCGAGTGACGACTTTCTCAGCTACCTAATTTTTATAATTAGCAAATCAACCCCTAATTTTTACAAATCAGCAAGTCAATTGTTTTATATCTCACATGCATGTGCATGAGAGAGAGAGAGTGTACTCACAAGAGAGAGAGTGAATAAGCAAGAGAGAGAAATCTACACACCCATATTATAGGATACCTAAATTTGAGAGAGAGGGAGAGCGAGATCAACCATCTTTTCATATCTTAATAAGAGATTTTCATATCCATCCTTAACTTAATATTGTTTTAATATCTTAATTAGGGAGGCACAAGAGAGAAAGATTTCTAGATCCTCCTTATCTAACATTGTTTCTTCTTCATTGTTTTTAAAACCTCTTAAAGTTAGATCGGTGTATTTTTTTTATTTATTTTTTATCACACATTTTTCTAAAAGTTGTGCATGCATGTCATCCCTATTTTTTCCCTTTATTTTTCGTTTCAATCCTCCTAAAATGGGTATATATCCCCAATTCAATCCCTACTGTGGGTAACTAATAACAAGAGAGAGAGAAAGTACCGACAATTTAAAATTTGATAAATATGAAAATTTAACCTATTTGATTAATATATAATAGCAATAAGTTAGGGTGTGGTTTCTATAAGGTTGCACCTTAAATAATCCAATTAAGGTGCACCTCCAAATTTTAGTATAACATATAATTTTGGTGTAAATTTTTTTTAGGATTATTTGAAAATCTATTTTCATTTCTAATTATAAAATTTTATACTCCAAAAATGGATAAAATCAAATAGAGCTATAAAAATATGTAAATCTTGAAAATAGACGGTCTAGAGAATGTGTTGCAAGATGCGCCTTTTTTGAGACTCAAAATCTTTTTTTTTTTTTCATATTCATAGATCTCTATGTCGAGATGATTAATTAGAGGATTTTTTGATATTAAAACAACCTTTTCTGATAGATTTTGAAGTGCAACTCTATTTCTACATTTTGATGATGCAAACATATATAAACTTTTTCCATAAAATTATCGTGCCTTAGTATATAATGGGTGCGCTTTCTATAAGGTTGCAACCTTAAACAATCCAATTATGGCGCATCTCCAAATTTTATCATAACTAGTAATTTTGGTTTAAAAAATTCTTAGGATTATCTTAAAATCTATTTTCATATCTAATTAGAAAATTTGAAACTCCAAAAATAATTAAAATCAAGGAGTTCTATAAGCTTATAAAAATCTTGAAAATGGCAGCCTAAATAATGTTTTGTAAGATGCACTATTTCTGATACTCAAAAACTTTTTTTTTTGATATCCATACATCTCGATGTCGAGATGATCAAGTAGGGGGTTTTTCAACTTTAAGACAACCTTTCTAATAGATTTTTGAGGTGCATATGTAATTCTACATTTTAAGGTTGCAACCTTACATAAACGTTTTCCTCATATAATAATGTAAATAAGAGAAAATAAAATTCAAGATAGAGAAAGATAGGCATACCATATCTAAGATTGAGTTTCCATTTTTAATGAGCGAGAGAGATTTCCATATCATTGATTATCTCCACATTGTTTCCATATCTTAATTTTAGAGAGAGAGAAGAAATTCTTTTCATATCTTAATGAGAGATTTCCATTAAAAGAGGCACAAGAGAGAGATTTCCTTATCCTCCTTATCTCAACATTGTTTCGTCGTATTCTTTTTAAAACGTCCTAAAGTTGGTAACAATTAGATCTTGCATTTTTTTTGTTGTTTTTGTTTATCCATCCCTTTCCTAAAAGTTCTACATGCAAGTCATACCTAAAATTTTTTCCCCTATTTTTTGGTTCAAACCTCCTAAAATGGGTACCTGACCCCAACTCAACCCCTATTGTACCCAATAATCACGAGAGAGAGAGAAAGTACCGACAATCTAAAATATGAGAGATATGAAAATTTAACCTTTTTTATTTTAATAATATATAAGAGAGCAATAAAATTTATCTTATTATAGTAAGTATATATATATATATATATATATAGATATATGAAAAATCTTCCCAATGCCTATAGGTGAAAATGAACAGTGATTTCGCTTATGCTCATCATCTTCCAAAGTTCATCGCAAGGTCACGATTGTATGTTAGTGTTTCAATTTTTATTTTATTTTTATTATAAATCAGAATAATTTGAAATTTAGAGTGTGTGTACCTCTTAGTGAGATGCACCTAATAAAAATATAAAAAAAAATATTTCGTAAAATATAAGTTGACCAAAATACCCCCATAAATGTTTAGAGGTATTTTCGCCAATTTATATTTTACGAATTATTTTTCTTATATTTTTATTAGATTCTTCTATTTTTGATGAATACACGCTCCAAATTTCAAATAATTCTGATTAGTAGAAAAAAAAAATGAAAAAATGAAAAAATGAAACACTATCAGACAACTGTCACCAAGCGATGTCACCAAGCAAAATCACTGTTCATTTTCACCTCTAGGCATTATGTAGTGTATTCCATATATATATATATATATATATATAAAGAAAAGGCTGGTGTAGGTCTACTAGCTCACATCTACATATAAGTCCAACGGCAAGACATCAATCCTCAACAGGACGTACTTTCAAATAGACTTGAAATATGTTGTTTTGGTATCAGAATTCTTTATGATGCCCTGAAATTTATTTTCATCTCTAATTATAGAATTTAAAGTTAAAATATAGAGTATATTGAGAAAATCTATGAACACTTGAAAATCTTGAAAAATTGATGGTCTAGATGTACTATTTCCAATACTTAAAATCTATTTTTCTCATGTCCATGCATCTCAAGGTCGAGACAATCGAATTGAGGGTTCTTTTTAGTATCGTAACAATTTTTTCTAATGAATTTTTGATATTTGAACGTTTAGAGCCTCACCCTTATATAAATTTTTTTATTTAAGGAATATAAAAGTTTAAATATTAAAAAATAATAAAATATTACATTTCCACAAGTCTATTATCGCTAAAAACTGGGTCGTTGGAAGCATTAATTGGAAGAGAGATCAAAGGATTGAAACAGAAAAGCAGCCCTTGTCCCAACCGGAATTCTAAGGTCCAGTAATAAAATCTTCCCTAAAAAAGGAAAGTGACATCCCAACGATAGAGATAAAAAGTCTTACATCGAGAGTGAAACTCTTTATTTAAAATTATTACTCCGAAACAAAAACCAATGCAAGTCAACAATATCCCTGCCACCAAGACTTTATTTTTATTTATCCTTCAACTACCCTACTATAGAGCTAGAAGATAAATATGTTACTTCTTTTATTTTTATTAAAAAAAGGAGTAAGGGCCTTCTTTCCAACTGATTTTATGATAAAAAAAAAAAAAAAAGAAGAAAACAAAACAAAACAAAACAATAGCCCTTAATTATCTAAAAAATCCATAGTAAACTTTATTCCGTTTCCGAGAACAATAGACCTGATTCACTCTACAACACACAAGGACAACTGCACCACCAGAAATTTTAAAAAGATCAGGCCGAGTCGAGTCAGTAGTGAATAACAGTGACATGGTACTCCATGATAGCATTCAAATTGGTGTCGTTGAAGGAGTATGTTCCAAGGCGAGCATAACCGCGAGCCAATCGAAGTACCCCATTCCCACCCACCACGGACATCTCTCTCACCTTATTCAAAATCGGGTTCCTACCGACGACTCTGAGCTCACTCCCATTGAACTTGCCCTCTGTGAAGAGGAAGTTCATCTCCATAAAGATCGTTGGCTCAGTTTGGGACACAGAGGCAAAGATGCCTTGGGCCTTTCCGATCATCTTCGATGTAAGGTTGGGGCCCTCAGTGAGTGGTTGGTCCATAACCCTGACCATGCCAAAGAGGGTGGGTGAGGACTGGGTGATATTGGCCTCGGCCACGTTCGCGTCGAGCATGTCGTGGAAGTAGAAATGAAGGTAGTCCACTTTCTTCTTGCCTAGGCGTAGGGGCCCTTTCCAATCCTCACCATCCTCAAGCCCTGAGCCTCTAAGGTGGCCAAGAGCAACAAGGAGGCTAGCCCTATGGCTAATGTGTTTCCTCTCATCTTAGGATGGATTCGCGCCAAAATCTTGGTTAAACCAATAACGTCCTCCTAATTAAGCTATGGGCTCATTTAGTGGGCCTATTCACAAGGGCATGCTCTTTGTATAGTAACCTAATTAGAAGACTTTTCTTGCTTTACGGGTTAGTTATCTGCAAAGTCTTAGCTGCCATTAGGTATAGCACGTTATGCTTTTGTGATGTTGACGTTAATATAATGTTTACAATTTGCCACTTGGCCGTGTTGTTATTTTGTCAATGCTTGAAAGATTTTCAATCCGGATCGAAATTGGCAGATTTGGATTGGGAATTGTGGTAGACGATCTGGTTCCTACAGTATATCGTGGATCCAGTTGTTCCCTCCTAAAACCCAGCGGTTCTGGATAGAACCAACTAATTCTGTCATAGAACTGACAGAACCAGTCACTTCTACAGAAACCGGTTCAGCACCCTACTTCCCACACATGTTTTTAGTATACCTTAATTTTTGGAGCAATTTACATATGGACGCAAAATAATTATATAAAATACAAAATGGGCTGTTTTTGGGCAAAATTACTAGAAGGATCGGTCAAAACGTTATTTTATTTCTTATTATGAAATTACCTCTCAATTTGAGGATACTTAGACTGCTTTTTAATTTCATTTTTTAGTTTCTGTAATAAATAGGGTTGTGCCCTATGGTTTGGGGCGGTCCGAGACCTCATTGAACCCTTCAATGCCTTGTTTTGGTGGTGTTCTGGTGGTCTCACGTTAGAATCCTAGGACCGCATTAAACCCTTTGATGCCTTCAAAATAAAGAACATCGACAAACTTTTGGGTAACCATCTCCTGCATCCTTTTGGGCCTCCATGCCTTTTTATAAGGGCTTGCAAATCAAGATTTGTTTTTTTTGTTCTTTTTTTTTTTTGGGTAATTCAGTGAAGAAGACAAGCCTCTACCCATTTTTTTTGATAGATTAAGAATTAGCTTTTAAAGGTATTAATAAAATGGTGTTAGTGATGGAAATGAAAACCACAACGTGGTGACTAGGGTGTGGGGTGCTACCACCACAACCTTAGGCCCTTCACAAATCGAGATCTTTTTTGTGAACAAAAAATCGCGAAGCGTCCCTTTTAATGTCATAAACTCTCTCTCTCTCTTTAATTTACCTCCATTGTTTAAGCAACTGGCAATATGCATGATGGAGTCCATCTTAAAGTTCGTTTTCTTTTGCCTCTCATATTAAAATGTGGGAAGAGAAGAAAAACCCTTTGACCCTTATGTTTAACCTTATAGAAAAATTTGGGTTAGAAAGATTCATTTCACAACAACTACTCGTATTTTGAACCTCCTGTTTACTGTAAAAGGATTGTAACGGACAACACACGCTTAGATATAATACGTTATCGATATTTACATTTTTTTTTAAATAATTAAAAACCATAATGCAATACCACTTTATTATTTTTTAACCTAAAGAGCTAGATTTTAAAAAAGAAAAAACTGAGTGATTTTTTGAAAATTTTTAGGCAGAAACCATCTGATGTGGCTGATTCGCCAATCCAACCTGATTTTTCAAATGGAAGATCAGGGTCACGGATCCGTTTTTTGAAACCTTCTATTGGATATAAACATTTTATCTATTTTAAGAATAGATGGAATTTTTATGAGGCTTAGGATTTATAAAAAGAAATTAAGGCCTCGCATCGAAAGTGCATTTGGAAAACAATTTGGACATTGGAAATCTGTCCAATGGCTCTAAAGTCAGTTTCCACCACCAATTATGAAATTGGAAGCTAAAAAATTATACAGATCTTGAAAATTGACGACCTAGATATTCGACTGATACAAAAGATGGACTTGGGTACAAAGAAGGGCAAAGCTTGGGCTTGTGGAAGAGAGAGAAATGTGGTGGTTGAGTGGCGGCATATCCTCCACACCTCTTCCATAGGGTTTAAATATTGAAACAGGCTTTACATGCCAGCTTCGGCTTTTCGGGCCGGTCTGGGTTAGGCCCGAAATCATTTTTGCAGGCCCGGGTCAATCATGAAAATTCTAGGATTTTTCATGTCGGGCTCAGGCCGTCCTAAGCCCAGCTAGTGGCAGGGCTTTTCTTTAATTTCAAGATGAGTAATAGAACGAAACACACGTGTGGGGAAATATAAGCCAAGGAGAAAGGGCAATGTTAGAGTTAGAATTGATATGAAGGCAATCCTTGCAACGAGGAGGTCCCTTGTTTTGGGCCTAGCGGGATGAGCTTCGTTATGAAGAGAGAGCTCCACGTCCTTGTTCTTCGGTATGACATTATATTTTGTTAACAACTTTGACATTTGGCCACAATTGGCTACGTTGTTTTCATACCCTTTGTTTTGATTCTTTTTTTTAAAATCTTTTTTACGTTGTATCACGCCATAACTAACACGAGATATTGTTACTTGGAAAGCTTTCTGTATGCCACTAGGAAAGCGTATTAGGCCATTCCTCTCAACTTTTCGATCCGAATGGATCGGGAAGATGACTTCAATCATAATGTCATACCTAAAAATATTTTCTTATTTTTAGTTTTTTTTAAAATCATGTAAATACCATTTTAAATCATGTAGATACCAATCAAATGTCATGCCTAAATACACTCATAAAGTAGCACCTTTGAAAACTACTAACAAAATATTTTAAAAAAATTGGATGACAAAATACACTTGAAAGCTTCCTTGGTAATTTGGTTATTTTATTTTTTGAAAATATTGTTTCAATATTTTACATAGATATGTTCCATTGAGATGGTGAAACACCAAATTTCACATTTATATAATTTTTAAAAATTAAAATAAAATACTTTGAGACGTCGAATCTGATCAAACAGTGAGAAACTGACTCGTGATATGAGGGCTGAAGCTTTCCCCACCATCCATTTAGAATAGACGGCTGAGAGCGAGAGGCAAATATATAAATTCTCTATGGCTAGTAGCCTATAAAAAGCATTTCCGTTTCTATTTGCTCAGTCCTCAATATTATTAGATGGTACATGCAAATTGTGTTGGGAAAATAATTCAGAAGTGAAAAGGGTATCTTAATCATTTTGCCTCATTGGGATTATCTTAGATTTTGGGAGTTCAAGAGAATGTTCTAGTCTTGTGAGGAAACAAAGGGTCCTAGGAACGAAAGGAAATGGTTATTATCCTTTCTATATTGCGTTGGAACAATAGTAACTGGGAGCGGGAGCAGGAGCGGCTCCGGTTCAAGGAACAATGAGCGCCGGATCGATGACTGTTTAAAGCTCTGGAGCTCAAGAAGCGAGTTTTGGTGAGGGTAGAAGTTACGGATCGAGATCCCGTTTGAGCAGGGAGCGAGATCCCGATACATTGGGATCGAGATCCTCATTTAACGGGAACGCGTTCCATGTATTTATGGAGCGAGATCCCGTTTGATTAGGTTGCGAGATCCCGTTTGAGTACGAAGCGAGATCTTGGTACATTGGGATCGAGATCCCTATTTGACAGGAACGCGTTACATGCAACATGGGATCGCATTCCCATATCTATTAGGATCGCGTTTCCATCGACAACAAGAACGAGATCCTATTTAATGTTGAGTCTCGCCCCCATCTAAATAATACCATGATCCTATTTAGCTAGAATCGAGCTCCATTCATTGTAGGATCGCATTTCGCACAATGGTGGTCCATGCCCCCATCGCAGAACTCCACTTGTATGAAGAACCCAATTCCATTACACATGGATTCGTGCACCAAGTAAGCACGGCAGCCTGTTCCCATACAAATGCAATATCAATTTGGTTAAATATAAAAACCATTGTTCTATCTATCAATGGTCCATGAGGCTAGATCCATGCGCAACCAATCCTAGGTGTCCTTGGATTAATTAAATCCCATTAATCTAGTGTGAAATAAAGTCTTTTAATGCTATAACTAATTAATCTTAGTATTATTCAAATTCACATATATGATACGAAAATGAGCTTTACGTTGTCGTTTGTATACATGAAAATATATTGTCTAGGATTTGGGTAACATTTGGATACAACCTAAGTATATATGGTTACTGTTGGGCTTAAATTTGGGAAATGCATCACCGTTATTTTTTGGCAGAAATAACTATATGAAAATTTTACTAAAAAAATTAATTTTTATATTTAAATTTTATTTTTATTTAAGAAGTTTCTTTTAGAAAGTTATAAGATGGTAAAATAAATTTATTCAAATTTTTGAAAAAATTTATTGTCATAGAAATAAAGATAATTTTTTAAATAAATAAATATATATATATATATATATATATATATATATATATATATATATTTATATATATATATATATATATTTATATATATATATATATATGAAAAAGTCTTCCCAACGCCTATAGGCGAAAATGAATAGTAATTTCGCCTACCCTCATCACCATCCAAATTTCATCACACGGTTACGATTGCCCGGTAGTGTTTTATTTTTAATTTTTTTTTAAAAATCATAATGACCCGAAATTTGGAGAGTATGTACATCTTACTGATGCGCTTCTAGTAAAATGTACATCTTAATGATGTGCATCTAATAAAAATGTAAAAAAAAAATTATCCGTGAAAAATAAATTAACCAAAATACCCCTGAAAATTTTGGGGGTATTTTTGTCAATTGTTTTCATGTAAAATATTTGTTTTTCTAATTTTTTATGATTCCCCTATTTTTTTTTTGAATACACGATCCAAATTTCAGGTCATTTAGATTTGTAGAAAAAAAAAATGAAAAATGAAACACTACCAGACAATCGTGACCGCACTATGAACTTTAGACTGTGATGGGGGTAGGCAAAATCACTATTCATTTTCACCTATACGAGTTACGTAGTGTTTTCCTTTATATATATATATATATATATATATATATATATATATCCAAATTTGGGAACTCATTTGAGAATTATATAGTATTTTATAAAATCAAAGATATAGGAAATGTTTATATAAGGTTGCAACCATAAAATGTAGAACTAAGAATGCACCCCAAAAATATATCGGAAAATGTTCTTTTACTGTTGAAAAAGTCTCTAATTGGTCATCTCGACATCAAGATGTATGAGTGTATGAAAAAAATAAATAAATTTGAGTGCCAGAAATTGTGCATCTTGCAACATAACATCTACAATGTTACAGAACGCGTTCCGTGAGACAGTACGAGCGAGATCCATGAAGTAGAGGGAGCGGAATCCATTGTGTATGGGATCAAAACCCGTGCTTTAGCGAGAGAGAGATCCATTGTTAATGGGAGCGAGATCTCTGAAGTAGAGGGAGAAAGATCCCTGAAGTATCGGGAGCGAGCTCCGTTGTGAATATGATTGAGAATCCTAAAAATTGGAGCGAGATCCCAAAAATATGGGAATGGGTCCGAGCGAAATCCTGGTTCCGGAACGCCGGAACAAAATTCCCCAGCGGCCTGGTGACTATGGTTGGAACTAGTCGATATATCCCTTATGAATGATGCCTCAAATTTTGGTATGTGACGTCTGACGCAATGGGTTTTTTAAGTTTTAAGTTTTTTAATCTTATTTTTAGATTTTAAGTCTGGTGTTACTTTTGTCTTTTAGATTTTAAGTTTAGGGATATGCATGTACGGTGCACGTGTATTAAATATTAGTCGATAAAATATATATTTAATCTTAAACTGGCATATTCGCTTATAGAGAGTTATAGAAAGAGAGATTTTGTTGATCCATATTCACATATGGGCTTCTATTAGAAAATAAATTCTCATATTAAAATTATATTATTTTATAACCCACTTTAAAATTATTATTAATCATATTAGTAAGGGAAAAGTTTATATAGAGCCGAGGCTTGAAACAATCAAATTAGAGCCTACGTCAAAAATTTCACTAGATGAAGTTGTTTTGATGCCTAAATATCTTCAAATTGATCATCTTGACATCAAGATGCATGAACATGAGAAAAAAATGGATTTTACGTTTTTAAAATAGCGTATTTTGCAACGCATTTTTGGACAGTCAATTTTCAAGATTTTCAAGTTTTCATAGATCTGTCAATCTACACTATTTTTTAAGCTTTAAACTATATGACTAAAGATAAAAATATATTTTAAGGCTATCAAAAATACTTTCAGTATTAAAACCACATTTCTTAATAGTATTTGAAGGTAGGCCTATTAGTAAACATGTTATTTACTAGTAAGTAAATATTCTTCTAGACAATTAGAAAAACTTTATATCACATAAATTTCAAAATATGCTTATAATTGTATTAATGACTTGCATTTTGAGGTAATTATTTTCTTAAAAATAATTTCATTTACATTATTTACATATCTAATTTGTAGTTACGGTAAATTACTATCTTGTTTTCCTTTTTATGTATATGCAATTATATCATTAACTAATAAAAATAAATTTAGTTTTTCGTATATTAGTAAATATATTATTTAGTTATAAGTAAGTATTATTTTTAAAACTGGAGAAACTGAAAATACAAAAAAGAAATACAAAGAAAGAATTAATTTTTTGTTAAAATTACTTTAATATAAAGTTAGCAAACGCTTTTTTTTTACCTATAAGTAAATATTATTCTAAAAAATTTGAAAAGATAAAGTCCCAAAAATGTGTCACATGGTATGTGTAATAAACAACCCATGATAATTAGATATTTATTGCAATTAAAACTAATAATAAAGTTGGTATACATGCCAAAAAAAGTAAAATGATATATATGCCTTTCTCTTGATACTATATAACGTAATATCAAACAACTATAAAAATTGATATCTTAATAACGTAGAGATGATAATATTATGAATATAATTCAATTTCAAATAAATTTATTAAATGTAAGCTAAACTAGTTAATATAAAGTAATAATATCTATAGATACCATTAGAATTTATTTACTCTTAATAAATAATTACAAAGTTATGCTTATCTGATCATGAGATATTCATAATATTTGATTAGGATTTTGAATCTTTTTGCAGATTTCAATTATATTTTTTGTATAATTAAGTGCACATATATTTGTCACATGAACTTTATAACAATTATTACTATTATTAGTTATTATAACAAAGTAATTAGTTATAATAACTTAAACAATTATTGATAAATTAAAATGTAAAAGTAAAATAATTTAAACAATTATTGATAAATTACCTGAATGTGTATTTAGTTGTATGGAATAAGCTATAATTACATGATTTGGAGCAATTGCACTATTATAGGGTTGTAAAATAATATATTCGTTTTTTTTCTATCTATGAAAAATTTGGGTAGGAGGCCTTCTCCCCCACCGACGAAAAATTTGGAAAAGAAGCCTTCTTCCCCACTAATTTACCCTAAAAAATAAGACAGTCTTGGAAGGCCCTGTAGGTGACTGTCATTTCCATCCAAAGTATATTGGACTGGTTATTGTTGGGATGAATTAGATGAGTTTTTCTGGTGGGATTCATGGCAAAATTGACAAAATAAATTCTTGGCCATATTTCTTTCAAGAGAAAGGGGATAATGGGATTCTCCCAATCCTTGAAAGCAATGCTTTGAACCTTCGTCATCAACCCATGTTGCTCATTGTTTATCTTTCGAGTAGCTCATCAATCTCATTGCCATGTATATATGGAATTGTAGTAACTCCCAAATTTATTGTTTTTTTAATTTTTCTATTGAAATAACAACGGTAGTTATGTTGCTTTCAATCTCTCTCATTGGTCTCTTCTTGATTTAGTATGCAGATACTTTTTTATCAGTGGCTCAATATTTTACACCTATGCGATCAGGTTGATTTATTTCAGTTAATATTTTCACCATGATCTCTGAATTCTCTTTTCAAGTAGTTAATATTTTTACCATTGGCATATACAAAAAAAAAAAAATTGTATAGAGTAAATCAAAACATTAAGTAGCCTAATCAGTATGTAGTTCTAATCATAGTATTCATGTTTCAATGCAAAAATAAAAATAAAAATTGCAGACATAGACCACCTCAACATCACATGACATTAGAGAAAACAGGAAAAAAATACAAAGTAATAACCAAAGTAAATTCAATACAACATACTTATATGCGACGGAAAGAGCGTGAGAGGGAGACAAACTTATATAGAGATGAGAAATTGCAAAGATAGAGAGAGTGTTGGGAAAACCATATAGAGACAAAGAGAGGAAAGAAATTTAAATATAACGATTTTAGGGAGAATTTTAAAACAGTAGAGAGGGAGGAGAGACAATTAAATTTGAGATTATGGGGGAGGAGAGAGAAAATAGAGGAAAATATTAAATGTTTAGAAACATTTAGAGTTAACCGGAGAAAAAAACAATCAGAGGGGGAGAGAGGTAGAGTGATTTTAGAAATGTTATAATAGGAATTTTTAAAAAAGAGGGAGAGAGAGAGGTAGATTTATTAGAAGAGAAAAAATAAGAGAGATTTTAAGAAAGTTGATTTATGAAGAGACCGAGAGTAGGTACATGAGAATAAAGAGAGAGAAAAAAAATCGGTGGAGATGTATTAGAAAAGAGAAAATAGAGACACGTGGCGCAAGAATAAGGATAAAAAATAAAGTACAATATGTGTAACAAGAAAATGGAAGTTACGGTAGAGAAGTTTTGAAATGTGGGGAGAGGTAGAGAAATTTTAAGAAAGTTAATTTATTAGGATAGAAAGAGAATGGAGGTATGTGGAAAGAAATTAATTACTAATTAATTTTTACGAACCTCCTAAAAACTGAACCTACTAGATCTTGTTTTTTTTCTTATCCTATTGATGGTCTAGAGCCATGGATGCTAGGCTAGCAAAATGTTTATACAAGCCAAGCTGTCTGTGTCTTGGAATCACTAACCAATCCTTGGACAAAAATTCACAGTCTAGGGATTGGTTTGACGTTTCTTACCTCTGACTTCTTGACTCACACAATCCTCACAAAAACCTAGCGGTCCGAGGATCTAAACATCGAACAGGTACCTACACTTCACAAAACTAATAGATAAAATAAAAAAGTGGTCCGATGTTATGATTATTGGATAGAGGAAAAAATTAAAACGAATGATATATATATATATATATATATATATATATATATGAAAAACAAATGAGAGATACCTTTGCTTAAAATTTACACACTTAGACCTCAATGTAATTCCCTATTTTATTTATGATAGATAATTTCTCCTTATAAAATATGTATAAGGAAATTGAAGTGTGACAATTGAATTTCTCACCACTCTTATTATTTATCCAAATTTTATAAAATCTTTACTACTTCCTATAAATTTTTTTTTGGTGATAGAAAAATCACAGTTTATAACCAAAGAACAATCGTCGACAAGCCACTTATATTGAAAAAACATAAATCAACTACTACATGCATTTCCGAAAGACTAGAAAAAGGAAAATAAAATCCTTACAAAATAGTTATTGTTAGAGCATTAGCACCCATCCTAGCGTAATCATCAGCTATTGAGTTATACTCTTTTTTTTTGCGACAATTGTTTTGATTTTTTATTAAAGCAATGCTTCACAAGAACATGCGATTACAAAGATTGGATGAAATCGTTAGAAACTTACAAAAAGGGAAGATAAACAATATGTTTAGCGAGCCTATCAGCTGCATCATTGGCTTCGGGCATGGTGTGCCCAAAGCTTATCCTCAAATGAGGCTAGGCACATAGGTCTTGAATTTTAAACAAAAGAGTAAATAGGGACCAGGGGATACTTTGCTCGTTTTTACACCACTTGATAACATTCAAGGAATCCTCTTCAATTATAATATCACCAATGAAACCCCTGTCGCTGATAATATGAAGGCCTTGAAGGAGAGCAACCAATTCAGCATGATTAGCTATTGTAGACCGGCAAGGACCCGAATAAGCAAAAAGAACCGATCCAAAATTGTTGCGAAGAAGCCCACCAATACCTGCAAACCCTGGATTTCCAAATGAGCTGCCATCAAAATTAAGTTTGAGGCAAGCTTCTGGAGGTGCAATCCAAGTTCTAAAGGGACGACTAGAGTGAGAAGAAGAATGAGCCAGAAATTTCATATTGATATAAATATCAGTCCGAATTGGCCCCGTCCTTCAGGTGTGAAGGAAAACCAATTCCAAAGAGAATTTAAAATGAGATATTTTACCCTTTCAATACTTTGAGACACCCCATCAAAGGTTCTCCTAACCAAATCTGCCATAAGATTACGTTGCTGAAAATTTTCCAAATCACAACATCTTTTTTTGGTAATCCCTTGGCAGAAAGATGGTTAATAATGTTGATGAGATTCAAAGGTATCATGAGGAAAAAACCCAATAGAGAGAAGGCCCAGTGCCATAAGCTAGAGGCAAAAGAACAGTGAAAGAAAAGATGAGAGTAAGATTATTTATCATTTTTGCACATCAAGCAGATGTTTGGAAGAATTTTACCTGTCTTTTGCAAATTGTCTATTGTTAAACATTTTCTTTGACATGCAACACCTAGGAGGTCTTGGATTTTAACTTGAACTAGCCATTTCCAAATAAAACCTTAAGAGGTATCAACAATACGGACCCGATCCATAAAAAGGAGCCTATACACGGATTTGACCGAAAAACATCCGTTAGTTTTTGATTCTCATATGACCAAGTCTTCAGCATTAGAAGTGATGTAAACTTGTTCAAGTAGTTGGGGGAGATTATGAAGCTGTGAAATAACCATGTCCGATAGTCTATTATAACAGCATCCGATGTTCCAGACCATACAATTAGAGGGGGAGAGGGAAATCCACTCTGAAAGTTTTGCATCAGGTTGAGCAACTCTGGCAAAGAGGTCAGGATAAGTAGAAGAAAAATGTGCATCACCAAGCCATTTGTTGAACCAAAAAAGAGTGTTATCTCCATTGCCAATAAGCCATCTGATGTTGCTCAAAACAATATTTCTGCAACTATAAATATCATTCCAAATCTGTGAGGTGAATTTGCCTCCTCAACCTTTTTTTAATCGAGTGGGTGAGATGATCGAAATCATATTTAGCAATTGGCACATCCTTCCAGAGATGAGAGGAGTCTTGAAAGATTCTCCACCACCATTTGGAAAGAAGCACCTAGTTTACAAGTTTAAGCCTTTTGATACTCAAACCCCCTAGCATTGACAGCATACACACCTGGTCTTAGTTCACCAGATGAAAATTGTTGCAGTTATCCTCCATATTACCCCAAAAGAAGTTTGGCATAAATGTTTCAATAAGCTGGATTACTTCACTAGGTATTTGTAGGATTGACATCAAGTAAATAGGAAGATGTGCATAAGTGGATTTAATCAAAGTGATATGCCCACCAAAAGATAAAGTCTTGGTCTTCCATAGGTCAATTTAACATGATAACTGTGAATAAAAGGGTCCCAGGCTGCACGAGTGTGCGTACGATCCGAGATAGAAACCACTTAATATTTAAGGGAAACTTCTCAACTTTGCCACCCAAAATTGAAGCAACAGAATCCAATAGGCAGTTAGAGCAAGAGATGCACACAATTGAAGTCTTAGGGAAATTTACCTCTTAAACCATTTAACTCTTGATCTCTGTTTCCAATAAATTTCCTCCATCCTAAAGAGATCATGTAGCTTATTAAACAGAGAATTTTTATTAACAATCATCTCATCAGATAAAACTTGGTTTTCCTGAACAGAATTTTCAATCATCTCTAAGTCCATCAAAGTGGAATCAATCTTGCCTTTAAATTGATACTGGTTTGCTTTTTTCCAAGAGATGAGTTTGTGCTTTAGACAGATTAGCTTCTTATGACGACGAAAGCCAAAGCTGCCCAAAATATAGCAACTACCCCGAGTATGATTGATCATATCTACAAGTTGAGGCTCATTTAGCAAGTGAATGTCAAAACGAAAAGGTCTAGGCCCAGATAAGACCTTCTTAGTATGAAGACAGATAGGGAGGTGATCAAATGAAAGTTTGGTAAGAACTAGTAGTAGGAAGATCTAATAAATCATTCCCCATAATGAAGTCATTAAATAGATGCATATGGGAATTATATCGGGAAAAAGTGGAAATTTCATCTGGGTGGAGAATAAGGTTAAAATCCCATCCAATGCAAACTGGAAGACCCAATGAGGAAATAAAAGATTTCAAATCATCCAAAAAAACACCTTTAAGGGTAGCAACATTAGGCCCATACACATTAATAAGCACCCAACGGAAAAACCTGATAAGACGTTCAAAAGTAATTGCCAAGAACCCATCAGATTTAAAAACATCCAAGCAGAGCAAATATGTTGGGTCCCAAAGAACCCACAGACCTCCAGAAAATCCAATGGCATCCACACCCGCAAAGCAGATAGAACCATTACCCCACAGAGTCTTGACATCCAAAATAGAGGGTGAAGCACAGTTAGTTTCTTACATAATAAAAGCAAAAGGTGTAAATTTAGAAATCAAGAAATTGAGCTCCTTCTTGCGTCGATAAGCACAGAGACCACGCACGTTCGAACTGAGAATCTTCATTGGCAAGATGAAGGTTCACCAAGTCCCTCGAAGCCACCTTCTTCATGTGAACAAAAAGAGCTGAACGAACAATTGTTGCCACTGCAACTAGAAGAGGACTGGGTCTTTGAAGTCATAGGACCTGTCTTGAAAAGCACTCCATCTAAAGGAGAAACTGAAGAGCCCCGAGAGCCACGAGCAGCCAGTCTAGCCGATGAGCACACAGCTTTAGAGTCCCCTTTAAATTGGGTTTCTGTAGCACCTTTGAGGTAGGTAAGGAGACCTCCAGGTCATCCGTCAGACCAGAATAATGATGCACAGGGAGCTTCGCTAGGTCTGTCCGAGTCTCATTCTTTAATTTTTTGGACATTTTTTAGACCACCTTAACCGCTGCATCCATGACTGCAAGCACCACCTTCGGAGGAGCAACGAAAGTAGCGCCCATGCCCTTGTATATACGATTAAAAATTACATGGCTGGGGTTGCTTCGTAGAGTCTTTGAATGATGCTCAGTCACGTGAATAGGCTTGGAATCAGCCGTAGCACCTGGCTGAATTTAAGGGGCCGAGCCTGAAGTGATATAGGACGATGAATCTGAGGCTTTAACAAGGTGTTCCGCAACTATCTCCGTTGAGATAGCTTCATGAGCCAGAGGCTCACCAATAGTTTCCAGTCAAAGTGGTGGTACATTCGGTTCAACCATAGAAAGAGCGACCGCAACAAACACAAGGTTATCCATCACAATTATGGTTCCAAAAGCCAGTTCACAAATGGTATTGATGTAGACAACCTCATCTTCAACAAAATCAATGATATCAACAACCACAACCGGCTAAAAGGCAGCAGGCGACTGTGTCAAATCCGGGACTCTAGAACACTGCACAGAAAAACGGAAAGGAAGAATCCTCTAATTGAATATGGTGAAGAGAAAAAGAAGAGCAGAAAGAGGATGACCATGGGAGAAAAGGAAGCAAATGAAAATATGCAAGTCCCATGATTGAAAGGGCTTGAAGGGGTAAGGAGCCTAGTGGGGGAGGCTGAAGTCACTACGAGAGAAGAAGGGTGAGAACAAGATGAAGAGACAGAGGTGGTGGAAATAGACGTGAAAGAAGGGGCAAGATGGACAGTGGTAGTAGTATTGAGAAAAGGTGTTGGATGGGTAGGGAGTGGAGAGAGAGGAGGGGCAAGATGGGCGGTGGAGGCAGAACTGGTGAGAGGTGCGGGATAGGTTAGGAGAGGTGGTAACAGAACAAGGGAAGGAAGCTGAGTTGAAAATAGGCGATAAGAGCTTGAAAGAAAGGCTTTGGACGAAGAGGCAAGACCATAATGAGAAGGCCCAAAACGAGGAGGCTTTGGTGCGGCACCCAAAAAAGGCAGGCAATGTGGGGTCAGAAATAGAATCAGAGAGAAAAGGCTTCATTCCTTTATTTTCCAAAAAATCTAATGGTTTCAAGGAATGAAATCTCATAAAATCCTTCGCAAAAAAATGGCCAGTAAGCTTCTAAATTTTAACTTTATTGGAGAAGGAGGAAGAAAATCCAAGCGAATCAATCTCAAATCTATGGCCATGTGGCCTAACCAGTCTAGGGTTCAATCGAGGAGGACCTTGTTTCACCAATAGAGGTCGAGCCCTAACATGTCCAAGAAATGCTCCAGGAGGTTGAACATGGGGTCTAGCTTTAAGATTTCTAAGAACCTCAACCCAAGAGCGGTCTTCCTTACCAGTAGAAACTTCAAGAGGAGCCAGAGCCGGAGGGTTGGCAGTCTTCAAATCTTCACCTTCAATGGTGACATCAATGGTATAAAGGTTTGAACTAATAAAAAGGTTGATTGATGAGGGAGCCAGGTCCTTAGCATATCTAAGAATATTGACTCTAATAAAAAAGAGATCAGGACCCACCATACATTCCCTATCAACGTCAATAAAAACCCCCACCAAGTTGGCTAGATGTTGAAAGACTCCCATATTCCAAGCATGGAGAGGGATACCTCCAAATCATACCCAACAAGGGGAGCGTGAACTGAGATTAGCGTGATCCCGCAGTTTCCAAAAATCCGCTGATAAGAGTTTATTCTGAACACGCCAGGTATTTCGAATAAGGAGGACTTTACGAACGTCATCAGTAGAGGAAAGAGAGAAAAAGGTCATGTTACTTCCGAAAGAAAAGACCATATGGAAGTAGGGTAGATTCCAGGCTCTCTTAACCAAGTCGCTAAGACCCCAGATATCATTAGAGGGTGGGAAAAAGGAACCAATAACAAGAAGAGAATAGTCTTTAAGAGATTCAGAAAGAAAAGAGGGAGCAATAGAAAGGCTTGGCGGCTGAAGATCCATCTAGAGTATGTTTTACGTTTCATGCTCCTTGAACCGCCCTCTATCCTCCCTCGATTCCTCTCTCCTCCCCCATCGTGAAGCCGCCCAAAATCTCTCTAACACTCCATTTCTCGCACTCTCTAAACCCCCAAAATCTGTATCTCCTCTCATGCCCTCTCACCCAAACCCACTCTCTATAAAGAACAATAAAAATCAGAGCTTTTTAATAAGAAAACTTACAGTGTCAAAGACTCTGAAATAGAGATCCTTCCCACTTTCCAACGTCTAACCTCTTTCCCCTTCACTCTGAAATACTGATGTTTCCTTATCTAACCTTCCTCCTCCCAATGTTGACTGGATTATAATAGTTCCTTCTCTTCCCCTTGACTCTCTTCCCCTGTTTCTCTTTTCTCTTTCTCTCTGTAAAAAATTGCAAAGAAAGAAAACCCTAAGATGAAGTTTTTGGAGAGAGAGAGAGCAGGGACTTCCCCTAAAGAGCACGCTCTAGAGTTGTTACGAGAGCGAGACAACCCACTTTCTCTCTCATCCTCTGTCTCTTAAAAACCCATGTATATCTTCTTCGCTCCAACTATTGGAAGCTCTACCTTATTGTAGGACATTGGCCCCCGTTTCCTGCACTCTTCATGTGGAAATCAGCAATCCCCTTTCTCTCACTAGCTCAAACAACAAGTGTTCCCGAAAACTACAATGCCCGTCTTCATCCCATACCCACAGGAGTGGTGCCCATGACTGCAGACAATCGGGATCCATGATTCTTCTATCCAAACCCCTCACA
The DNA here is from genome assembly GCF_054954075.1 of Amborella trichopoda. NCBI lineage: Eukaryota > Viridiplantae > Streptophyta > Magnoliopsida > Amborellales > Amborellaceae > Amborella > Amborella trichopoda. Next base: position 50,592,550 of record NC_142344.1, on the reverse strand, counting down.
TAAACATGACCCTAGGGAAACCACGTTCTTCTTAGAGGAGCTGAAAGTTGGAATGAACAGAGTTCTCTACTTCCCTAATCTGACTTTGTGAATGCCGCACCTTTCCTTGCTTGAGTCAATAGAGTGAAGATCTGTCATTGATACAGGGGTAACCGATGTGGAGGAAGAATGAGAGTGACTAGAAGTGGCATCCTCCATGCTAGGTGGGCTAGGGATGGAGGCGATTGCAGCCCATTGAGTCTGACTAGGTGTAGGAGGCTTCCCACGTGCCGGAGGGCATTTTCAACAATCATTTATTACATGCCCGAGCTTCTTACAATAATTGCAAAAAATGCGCTTCTTACATCGATTGGCCGTGTGGCCTCTTTGTTTACATATGTAATATTGCACTTGGACGTAATTCATATCTTTGTTTGAGAAATTGGACGCGGCTAAGGCCACATCAATGACATATTGTGATACGGATTTGCAAACCCCAAGAGAGCTTAATCGAGTTTCTTCAGCGAGGAGATCTTAGAGGCAATCATCTAATGGTTGAGTGGGAGTACGATGAAGAATGGATGCTCTCATGCTTTTAAACTCCGATCGCAACCCATTAAGAAAGTGAAATAAAAGAGGCCGATTTCGTGCTTTAGTAACAGCTTCAGTGGGTAGCTTTGTATCTATCGAGTCCATCTCATTCCATATACCTGAAAGAGTACATAGATTGATGAGTCCCCTTGTTGTGTCTTCATGCTCTTCTGTTCAAGCGTATACAGACAGGCAGTATTGGCTTGAGAATAAATCTTATGTAAATAATCCCACATTGCTTTGGCACTAGATTGATACGTGAGGTTGCGCCCAATTTTAGGCTCAATTGAGTATATAATCTATGTCACAATAGAGCTATATATAGCAAGCCAATTACTACGTCCATTCTCGTCCTTAGGCTGAGAAACAGAACCACCAATATAGCCCCATAACTTTCTTCCCATAAGAAAACCTCGCATTTGGAAAGACCATAAATTGTAGTTCTTTCCATCAAGACGAACAGAGATAGTTGCACTTTCTATAACACTTTTACGCTCCATCTTTTCTAAACCTATCAAAAGGATGGTATCCTTGGGGAGACTCACGGGAGGGAGAGAAGTTTGGAGAAGAGAGAGAAAGGATGGGATTTAGAAAGGGTGTATTTCTTAAATTTGTTTGGGCTAAAAAATAGGTTTAAAATAGATAAATATTATTCCAGAAGGTTAAAAGATATAAAACCTAAGATTTTCTTGTCCCAAGATATGTTTTGAAACCTAAGGCCTATTGAGAAATGAAACTTAAAAATAAGGGGTAAGCAGATATTTTTCCAAAACAAAAAATAAAGACAGTTGAGAGAATATACCATCTCTCTGGGTATATAAGGGAGTCCACCCTAAAGATCGTTTCAAAATATCTAAATTCTTTAATCAATTCCAGCCTCTTTACATAGAATGGATATTTCTCTTTTCAATACAACTGAAATAATAAAAATAAAATTAATAATTAAATAAAACATTTATCTCTCCCCTAGGGTTTTCTCCTTGTCCCTCTACCTACTTTTTTCAATTTTTCTCTCCCATACATTTCCTTTTATCTCTTTTTTTTTTACATCACGTAGACCCTATCTCTCTATAACTCATCTACCTTCTCAATTGTTGCCTATAAGTCAACTTCTGTTCCATTCCTTCCACAGTTCTCATGCAAAAACTACTTTTACTACGTTCCAAATTATCCTCCGTTTTCCATTGACAAAAACATCATTTACATGCACCGGAATGACTGTTCGCAATTCAACCCAATCAACATTCCATTTTCCAAATCGTCTTCTTTGCAAAAACATATGGTTTGCCGTTTCATCGCCCTTCTTACGCATTAAAGACACATTATTCAATGTTATTTGCAATTTCTCAACACATATGCTGTCAAAAGTTTCTTTAGAGACAATATCATGATAAATACTATAACCTTCATGGGTCTTCATAGTTTCTTGATTTTGGCCAATGTTGGATCATTCCACCTACGATAATTAAAAAGCAATTTATATCCAGATCCAACAATAAATATCAGTTCTTACTTGGCTCTGATACATAGAGTTGCGAAAAAACAAAAAATGCATTCACACTCCTTAAAAATATATTTTATGTTTAGTCTAACACTTGACAGAAAAAAATAGTTTTATAAGGAAAATAATTAGGAGCAAACAGAAAAAAAAACTTAATATCAAATTTCCAAATGCCTTTTACATGATAACTATGCATAGAAATTATAAAAATAAAAATTTCTGTTATAGTATTAACTATTAAGCTTATCTAGAAATAGATTAGATATAAAAATTAAGAGCTACACACACAACGTTGCATGTGTATGCATTCGCGAATATCCGAATACAAATGCACTTCAAAACTAATTTAGTGTTGAACACGATATCTATGAGTCCATGTAGAAATGAGTCACCTTTAAAAAATCTACTTTTGAGATGGATTTTTGGATTTAACTTTTAAAAGTATGTAATCTCTAACCTGAAGATCATGAACATGAAAAACTAAATAAATTTTAACAATTAGAAGAAATTAGTCTACTACGAAAACATTTAGACCCTTAGTATCAATGGCTTTAAGATGGACCAGTCATAAGTTTGGAATCCAAAGCCTCTAGGTGCTTTATTTAGCAAACACAAAAGACAGTCCTTATCATTTTCCTTTGCAAAGGAATCCAAAGCTTCCAAGTGCTTTATTTAGCAAACACGTATTGCCGTTCTTATCATTTTCCTTGCCAAAGCCCGCGTGTCCAACATGCGTATGTAACGCTCTCTCTGTCCACAACAAACTACGCCCCTCTCTCCTATATAAATATATAAATTTGGAGACCTCTCTCCCTCATTGCGCACGAAACACATCCATAAAACCAGCCTCTTTGCTTTGTAATCTTTACAAACATGAACATGGACAAACTGCCTCTTGCATGTGTACTGCTTCTCCTCATGGTAAATTATCCTTTGCATATTCAAAATCAAGATTACTATAGAGCATTAAGATTCTTTTTTTTTTTTTTTTTTTTTTCTTTAGTAAAATTTTAGTTGCATCCTTATTACGTTCGGCTTCGTTGTTTACTTATCGGTTTATGCTTTACTATACGTTGTACAGTGGATTGCACTACGACTATGCTTAACTATACGCTTCAATGTTTTCTCACTTCTCGGTGTCCACTAATTGCAGGGAACACTAAACCTGTACAACGTACTGGCAACACCTGAGAGCTATTGGGAACAAGTGTTCCCGAAAACTGCAATACCCTATTTTATTCGTGCCCGTCTTCATCCCATACCCATAGGAGTGGTGCCTATGACTGCAGACAATCGAGATCCGCGATTCTTCTATCCTGACTCCTCACATAAGCGTGACCCTAGGCGAACCGCATTCTTCTTAGAGGAGGAGCTGAAAGTTAGGGTCAAACCACATTCTTCTTAGAGGAGGAGCTGAAAGTTGGAATGAACAGAGTTCTTTACTTCCCTAAATCCGACTTTGCGTATGCCGCACCTTTCCTTGCTCGTGAGATCGCAGATGCCATACTCTTCTCATCGGCCGAACTTCCACAAATCTTAAAGCGCTTCTCATTGCCTACTGCCTCTGTTGAGGCTAATGCAGTGCGTGAAACCTTAGCATGGTGTGAATCTCTAAGAGGCAAGGCTCAATGCCTAACCTCTTTAGAGGCTGTAATTGACTATGCCACCCGATCCACTATGGACCGCAGCATCACCACGCTCTACACTCATATCGACAAGGATTCCGGGGTCCAAGCTTACACCGTGAAGCGAGTGGAGCACAAGGTTGCGACGCCTGACTCTACAGTGTGCCATAACATGGCGTATCCTTATGCCCTGTACTACTGCCACCATGTTGGTGAGGGCAAAATATATGCGGTGAGGTTGGAAGGAGAAGATAAGAGCATAGTGGAAGCGATTGCAGCCTGCCACTCAAACACTAGGACTTGACACCCACATTCATTTGCTGCTCTTCCCGCAGGGGTGAAGGCGGATCACAGTTTTGCTTGCCATTTCTTACCTGACACCCACATTGTATGGGCCTAAGTCCCTGAACCTTGATTGGAATAATTAATCCGCTTATTATGGTTGGCGTAGCAATCATGTATGAGATGGATGGCTTTTAATTAAATTCTTGTTATGCGCAGTTTTCCAATTTGCTTCTTGGTTTCCTTTTTTTGCCCTTCTCTTTGGTGAGCTTTATTAGCGTTTAATTAGCACAAAGTATAGGATTCAACTCCTGGACTTGTATATCTTCTGGATGAGATACCGTGTCAAAAAGGCCTACTGGTGTCTCTATAAATTGACATACATGCAGGCGCAGCACACGTGTTAAATAGTGTAATTACCTGGAGATTCAAAATTCATCAAGGAGCTCCATTAGTCTGATGTTCTACATATCGGACCATTGCTTCTTCTTCTTTTTTCCCTTTCTATTTTTTCCAATTATTCCCCTCAGTCTGATGTTCTGAATTTCGGGCAGTATTTTATTTTATCTTTTAATTTTTCCAAAGTTTAAAGCAACACAATCATTGTAAAACTCAAAATTTATGGATGTGGGACACAAAATTTGAAAATATTAACTTGATAGTCAACATATAATGCAGGTGCTTGTGTATGCTTTCATGAATATCCGAATACAAATGCACTATGGAACTAATTTAGTAGTGTTTAATAAGCATCTATTTTCATCACATTGTGGTTTAGGTCATATTGTTTATTTTAACATTTTCATCTCTTAGGAAATGTTAGCTTCTTCAAATGGACTAAATAAAAGGAGCTATGATGATATGTTTTTCTTTCTTTTCTTTTTTTAAGTGATTTATGTACCAACGCTAAAATTTTAGGTCTATTACGAAATGCACCACTCATTTGTGGAAATTACAAACAATATCAGTCAACCCACTTTTTTTACTTTTGTCAAAATTGCCCATCGATCAACACGAATTTTGATTTATATTTTTTGGATTTTTTTGTTAGTAGGGCAATGCCCCAAGATGTTGTATTGCAATGCCCCGAATGTTTTTTTTTATTTTCTTATTTTTTTAATTTTCTTTGGAAAATTTTACGTGGCCTAACTCAGATTCATCGGTCGGACCCAGATATTCAATAATTATCATCATAACACTTTTCCAACTATTTGGTCCTCATTCAGTATGTTGTTTTAATTGCCAATTTGCTTCTTGGTTTTCTTTGAGTTCCCCTTTTCTCAGGTGAGCTTTGTGTTCGCCTTTTTTCCGTGGACTTCGATATCTTATTGACGAGCTAACGCGTACGACTACTTTCTCTAGAAATTAACATACAGGCCACCTGTGAACATTGTGGAAGCCAAGCAGTCAAGGCTGGAAACTTGAACTATGGACTATGAAATTCATAATCATAGTGGTTCAAGGTCGGAGCCTTGGATGCGAGGCTTGCAAAATGTTTATACAAGCCAAGCAATCAGAGTCCTGGAATCATGAACCAATCCTTGGACTAAAATTCATAGTACAGAGATTGGTTTGACGTTTCTTACCTCTGACTTCTTGACTCACACAATCCTCACAAAAACCAAGCTGATGGAGGATCTAGACATCGATCAGGTCCTTACACTTCACAAAACTAATAGATAAAATAAAAAAGAGGTCCGATGTTTGGATTATTGGATAAAAGGGAAAAATTAAAAGGAATAAAAATTTATGCTAATGTCTCTCTAAATTACTCTTACATAAGAAATATCCCCCAAAAGTTTGAGTTTTAGCCGTACCTTTTTTTCTCCCAAGTTTAATTTATATATATATATATATATATATATATATATATATATATATATATATATATATAGGAAAAGCTCCTGTCAGCCCATGGGCTCATGGAACATTGTAAGCTCAATGGCCCTGATTGAATATGGACTGATCCAATTATCACAATTGTATTTCGTAATTGAATTTTAATTTTTTTCAACAAATTAAAATTACTTGAAATTTGGAGGGTCAATTATTCAATAGTAGTCGAATCTAATAAAAATATAAAAACAATAATTCGTATAATTAAATTGATCAAAATACCCCTAAGAATTTCTAGAGGTATTTTGGTCAATTTATTCTATGTGAATTATTTTTTTAATATTGTATTAGGTGTGCCTTGATGAGAAGAGTTTATGCTCCAAATGTCATGCTATTTGGATTTATATAAAAAGTATTAAAATTATATTACTGATATACAGTCATGACTGTGAGATTGGCCCAGATGCCATTGGGCTTACACTGTTCCAAGTGCCCATGGGCTCACCCTAGCATCTTCATATATATATATATATATATATATATATATATATATATATATATATATATATATATATATATATAGGGAGAGAGAGAGAGAGAGAGAGAGAAAGAGAGAGAGAGAGAGGAAGAGTCTACAAAACACCTATAGGCAAAAATAAACAGTGATTTCGCCTACCTTTATCACCGTCTAAAGTTCATCGCACGGTCACGATTGTCCAGTAGTGATTTCTTTATATTGTTTTTATACAAATCAGAATAACCTGAAATTTGGAATGTGTGTTCATAGAAACTAGGTGAATCTATGAAAAATATAAAAAAAATATTTTAGTCAATTTATTTTTTGCGATTTTTTTTTTCTATATTTTTATTAGATGCATCTCACTAAGATATATGCACGCTCCAAATTTTAGGTCATTCCAATTTGTAAAAAACAAATGAAAATAAAACACTATCAGATAATCGTGACCATGCGATGAACTTTGGACGTTGATAAGGGTAAGCGAAATCACTGTTCATTTTCGTATATAAGTGTTGAGAAGAATTTTCCTATATATATAGGAAATGCTGAGATTAGCCCACTAACTCATATGAACATATGAGCCGAATAGCTCTGATTGAATCTGGGTCTATGTGACGGTCACGACCTCATTTCTTATTTGAATTTTAATGTTTTTTCTACAAATCCAAATAGTTTGAAATTTTAGGCATCCATTCTTCTCATCAAAGCGCACCTAATAAAACTATTTAAAAAATAACTTTCAAAAAATAAATTGACAAAATATATCTAAAAATTTTCTGGGGTATTTTATCAATCTATTTCTTGCAAATTAATCTTTTGATATGTTTTTAAGATTCTCCTATTCTTGAAGAACTCATACCTAAAATTTCAATTTATTTGGATTTATAGAAAAAAATTAAAATTAAAATTCAAAATGATGTCTTGACCGTCAGATCAGCCATGCGTTACGCATGTAGTTTAATGCTGTGAAATAGAGCAACGCAATACTAATCTATAAAATGGAAAAAGCGAGGTTCTAAACAATCAAATTCGAGCCCACCTAAAAATTTCACTAGAAAAATTTCATTAGAGGGGGTTGTTTTGATGCTTAAGATTCATGTTCATGAGAAAAAAAATTAGATTTCAAGTTTTGAAATGGTGCATCTTGTAATGCATTTTTGGAGCATCAATTTTAAATATTTTCACGTTTTCATAGATCTGCTAAATCTACACTATTTTTGAAGCTTTATAATTAGAGATGAATATGTATTTTAAGGCTATCACAAAGATTTCCAGTATTGAAACCATATTTCTCGACACTATTTGAAGGTGCGCTCTATTATGATTTTTTAGAGCCTTGCCTCTGTAGCCGTTTTTTTTTTTTTCCTCAAGTTCAATCTTTTTTTCTCATAAGTTGTTCCAGACATCTTTGGACATTTAAAGTTGGCTCCCCCCAACCTGCAAACATCAACTTCGGGCCTTTTATGGTTCGAAATTGAAGTTTGTGACCTTCTGTGAAATTTTGTTGCAAGTATCAACTTTGAACCTTCAGATTTTAAGAAAAAAAAAGATTAAACATCAAACATTCAAGGGTAGAAGTAAAAGTAATACAAGAAAAGAAAAAAAGGAACTGAAAAAAAACATGAATCTAAACTAAAACATTTTGTGGGATTTCTGAATATTGGTAATTTAGAATGGGAAAATGGTTTGATAGGGCTACAGCCCTGTCAAAATAAGTAAAGCCTCACTCATAACTCATCATGAATTGTAATTCAAGCAATGGAAAACTTTTACATCAATCATCTAGGCTTGAACATTATTGTCGTGAAGAAAAATTAGGATTTCAAGCTCTAAAAATAGCATATATTGTAACAAATTATTTAGACCGTCCATTTTGCCCCAAAAATAAGTGTTTATAGATTAGCAAGATCTTTATATTTTTTAAGTTTCGAATTTTATGTCAGTGTTGGAAAATTGATTTTAGAACCATAATAGAGATTTTTGCTACTGAATAAGGATTTAAGATGAGGCTTTATTTTGTTTTCATGCTTTATAAAAACTTCATCCTTTAGAATGATATTATCATAAATTTTGTTAGTTTCTATAGTATAAACTAAAAAATTGTACATATTATTAGTTTCTTCTTAAAGTTGTTTTCAGCTACCTATTCAGTTTCTAATCGGTTAGTATAAACCAAAAAATTGTACATATTATTAGTTTCTTCTTAAAGTTGTTTTCAGCTACCTATTCAGTTTCTAATCGGTTATGTATGTTGATAAAACTACCTCTTAATGTTTAATAAGCTATTTCTAATAAGCAGAAAACAAGCAATTTAAAAAAAAAATTAACAACCATGTAAAAAAATTTATTTGTGAAAAATGACCAAGTTCAGAATCTTACTAATAGTAAGAAAAAAAGAGAGAAGGATGATAGTGTACCTTACGGCATGTCTATTCGAATTTATTAAAAAATTTTCAAGTAAGAAATTGTCTGTATCTAAGTTTGAACAATTGTAAGTTCTGTGGAAAAAATTTTGTATACTTTTGTGACTCTAGAGGTATTTTTGAATTTAATCCAATCTCTTGACAGTAATGTAGTTTGTCTTTGTTTTTATGGGACTTGGTAAATTTAGTCATTCCACCTGTGTATTCATATATAAAGCAGATGAGGTTACAAACCGTCCTAGACAACGTATGGAAAAAAGAATGTTTATTTTACGTGAAAATATTTTTCAAAAATTATTTTACGTGAAAATATCCGTTCATGTGATTAGATGTGAGAATATTTTTATATTAATTATTCTCCATACATCTTTTCACGCAAAGGAATTCATTCAAGTGAAAATATTCCCTAGAAAATATTTCCACACGCCTTTGGTTGAATGCAAAATCCATTGAACTCAACGAATGCAGGGTGACGACTTACTTGTTTCTAGATCTAGTACTTCGTCGCTTCAAAGTCGTACTGGTTTCCAGAGCTTGAATTTATTTTTTGATTCGGTTTTGAGAAACAACATTGATTTAAAAAAACAAAAGAGAAATTTATGAAATATTTCTCGATACTTAGTATTATTAAATAAACGAAAAGGTTTATATAAAATCGAGGATCTAAACAATCAAATTAGAGCCTACCTTAAAAATTTTACTAGAAAAGGTTGTTTTGATGCCCAAATATCTTCAAATTGATCATCTTGACATCAAGATGCATGGACATGAGAAAAAATTAGATTTCAAGTTTTGGAAATAGTGCATCTTGTCACACAGTTTTGGACCGTCAATTTTCAAGATTTTTATAGATCTGCTTGATCTACACTATTTTTTATGCTTTAAATTTTATAATTAATGATAAAACTATATTTTAAGGTTGCCACAAAGTTTTCCAGTATTGAAAAAATGTTCTCGACACTATTTGAAGGTGTGCTCTACTTTGATTGTTGAGTGCCTCGGCTCTATACAAACTGCACCCTTAATGACATACCCACAAAATTTTTCATTTTACATAGTTACCTTTTTTTTTTTTCTCCCTTTTTTTTATTCCTAAATTGTCCCCTCTTTGGATTTTTAAGATCCGAAGTTACAAATTTTATTTTGATTTTGGAGATCAAAACAACATCTTTTAGTCAAGTTTGATTTTGGATCTTGAAGATCCCAATTCACCTTTGGCTTTATATATAGAGGCCCGATTTCAAAGTTACACGCCTAAAATTGAAAATTGAAAATTGAAATGAAATTCTTTAATTACACTAATTTAAGGCATATTAGCGTAAATTTCTCAAAAATAAAAAATTCTTAATAAAAAATATATATAAAAGATCGAGGCCCAAACATTTAATTAATGATGATGAGATACCCGGACAATGATAAAGGCAAGACGACTAACTTAATGAGATGCTATGCCTTTTTGTCCAAATATTAAAACATTAATTGATAAATTTTAACAAAATTGGTAAACAACAATCCCTTTTATCTCATACATGCTGAATTTGTTATTCTCTCCAAATAGAATTTGCGCCATAGCTGACAACACCAGTGAAATAAGAAGCTAGTAATTGATCACAGTGACATTATACTCCACGGTCAATGAGCCGGTGGCCAACAAAATAGTCCGGAGTTGTGCATAGCCCTGAGCCAGTCTGAAAACTCCATTTCCACCCACCACAGACATCTCCCTCACATCCTGCAGTATAGGGTTCCTCCCGACCACCGTGAGCGTGCTTCCGTTGAATTCGCCATCCGTGAACACAAAGTTGAGCGCCATGATGAGGCTGAACTCAGTCTTAGAACAAGCTGCTTGAATTCCCTGTGCCCTGCCGATAAGCTTCGACGTGAGGTTGGGGCCTTCTGTTAGTGGGTCGTCAGCGACGTATACGCTACCGAAGCTGGTTGGTGACGTTTTTGTGCTATTTGCTTTGGCCACGAGTATGGGGGTGGGGTTTGATCCTTTGCCCACTTCATGGAAGTAGAAGTGGAGGTGACTCACCTTGGGTTGGCCCATGCCTACGGTCTCTCTCCAGTCATCTGACATGGAGGTGGCTATGGCCAAGAAGAAAAGTAGCAACGCCACTGTAGGTGCTCCTTTCATCTTAGATAGATCTTGAATTGAGTTACAAAGAGGTGAGGCGTGCTCTTTATACTCCATGTCCTTTACATAATCCCCAATTTGTATAGGGTTGGTCTAAATAGAGCCCGGGACTGTGCATAAATAAAATAGGGGCACAAATGGTGGACCACAAGACTTGTAAGATGGTTGACTAAATAAAGGCCCATTTATGGTAGACTAAAATGGGATTGTATACCAAGAAACTATTTACTTTTGATAAGGTTACATATACTTACAACCAAATCATGTGAAAATCTGATAGCTCGAGTGTGCTTCAAAGTTCGAGAAAATTACTTTTGAAGTTTGAGCTTGGTCAATGAAAAAAAGTATAGCAAATTAATTTTACATCCAATGGTCAAGGTTAATTGTGAGTACCTTGTACTAAAGATAAATGATTTCCTTGAATAATTTTTTATCTAAAATTATTTCCAGTGGATTTTCGTTTTTATTTGAATATTTTCATATCATCTTTGATCTATCTTATGAACAACTTTGAAAGAAATAGTTTTATGTCAAGCCCTATATTTGATGGGAAAGGTTTATATAAGCGTGCAACTTTAAAATGTAGAACTACAGATGCACCTCAAAAATCCATTGGAAAAGGTTGTTTAAATATTGAAAAACCCTCTAATTGATCATCTCGATGTTCATGTATGACTATGAAAAAAGAAAGGATTTTGAATCCCAGAACTGATGCATCTTACAACACATTATCTAGACCGTCTATTTTCAAGATTTTCATATGTTTATAGATGTACTTGATTTTAATCATTTTTGGTGCTTAAAATTTTAAAATTAGATATGAAAATAGATTATGAGATAAGACTATTTGTACATCAAAATTATACGCTATGATAAAATTTGGAGGTGCGCCTTAAATGGATTGTTTAAGTTTGCAACCTTATAGAAACCACACCCATATTTGACTGTTGCTCAAATAGAAGATCAAGAGTTATGAGGGGAAATTCATAGGGTACATTTTTTTTAGCACCATAAACAGTTTAGTTTGTTTTTTTTGTTTCTTTTTTTGCTTTTTTTTTTTTGTTTTTTTTGTTTTTTTTTTTGGTTTTTTTTTGTTTTTTGTTTTTTTATTTTAAGGTTGATCTAAAGAATGAATCAAAGTAATCATAAGTTATTTCTATCAAAAGAATATCATATGTTTTGGGAAATCGGATCACGGGTTCATGGTCTTGAAGGGCCACAAGAATATCATACGTTGGTCTTGAAGGGCCACAAAATATTTCTCTTATAAATTAATTGGAAATTTATCGGAATACCCCGTAAATACGAAATATTTAATATTTTACCCATTTGCAACTATTCTAACTCAACACGATGTGTTTTTCTATGCGTATTTTGAACTTAAATCAATAAATATAGGTAGATAGTTGAAATATTCATTTTTCTAAATTAATGGAAAGCGTGCGATCATCGTGCTTGGAACTTTCAATGTCTTTAAAGCTAAGCAGTCATTAGAGTAGCATGTGATAGTTTTGGTGATCTTGACAATTTCTTTCTTTGACAATTAATTATTATGGAAAAGTATAATATGATCCAAGATAATATTCGATCATATTGTAGGTTACCCTAGAGTAATTTATATACTTTTTTTTTTCATGTTAATTTTTTTTAATATATGTCATTGACATTCATCCAATTGTCCAGGTTCTTCTAATTTTAAGCTGATGATTTTTTATATGTTTTAAGCGTATCCTATGGAGAGGGCCAAGTGGCCGGTCGGCACATGTCGTAGATGGTTGAAGTAGCGTATAATGTGGAAGAGACACATGTACCGACAAATGTAGGTCAAAAGTAACAGCAATATGGATTATGTATAGGGAAAAGTATATTTAGAGCGAGGCATTAAATAACTAAATTTAATCCTACCACAAAAATTTCATTAAAATGGTTGTTTTGATGTCCAAATATCTTTAAATTGATCATCTAGACATCAAGATGCATAGACATAAGAAAAAAATGCATTGAAAGTTATGAAAATAGTGTATTTTGTAATACATTTTTGGACCGTCAAATTTTAAGTTTTCATAAATATATCGATATGCATTATTTTTTAAGCTTTAAAATTTATAAATAAGTATAAAAATATATTTTAAGGCTATCACAAAGATTTCCAATATTAAATCCACATTTCTTGACACTATTTGAAGGTCGGCTCTAATTTGATTGTTTAGAGCCTATGCTCCATACAAACTGCACCCTTACATATGGGAAAAGTTTATATAGAGGGGAGGCTCTAAACAATCAAAATGAAGTATATCACAAAAAATTCACTATAAGAGGTTGTTTTTATGCCCAAATATCTTCAAATTGATCATCTCGACATCAAGATCTATGGATATGAGAAAAAAAAAAAGATTTCAAGTTTTGGAAATAGTTTGTTTTGTAACAAATTTTTGAACAGTCAATTTTCAAGATTTTTAAGTTTTCATAGATATGTTGATCTACACTATTTTTTAAGCTTAAAACTTTATAAATAAAGCTGAAAATATATTTTAAGGCTATCATAACGAATTTCAATATGGAAACCATGTCTCAACGCTATTTGAAGGTAGGCTCTAATTTGATTGTTTAGAGCCCAGGCTCTATACAAACCACACCCTATATATAAGAAAAATGAGGAAAATGAGTTATGTAATTAAATCGATGATTTGGTTATGGTTTTCAGCCACTAAGGAAGGGAGGGGGGGGGAAATCTCAGCATTCTCATTATGCTTGGAGGTAGGAGTTGTCATCCCAATTCATTTTGGTCACCACCATTGGCAGGTACTTTGAAGCTTAACTTTGATGATAGTTCCCTAGGTAATCCAGTTATTGCAGGTATTGGTGGGGTGCTCAGAAATGGATGAGGTAATGTTATTTTTTCTTTTGCTGGTCCCATTGGTTGTGCTACTGCTAATAAGGCTGAACTAAGTGCAGTGTATCATGGGTTGAAAATTTTCAAGGAGATGAATTGTAGGGATTCTGTTTGGATTGAAGGTGACTCCTTGATCGAAGGCGACTCCTTGAATGTAATAAAGGGAGCAGTGGATGCCTTGGGAATTGCGTTCACTTTGGCTTAGGGTTATGGATATCTCTCCCTGTATCAAAGTTTTTTTTTATCATGTTTACCCGTGAAGCTAATTCTTTAGCTGATGTATTGGCAAATGGGGGGGGGGGGGGCTTCTCTCTTTGGTTATTTTTTATTCTATAATTGGTTTCTAGAGATTAATAAAAGATCGAACATTTGTCAAAAAAAAAAAAAATTGATTTGATAGGGCTGTAGCCCTATCAAAATTAGTAATCCTCACCTCATAACTTATTGAAAATTGCAATTGAAGCGTTAAAAAACCTTTACATATTGTATCTTGGCTTGAAAATTGCAATTGAATTATTAAAAAATCTTTATATGTCCTATCTTGGCTTGAACATTAGGGTGGTGAAAAAAAATAGGATTTTAAGCTCTAAAAACAGTGTATATTGTAAAAAATTATCTAGATCGTCTATTTTGTTATAAAAATAAGTGTTCAAATATCCGAAAGATTTGTATCATTTGCGAGTTTCAAATTTCATTGTCGGTGATGGAAGTTGATTTTAAAGCGATAGACAGTTCTGTTGCCAAAAGTGCTTTCTAGACGAAGATTTGAGATGAGGCTTTCTTTTGTCTTCATAAAGCCTAGGCCTTGTAGCAACCTCATAGAAATAAGAGATGCACTTTCCATAACGCCTATGATTTATTGGAAAAAAAGAGAAAACAATATAGCCTCAGTTTGAAGGAAACTGGTTTGATAGGGCTTTCACCCTATTCAAATAAGTGAAGCCTCACCTCATAACTCATTGAAAATTGCAATTTAAGCATTGTAAAACCTTTATACCATTCATCGCGGCTTGACCATTATGATTGTAAAGAAAAAAAAGGATTTCAAGCTTTAAAAATAGTATATATTGTAACAAATGATCTAAACCGTCCATTTAAAATAAGTGTTCATAGATTCGCAAGATTTGTACCAATTTTTAAGTTTCAAATTTTATTGTTGGTGTTGAAAATTGAATTTAGAGCCACCATAGTTATTTCCAGATGAGAATTTGAGGCGAGGCTTTATTTTATTTTCATAAAGCCTAGGCCTTAGAGAAACTTCATCCCACTAAACCTCATTCGGCAAATACTTTGGGGTGTTTTAAAATCTATCTCCACTACTGGATATAAAATTTGTAGTTCAAAAAATGGTATAGATCTTGGGGATCTGTAAACACTTATTTTTAGGATGAAATGGATGGCCTAGATAAAGTGTTACAGTATATATATATGCTAATTTTAGTACTTGAAGTCTTGATTTTCACAATCATAATGGTGAACACCAAGATGTTTGATTTGAAAGTTTTCATACTCCAAAACTCCAATTTTAGATAAGCTTTGAGGTGACGCTTTACTTATTTTGTTAGGATTTATGGATGCAGCTCCTGCAAGAGTCATGAAGCCTCTTTCTCTTTGCTACTTGGATAGCATCCCGAGTGTGATCGTAGTCCATCTTTCATGTCACGTCGAGAATCATGGACTTGTGGTCACTGAAGATCATCATGTACCCTCATTGCATGGGGTTGCATCTCAAAGGAGTTCTTCAATCTAGCTGCTCCCTTTTGTGGCCGTACAACTAGTGCCACACATTTGAGTTCTATGGGTGAAAAAAATTATAGTATGTTGTTCGAGTTGGCCCGTCAAACACCAGTAGTTACTCCCACTGGAATGTTGAGTTTATCTGGATCTCCTATAATAGAATGCATGTAAATCTGAATATCCAAGTAATTGAAATAATTGTGGGACTGTTGAAGCGCCCACTCAATTATAACACATATAATATGTATTTTCTCAGCATTCTCATGCCTATGTCATGAAGTAGTATAACAAGCCTTATGAGAAAAAAAAAAAAAACTCAATGCCCGTTGGTTTTGCCATATGCAAAACTTTCTTAAACCATAAAGGTTCAACCACACTAATCTCTTGGTAGTAAACCACACAAACCAAGTTATCTTATCCACACAATATATGTCAAAGAGGCCTACCAAGACGGCCTTCTCTATAGTTCATGGTATTAGGTAATCGATGATTCCAACAAACTAACTCACAAGACATATGATCGATACTAAAAAATATGAGTCATGACATATGGGTGTTTAAAACTATAGTATAGACAAAAGACACTTTCTCCTATCTTTATAAAATACTTTCAAGACTCGATGTTTTTCCTTTTTATCATAACTCTTGATTTGGTATATTTTCACAAGCAATAGTTAGAAAATAACATGAAGGTTTGAATGATTTTCTATAAAGAGTTAGTGGACCTCGCAAGTTTAAGGGGTTTTCTCAAAACTATAACTATTGACCTAGGTTTTTTTGCTTAAGAGGTCCAATATTCTTTCAAATGAACGTATTCAGTCTTCAAAATCAATTTACCATATACACCTTTGCTTATTTATTAAGTTATGTTACAGCCAACAAACATAAATCTATCTTACGATTTTATCCAAAACGAAACACAACTAAAAGTTGTTTATCAAAATCTAACAAATATACAGATATTTTCTCGGCAAATATTTGGAGACTTTAACATGAGATCCTCAACATATGCAACACACCATATCACCATAAATTATCGAGAGGATGGTCAACAATATCGGGTTCCATTGAAACACTCCAAATATGCTACATATTTGATTGAGTCATATCCATATCTCATGTTTGATATTTAGGTCCATAGATCTTGATCAAACTACATCTCCATGTATTTTACTACCTTAATTAGTTCATACAATCACAAAGAGGCTCAAAAACACTTGGTATTAAAAAACTGGCTCTTTTAAACTTGTTAGTCCCTATCAACTAATGTCCATACAATACATACATATGTACAAAACTAGCCAAGTTATAAATGAAGCATAAAGAATGATAAATAAATTAATGAATCCTCTTTATTTATATGACCTTACCATGCAATGTGGGATAGATTTCATACCTCGTAGTGTATGGTACCGGGGCTTACTTGATCTTGGATTTTCTTACTAACGAATTTTGGTAGTATTCGGAGAGCACACAACTGATGGAGAATCACATGGTCATCAAAGTGTCCATCTTTTCGGTCTTTGGATTTTCCCCTTTTTATACCATGAAAAAACACTCTTCTTCATGCCATCACGCCAAAAATCACAATTTCAATTCTCTTTATCGATCTTTAGAGTTTCTATACGGCCACTGTCTCTTTACATATCGCTTCACTATGAATATGCTTTTACATGTATTGTGTTTCTACTAGTTTTTACAGTTCCCTGATTGAGCACCCTTCATATAGAGTGTCATGTCTCTCTAATATTGTATTACCTCTCCCTGAGTTTTACTATTATAAACCATACTCATGACACACTATAAAACCTGAACGAGTCCTAAAAAGGCATCTATTATGAGCAATACAAAGATGCGCCTTAACAAATATTTTTTCTTGAGACCATTTTTGTTGCAAACTAGACTCAAAACTAAAACTAAACATTATGGTGTGAATCCCAAATAGTATTTTTCTACATGGAAGTAAATAAGTGACATTCATGTCATAAAATATGTTATACTGCAGAATTCTAAGATAAACTCTATCTTGTAAAATTATATTTTCTCTCTATCCACTTGGAGTTTCCCTTTTAAACTTCTTTTATTCAAAAGTAGACACAAAAGGGCAGTAATTATCTTTCTGCGAACCTCATATCCCATTGTTAAGTAGACTTGTCAAAAATGGATATTTACATCTCAAACAAACACACCAAACCACATAAATTCAGGATGACTTTTATCCAATAAAGAAATATTTTTCTTTATTTCCCATGGATATTTCTCTCTCAAATAATTATTTTTAGATAGTAGACTCAAAATAGCACCTTAAGAACTCAGTGTGGACCTCAAAACATTATGTTAACAATAGAAATAAAATCATGACATTCATATCACTGAAACAGTTTTCATTGTAGAAAACAACACTTGCACATACTTCAATAAAAGGACCATATCTTTCAAACCGCAAGTGATTTCTTCATAAATTTTTTTTTTTTTTTAAAGTAAACTCAATTTGATGAATTAAAGGAAAATATAACTGAGAAATAAAATTATTTTCATGGTGAAAAATTTCACAGAATTCAATGTACAGTTCCTGAATTTTGCAGGTTCAGAATTGACACCTCTTAATGATGAGTCCATAACACTCAATTCCCCGTAATCTCCTACTGAAATTTTGTAAGAAGATCTTACTCTAAAAAACATAAGTATCGTTGCGGTATATATTAGAGAAATATCTCTTCTTCTTATTCATATCAGTGCTCCAAAACAATACAGGAAACCCTATTCTGCAGAGTACATTTGCGGCATAGGAATCATGCCAATAATCATTTCAGAGGTTTCCCATAGGACAACAAAGCCATTGTCTTTCAAATGTCTGGCTTTTAACTCATAAAAATAGTGAAACAAAAGAGATATGGTAGCATGAAACCTCACTTTGATACCAATGAAAGTTAGGCAAGGTGATCTAGCATAATGTATATAGTTTTTAATTTTTTTTCTTTTCACCGACTAGAACACTTACAAATGTCCAAATACAATAAAACTCTATTGAAATAAACAAATAAATAACCAAAAGTAGTTCTGACATGCTGCTATTAATTGCAACATCATTTATTCAATAAATAAAACCAAAACAATGCTTATGAGAAATAAAATCTAGCAAACCACAAAGCAAGATACTAGAGGATTACCTCAACCGGACATAGTACACCTCACACTGGATCTCCTCCTCTAATGGTGTACGGATCAATAGTCTAGCTCAGATCTTAGAAAGATGGGCAACTCCGACCTCATCAAAGAATAACCCATAAATCTTCATCGGTGGCCAGGTAATAGGGTTTTCCAACTCGATTGACCTAGCACGTCAAACGAAATCTGAGTATCGGCAAGCATTTACCTATCTCGATCCCTCCCTTTATCCCTCAAGATCATATTTCCTCGGTCCCTCAAGACCATATTCTCTTGGTCTTTCAGAATCATTCCCCTACTGAAGTTGTTTGTTCGGATATATCAGATATTGATTACATGCTTTCGTAAGGCCTTTAATGGCACAAAAGTTCAGCACATTCAATGACTCAATTATTCATCATCAAACACTCACGAACCTTGACATGTGTACACCCTATGCCCATCCATACATATTAGCATAGCACTCTCAAACAAGAGCTTTGTAAAGGAGAAACAACACAAGAAAATTTTATTTTAAAAAAAAACAAATCAAGGAAATTTCATCAGTCATAGAATCATTCTAAAATGATACATGAATGACATTTCCTCAGTAGTGGATAACGGTGACATTGTAGTGCTCTATAGCGTTCAGAGTTGTTGTATCGTTGGAGTAGGTTTGTTTAACACCATAGGCATGAGCCAGGCGGAAGGCTCTGATACCTCCAATAATCGACAACTCCCTCACCTTAAGCGGAACTAGATTCCTCCCCATCACAATGAGAGTGCTACCTTTGAACTTGCCATCTGTGAATACTAAGTTGTGGGACTCGAACAAACTGAGCTCAGTTTGGGATGTGAAAGCATACAGGCCTTGTGCCTGACCAATAACCTTGGATGTGAGCTTCGGTCCTTCGGTCAAGGGATCGTCAATAACAACAACCTCGCCAAAGAGAGTGGGCAAGGCATTTGCCGTGTTGGCTTTGGCCACGGTCACTGACGTAGGCTTCTTTGCTACATGGAGGTCATGTAAGTAGGAATCAAAGCAGCTCACTTTTGGTTCACCTAGGCCTAGCTGTGCTTGGCAAATGGGCATGGAGGAGAAGAAGAGCAACAATGACGCCATGCAGGTGGCTAATGCTTCGTTCCCTCTCATCTTGGATTCAATGAGATGTTTGATGAAGGTAGTTTCTTTTATACATGGCCCGGTCTGAAAACTCCTTGGTAATATCTGTGAAAAACCTTACCTTAAAAAAAAACAAAACAAGTATTTGGGAAAAACCTTATTGCCAGGTTATGTTGGTGGATGGCGTAATGAACTAGAAAAGAAGGGTCTTTTTGCAATTGTTTCACTTGGAATTGCCGTTCAAATATTTGGGGAAAGCCCTCATTTGATTTGGGATATGCTAGTTATTATATCTTTCTTTGATTTTGATGTTGTTATTATATTCTTTATTTTATGTGTGTGGTTTTGCTTATAGCCTAGGCTCTAAACAATCAAATTAGAGCCTACTTCAAATAGTGTTGAGAAATGTGATTTCAATATTGGAAATTTCTGTGATAGTCTTAAGATATATTTTCATATTTATTTATAAAGTTTAAAGCTTCAAAATATCTTGAAAATTGAAGGTCCAAAAATGCGTTACAAAATATACTATTTTCAAGACTTGAAATCCATTTTTTTGTCATGTCCAGATATCTTGATGTTGAGATGATCAATTAGAAGATATTTGGGCATCAAAGCAACATCTTCCAACGAAATTTTTGAGATACGCTTTAATTTGATTGTTTAGAGCCTTGGTTCTATAGACTTTTCCCTTACGGGGAATAATGTGGTCGTGCCTTACTAATTGAAGCCTTTAGATGCAAAACACTTGTCTTGACCATCCTGCCCTCCTCCGTTTAGTAGCAATATTTTTCTCAAATGTGTAAAACCGAACTAAAAAGAAGAGGAAGTAGAAACATGTAATTAATGGATGGAAAAAGTTTATATAAGGATGCAACCTTATAATGTACAACTACGGATGCAGCTCAAAAATCCATCAAAAAAGGTAGTTTTAATGTTGAAAAACCCTTTAATTGATCATCTCGGCATCGACATGTATGACCATGAAAAATACAAAGATTTTAAGTCTCAGAAATGGTGCATTTTACAACAAAGTATCTGCACCGTCAATTTTTAAGATTTTCATATGTCTATAGATCTACTTGATTTTAATCATTTTAAAATTTAAAATTTTATAATTAGATATAAAAATAAAATTTTAAAATAATCTTAAAAACATTTTATATCAAAATTATATATCATGATAAAATTTGAAGGTGCACCTTACCTCTACAGCTACGGATGCATCCGTATGCAATTAGCACCATTAATGGATATGTATGGGTGGGATGTAAGATTAAAGATACTCTGTAGAGAGAAAAACCTATCATTGGGCAAGTGGCATCTAGTGGCGAGCAATATTTTTGGCACAGCTCTTATTGTCGAGTCGTGATTTTGATGGTTTAAAGTACACAACATGCTATAATTTTTTTTATGTTTTTTACATGTCATTTTAGATGAAACTGGGGCATATGTAGTTTTCAGTGGGTACGCTGTTACAAAAACCCCTCTTATAAAATAAAATAACCAAAGTGCCCCCAACAATTTTAAGGGGTACCTGGTTATTTTAGTTTATTAGAATCATTTATTTTTTATTTTTAGATAGTGAATCTTATTGATAACTACACGTCCCAAATATATCAAAAACTAAAGAAAGAGACTGTGCTTAATTGGTTAACGCTCGGTGATTTGTACCACATGTATCAATTTGAAGAATCAAAATGGTGGTATTTTTGAAATAAAAAAAAGGTAAAAAGGCTATATACGTAAAATTGAAGAAATTCTTTAACAACACCAATTTAGGGGTTAGTAGCTTAAATTTTTCAAACCAAAAAAAGCATCCTTAATAAAAAATCGATACAATGCGGCATATTCTAGGAGCCCAAACTATGTAGTTGAATAAATCTTTCTCTATATGTTACGGGTCGAGGGTTCCTCCTTCTGCTTCTCCTTCTTCAAACTCCGATTTGTACTGTTCATATAAAAATGTCTGATCAACGATAGAACTTGATCCAATTTGGATTATATGTAATGGATTCCTTCGTTCGAACCGAAAAAGCAATGATCATTATAAAAAAAATAAAAAGGCTATACACGTATAATTGAGGAAATTGTTTTAACAACACTAATTTAGGGGTTAGTAGCTTAAATTTCTCAAACAAAAAGAACACATCCTTAATAAAAAAATTGTAAACTATCGAGCACTCCAAATATTCAATAAATGATAATGAGACCCCCTGATGATAAAAGGCAACACGGCTAACTTGATGAGACTTTGTCCTATGGAGCATAGAGGATTAAGATTTAAGGGCTTTTTGTGGTCCCTAGTCTTCTTCATTCCCCTCAAGAAAGATGTCTTCGAGGCAAAATTGCATCCATCGCGATTCTCATCAATCAAGTAATGCCACACCACAAATTACAACATTTATTGATGAATCTGAAGAAAGATATTGGTAGACAAGAACCCCTTTTATCATAAAAAGCTAGCAATGGACCACAGTGATTTTGATTTTGGAGATCAAAACAACATCTTTTAGTCTAAGTTTGATTTTGGATCTTGAAGATCCCAATTCACATTTGGCTTTATATATAGAGGCCCGATTTCATAGTTACACGCGTAAAATTGAAAGTTGAAAATTGAAATGAAATTCTTTAATTACACTAATTTAAGGCATATTAGCGTAAATTTCTCAAAAATAAAAAATTCTTAATAAAAAAAATATGTAAACGATCGAGGCCCAAACATTTAATTAATGATGATGATATACCCGGACGATGATAAAGGCAAGACGGCTAACTTAATGAGATGCTATGTCTTTTTGTCCAAATATTAAAACATTAATTGATAAATTTTACCAAAATTGGTAAACAACAATCCTTTTTATCTCATACATGCTGAATTTGTTATTCTCTCCAAAAAGAATTTGCGCCATAGCTGACAACACCAGTGAAATAAGAAGCTAGTAATGGATCACAGTGACATTATACTCCACAGTCAATGAGCCGGTGGCCAACAAAATGGTCCGGAGTTGTGCATAGCCCTGAGCCAGTCTGAAAGCTCCATTTCCACCCACCACAGACATCTCCCTCACATCCTGCAGTATCGGGTTCCTTCCGACCACCGTGAGCGTGCTGCCATTGAATTCGCCATCCGTGAACACAAAGTTGAGGGCCATGGTGACGCTTAACTCTGTCTGAGAAGAAACTACTTCAATTCCCTGTACCGTGCCGATCAGCTTCGAAGTGAGGTTGGGGCCTTTTGTTAGTAGGTCGTCATGCACGTAGATGCTACCAAAGCTAGTCGGTGAGGCCTGGGTGCTATTCAATTCGGCCACGAGTACGGATGTGGGGTTTGGTCCGGTGAGCACTCCTTGGAAGTAGAAGTGGAGGTGGCTCACCTTGGGTTGGCCTATGCCTTGCCTCTCTCTCCAGTCATCTGACATGGAGGTGGCTATGTCCATGAAGAAAAGCAGCAACAAGGCGAATGCCATGGTCGGTGCTCCTCTCATCTTTCATATATCTTGAATTGAGTTGCAGAGAGACAATCCCCACTGTCCTC
Source organism: Amborella trichopoda (assembly GCF_054954075.1). Classification (NCBI taxonomy): domain Eukaryota; kingdom Viridiplantae; phylum Streptophyta; class Magnoliopsida; order Amborellales; family Amborellaceae; genus Amborella; species Amborella trichopoda. Next base: position 50,569,218 of record NC_142344.1, on the reverse strand, counting down.
ACAGTTTTATTAGGTTCACCTTAATGAGGACTTTGCATGAATAAAATAAGGCCACGCATATGGTCGTCCCAGGAGACCTTGTAAAATGCTGAAATAAAAATAAGGAAAAAGTTTGTAGTCCCAGGAGACCTTGTAAAATGATCAAATAAAAATAAGGAAAAATTTTATAGTCTCAGGAGACCTTGTAAACTGCTCAAATAAAATAAGGAAAAAGTTTATATAAAGCCGAGGCTCCAAACAATCAAATTAGAGCCCCCCTCAAAACTTTCACTAGAAAAGGCTGTTTTGATGCCCAAATATCATCAAATTGATCATCTCGGCATCAAGATGCATGGAAATCAGAAAAAAACGGATTTCAAATTGTGGAAATAGTGCATATTGTAACGCATTTTTGGACCATCAATTTTCAAGATTTTCAAGTTTTTATAGATCTGTTCGATGTACACTATTTTTGAAGCTTTAAATTTTATAATTAAATATGAAAATATATTTTAAGGCCATCAGAAAGATTTTTCATATTGAAACTACAGTTCTCGACTCTATTTGTAGGTGCGCTCTACTTTGATTGTTGAGAGCCTCAGCCCATACTCCACCGAGTAACAGCAATCGGTTGGGATAATTTTCAAGATTTCATATCATCTCTTATATACCATGAACAACTTTGAAAGAAAGTTTTGAGTCTGTAAAACCATAGATTTGATTGTTGCCTCAGTAGACAATCTAGATTTATCATCGAGGGGAAATTGATATGGTACATTCTTTTAAGCTCCATTCCCCCATGGCCATTTTTCCATGTAAGGTACACAATAATCACCATTAGAGCCTTTTCCTAACTGTATGAAATTAGCTATACAAATTCAGATCTGCTATTTTGTTCTATGAAAGGCTATATCCTCAGTGTGACCATAAATCCGCAGATCTTTTTTTACCATTTCTAACCTTATCTTTTTAGTTATGCCCCTTATCCTTTTTTAGCCTTCTACTTGAAACAACTCTCACCTCTTTATAATTGTTATACTTCTACTTGAAACAACTCTCACCTCCTTATAATTATTATACTAGGTCTGTGTTGCACATAACCAGCCCACCTAAGTCTACTATCTCTCATTTTATCGTCTATTGAAGTCACACCTAAGTCTAATTTCTCTCATCTTATCGCCTATTGAAGTTATACCTAAGTTCTCCCGAATATATTTATTTCGAATTTTGTCCCTTCTTGTCTTGTCACTCATCCATCTCATCATCCTCATTTCAGCTACACTCATCCAATGGGTATATTGTTGCTTGACGTTCCAACATTCTACTCCACAAAGAAAAACTGGTCTCACAGTTGTCTATAAAACTTCTCTTTCAGCTTCATTGGTATGTGACGATCACATAAGGCTTTGGTTACACATAACCACTTTGTCGACTAGCTCTAATTCTATAGGCGAAAGATTGTATATAATAACACCCCTTATGTCACAATAGATGAGAAATTTTATTATGGATTTTGTTCGCAATGATATATCCTCAACCACTTGATTTCGAATCTAATGGTCAGTAATGATTGTGACTTCCTTTTGTAAAAAATAAATAGTCTCATTGTATACATATCATTTTCTTTATTTGACAAATTAAATAGCTATTAAGCTATGGTAAAGTATAATATGATCCATATGATTAATATTTGATCATATTATAGGTTATTAAAAGAATACGTTTTATTGTATTTTATCTTCTTAAATTTTCTGAATGTTAAAAATCTTTTCAGTTTTCGTTGGCATTCGCCCAATCGCCCACGTTCCCCGATTCTCGTTGATGATTTTTATAGGTTTTAGCTCTTGAGTCTCGGACGGGTCATGCAAGTTGAGACAAACTTTATCTTCCTATACTTTATTCATTTTAGGTATCATGTGGAAGGGACAAACCTATTGAGAAACTTAGGTCCAATTGCCAAAGGAACTGCAATAAAAATAAATAAATAGTTAAGGGTATAGTTTATTGTGCGTCCCTAGATCAAAACAACGGATCGGGCCGACTAGTCGGTCCTGGCCCGATCTGGTTAGTCCACTCGATTCCAACTAGATCGCTGATTAGTGCCCGATTTTTTTCGAAAAAAATGCAATTTCGGTAAAAAAATTCCAAAAAACTCAAAAAGTCCCAAAAAATTGTAAAAATGTTTAAAATTAACATGCATTGTTTTTTTATATTATCAAATAAAAAAAGAAAAAAATAAAAATCATAAGCAAAATTGGGTTTCGGAGAAAATGATTAGACACCTGAAGCATTACTTTTTTCAGTGATCAATATATAATAAATATATAATATTAATATGCAATCAATATATACTATACAATATAAATTAAATTAATAAAATAAAAATAAAAATATAATATAAAATATAATATGATATAATATTATAAAATATTATAATAGTTCAACTCGAACCATGCTTTTTTTTGGGTATTTTAGAATTCAATTAAAAATATCAGTAAAATATAAAATTGTTCATCCCTTTGTGACAAATTTGATAAATTTCCATTCCTCTCATATCTGTGTCTATGTGTATGTCTATGTGCCGCTTAGGGGGTTGGTGGTGTAGGTATTAGATTGAAGATCAAATCAGACGAACAACGCAAAATTTTTATATCCCCCGAGTTGAGGGACCTGCGAGCTTGGCACCTTGTCGGGCCTGACCAACTTTGGTGCGCTTGAGTCTACTCACCCAAGGCAGCAAACCTTGCAGTTAGCAAATAAAAAATTTGAAAGAGTATATAAAGTTTTAAGTAGAAAAATAGAAGAAGGAAAATTGTTTCATGCGAGCTGGACCGTATTTCTACATTATGGGGTCCAGAGGTATAAAGCATCCATCTTAAAGATGGATGCAAATAGATAGTCCATCGAAAAACAAGTCTAACTAACATGATATGCAACACACGATATCACCATAAATTATCGAGAGGATGGTCAACAATATCGGGTTCCAGTGGAACACTCCCAATATGCTACATATTTGATTGAGTCATATCCATATCTCATGTTTGATATTTAGCTCCATAGATCTTGATCAAACTACATCTCCATGTATTTTACTACCTTAATTAGTTCACACAATCACAAAGAGGCACAAAAACACTTGGTATTAAAAAACTAGCTCTTTTAAACTTTTTAGTACCTATCAACTAATGTCCATACAATACATACATATGTAAATGAAGCATAAAGGATGATAAATAAGTGAATGAATCCTCTTTCTCTATATGACCTTACCATGCAATGTGTGATAGATTTCATACCTTGTAGTGTATGGTACCGGGGCTTACTTGATCTTGGATTTTCGTACTGACGAATTGTAGTAGCATTGGGAGAGCACACAACTGATGGAGAATCACTTGGTCATCGAAGTGTCCATTTTTTAGGTCTTTGGATTTTCCCCTTTTTATACCATGAAGAAATGCTCTTCTTCATGCCATCACTCCAAAAATCACAATTTCAATTCCCCTACCGATCTTTAGAGTTTCTATACAGCCACCGTCTCTTTACATATCCCGTCATTATGAATATGCTTTTACATGTATTGTGTTTCTACTGTTTTTTACAGTTCCTAGATTGAGCACCCTTCATATAGAGTGTCATGTCTCTCCTACATTGTATTACCTCTCTCTGAAGTTTTACTGTTATAAATCATACTCATAGCACACTATAAAACTTGAACGAGTCCTGAAAAGGCTTCTATGATGAGGAGTACAAAGATGTACCTTAACATGTCATATCTTTCGACTTACTACAAAATAGAACATGAGCATCCCATGAAAAATCTATGGTATCCCTCATCGCACAAAGAGTTTGTCTTTGAAAGTTTTTGAGTATGAAAGTAGACTCAAAATCAATATTTATTGTCATCACCAAATCACACCATCTAATGACTCTTTTAATTAGTGACATTCACATCAGAATACAGTTTTCATAGAACAAAATCAGGTTGTGCACCTCTCAATATAATAATTATTTCTCTCAATTAGCAAATATTTTTTCCCGAGACCATTTTTATTGCAAACTAGACTCAAAACTAAAACTAAACATTATGGTGTGAATCCCAAATAGCATTTTTCTACATGGAATTAAATAAGTAACATTCATGTCATAAAATATGTTAAACTGCAGAATTCTAAAATAAATACTGTCTTGTAAAATTATATTTTCTCTCTATCCACTTGGAGTTTCCCTTTTAAACTTCTTTTATTCAAAAGTAGACACAAAAGGGTAGTAATTATCTTTCTGTAAGCCTCATATCCCTTTGTTAAGTAGACTTGTCAAATATGGATATTTACATTTCAATCAAACATACCAAACCGCAGAAATTCAGGATGACCTTTTTCTAATAAAGAAATATTTTTCTTTCTTTCCCATGGATATTTCTCTCTCAAATAATTAATTTTAGATAGTAGACTCAAAATAGCACCTTAAAAACTCAGTGTGGACCTCAAAACATTATGTTAAGAATAGAAATAAAATCATGACATTCATATCACTGAAACAGTTTTCGTTGTAGAAAACAACACTTGCTCATACTTAAATAAAAGGATCATATCTTTCAAACCACAAGGGATTTCTTCATAAAATTATCTTTTTTTTAAAGTAAACTCAATTTGATGAATTACAGTCAAATATTACTAAGAAATAAAATTATTTGCACGATGGAAACTTTCATAGAATTCAATGTACAGTTCCTGAATTTTGCAGGTTTAGAATTGACACCTCTTAATGATGAGTCCATAACACTCAATTCCCCGTAATCTCCTACCTAAATTTTGTAAGAAGATCCTACTCTAAAAAACATACGTATCATTGCGGTATATATTAGAGAAATACCTCTTCTTCTTATTCATATCAATGCTCCAAAACAAGAGAGAAAACCTTATTCTACAGAGGACATTTGCGGTATAGGAATCATGCCAGTAATCATTTCAGAGGCTTCCCATTGGACAACAAAGCCATTGTCTTTCAAATATCTGGCTTTTAACTCATAAAAATAGTGAAACGAAAGAGATATGGTAGCATGACACCTCACTCTGATACCAAAGAAAGTTAGACAAGGTGATCTAGCACAATGTATATAGTTTTTAATTTTTTTTCTTCTCACCGACTAGAAAACTTACAAATGTCCAAATACAATAAAACTCTATTGAAATAAACAAATAAATAACCAAAAGTAGTTCTGACATGCTGCTATTAATTACAACATCATTTATTCAATAAATACAACCAAAACAATGCTTATGAGAAATAAAATCTAGCCAACCACAAAGAGAGATAATAGAAAATTACCTCAAACGGACTTAGTACACCCCACACTGGGTCTCCTCCTCTAATGGTGTACGGATCAATGATCTAGCTCAGATCTTTGAAAGATGGGCAACTCCGACCTCATCAAAGGATAACCCATAAATCCTCATCGGTGCCCTGGTAATAGGGGTTTTCCAACTGAATTGACCTAGCACGTCAAGCGAAATCTGAGTATCGGCAAATAGCATTTGCCTATCTCGGTCCCTCCCTTTGTCCCTCAAGATCATATTCCCTTGGTCCCTCAAGACCATATTCTCTTGGTCTTTCTGAATCATTCCCCCACTAACGTTGTTTGTTCAGGCATATCAGATGTTTATTACATGCTTTCGTAAGGTCTTTAATGGCATAAAAGTCCAGCACACTCAATGACTCAATTATTCTTCATCAAACATTCATGAACCTTGATATGTGTACACCCTATGCCCATCCATACATATTAGCATGGCACTCTCAAACAAGAGCTTTGTAAAGGAGAAACAACACAAGGAAATTTTATTTAAAAAAAAACAGCTCATGGAAATTTCATCAGTCATAGAATCATTCTAAAACGATACATGAATGACATTTCCTCAATAGTGGATAACGGTTACATTGTAGTGCAGTATAGCATTCAGAGTTGTTGTATCGATGGAGTAGGTTTGTTTAAGACCCTAACCACGACCCAAACGGAAGGCTCTGGTACCTCCAATAATTGACAACTCCCTCACCTTAAGCGGAACTAGATTCCTCCCCATCACAATGAATGTGCTACCTTTGAACTTGCCATCTGTGAATACTAAGTGGTGGGACTCGAACATACTGAGCTCAGTTTGGGATGTAAAAGGATACAGACCTCGTGCCTGACCAATAACCTTGGATGTGAGCTCTGGTCCTTCGGTCAAGGGGTCGTCAATAACGACGACCTCGCCAATGAGAGTGGTCGAGGCATTTTTCATGTTGGCTTTGGCCACGGTCACTGCCATAGGCTTCTCTACGACAAGGACGTCATGTAAGTAGAAATCGAAGCAGCTCACTTTTGGTTCACCTAGGCCTAGCTGTGCTTGGCAAATGGGCATGGAGGAGAAGAAGAGCAACAATGGAGCCATGCCAGTGGCTAATGCTTCGTTCCCTCTCATCTTGGATTCAATGAGATTGTTGATGAAGGTAGTTTCTTTTATACATGGCCCAGTCTGAAAACTCCTTGGTAATATCTGTGAAAGACTTTACCTCAAAAAAAAAACAGAACAAGTATTTGGGAAAAACCTTATTGCCAAGTTGTGATGAACTAGAAAAGAAGGGTTATCTTGCAATTGTTTCACTTGTAAAGAAGGGTCTTCTTGCAATTGTTTCACATGTAATTTCCGTTCAAATATTTGGGGAAAATCCTTATTTGATTTGTGCTAGTTATTATATCTTTCTTTGATTTTGATGTTGTTATTTTATTTTTTACTTTATGGGTGTGATTTTGAACAATCAAATTAGATCCTACTTCAAATAGTGTTGAGAAATGTAATATCAATATTGGAAAGCTCTGTGATAGCCTTAAGCTATATTTTGACATTTATTTATAAAATTTAATGTTTCAAAATATCTTGAAAATTGACAGTCCAAAAATATGTTACAAAATATACTATTTCCAAAACTTGAAATCTATTTTTTTCTCATGTCCAGGCATCTTGATGTTGAGATGATCAAGTTGAAGATATTTGGGCATCAAAATAACATCTTCCAACGAATTTTTTGAGATAGGCTCTAATTTGATTGTTTAGAGCCTAGGTTCTATCGACTTTTCCCTTACAGGGAATAACATGGTAGTGCCTTAATAAATGAAGCCTTTAGATGCAAAATACTTTTCTTGACCCTCCTGCCTCCTCCGTTTAGTAGCAATATTTTTCTCAAACGTGTAAAACCCAACCAAAAAGAAGAAGAAGTAGAAACATGGAATTAATGGATGGAAAAAGTTTATATAAAGATGCAACCTTATAATGTAAAACTACGGATGGACCTCAAAAATCCATCGAAAAAGGTAGCTTTAATGTTGAAAAACCCTTTAATTGATCATCTCGGCATCGAGATGTATGACCATGAACAATACAAAGATTTTAAGTCTCAGAAATAGTGCATTTTACAACATATTATCTACACCGTCCATTTTTAAGATTTTCATATGTTTATAGATCTACTTGATTTTAACTATTTTTAAAATTTAAAATTTTATAAAGAAATATAAAAATAAAATTTGGAAATAATCCTAAAAACGTTTTATATCAAAATTATATATCATGATAAAATTTGAAGGTGCACCTTACCTCTACAGCTACAGATGCATCCGTATGCAAACAACACCATTAATGGGGAAAGGATTTAAGCATTTGCTTTAAATTTTATAATTAAATATGAAAATATATTTTAAAGCCATCACAAAGATTTTTAGTTTTAAAACTACAGTTCTCGACCCTATTTGAAGGTGCGCTTTACTTTGATTGTTGAGAGCCTCAGCCTATATATGGTGCTCCACCAAGTAACAGCACTCGGTTGGGAAAATTTTCAAGATTTCATATCATCTCTTATATACCTTGAACAACTTTGAAAGAAATTTTTGAGTCAGTAAAACCCTAGATTTTATTGTTACCCCAGTAGGCGATCTAGATTTATCATCGAGGGGAAATTGATAAGGTACAATCTTTTGAGCTACATCCCCCCATGGCCATTTTTCCATTTAAGGTACACAATAATCACCATTAGAGCTTTTTCCTAACTGTATGAAATTAGTTACACGAATTCAGATATGCTATTTTGTTCTATGAAGGGCTATATCCTTAGTGTGACCATAAATCCCCATATCTTTTCTTACTATTTCTAACCATATCTTTTTAGTTCTGCCGCTTACCCTTTTTGAGCCTTCTACTTTAAACAACTCTCTCCTCCTTATAATTGTTATACTAGGTCTGCATTGTATATAACTAGCCCACCTAAGTCTATTTTTTCTCATCTTATCGCCTATTGAAGCCACACCTAAGTCTAATTTCTCTCATCTTAACGCGTATTGAAGTCATACCTAAGTTCTCTCGAATATATTCATTTCGAATTCTGTCCCTTATTGTCTTGTCACTCATCCATCTCAACATCATCATCTCAGCTACGCGTATCCAATGAGTATATTGTTTCTTGACCTTCCAACATTCTGCTCCATAAAGAAAAACTGGTCTCACAGCTGTCTATAAAACTTATCCATCAGTTTCATTGGTATGTGACGATCACATAAGGCTCTGGTTACACATAACCACTTTGTCCACTAGCTCTAATTCTATATGCGAAAGATTGTATATAATAACACCCCTTATGTCACAATAGTTGAGAAATTTTATTATGGATTTTGTCCCCAATGATATATCCTCAACCACTTGATTTTGAATCTAATGGTCAGTAATGATTATGACTTCCTTTTGTAAAAAATAAATAGTCGCATTGTATACATATCATTTTCTTTATTTGACAAATTAAATAGCAATTAAGCTATGGTAAAGTATAATATGATCCATATGATTAATATTTGATGATATTATAGGTTATTAAAAGAATAAGTTATATTGTACTTTATCTTCTTAAATTTTTTGAATGTTAAAAATCTTTTCAGTTTTCGTTGACATTCGCCCAATCGCCCACGTTCCCCTAATCTCGTTGATGATTTTTATAGGTTTTAGCTCTGGAGTCTCGGAAGGGTCATGCATGTTGAGACGAACTTTATCTTCCTATACTTTATTCATTTTAGGTATCATGTGGAAGGGACAAACCTATTGAGAAACTTAGGTCCAATTGCCAAAGGAACTGCAATTTTGGTAAAAACAAATGAAATTTTGGTAAAAAAATTCCAAAAAACTCAAAAAATCCCAAAAAATTGTAAGAATGTTTAAAATTTACATGTATTCTTGTTTATATTATCACACAAAAAAAGAAATAAATAAATATCATAAGCATAATTGGGTTTCGAAAAAAATGATTAGACACCTGAAGCAATACTTTTTTCAGTGATCAATATATAATAAATATATAATATTAATATGTAATCAATGTATACTATATAATATAAATTAAATTAATAAAATAAAATTATAATATGTAATATAATATGATATAATATTAAAAAATATTATAATATTTCAACTCGAACCATGCTTTTTTTTGGGTATTTTAGAATTCAATTAAAAATATCAGTAAAATATAAATTTGTTCATCCCTTTGTGACAAATTTGATAAATTTCCATCTCTCTCATATCTGTGTCTATGTGCCCCTCGGGGGGTTAGTGGTGTAGGCATTAGATTGAAGCTCAAATCAGATGAACAACGCAAAATTTTTATATCCCCCAAGTGGAGGGACCTACGGGCTTGGCACCTTGTCGGGCCTGACCAACTTTGTTGCGTCTGAGTCTACTCACCCAAGGCAGCAAACCATGCAGTTAGCAAATAAAAAATTTGAAATAGTAAATAAAGTTTTAAGTAGAAATATAGAAGAAGGAAAATTGTTTCATGCGAGTTGGACCGTATTTCTACATTATGAGGTCCAGAGGTATAAAACATCAATCTTATAGATGGATGCAAATGGATAGTTCATCTAAAAACAAGTTTAACTAACGGTCCAAATGTTTTCTTAATGATTATTATTTCTAGTTTTCAAATTGTTATTATTTTTTCATATTCATGATTTCCATGGTAAAGATTATATATTCTCTAAAAATTAGGATCAAATTATATTTTAAAAAATATCTTTATTGCCAAGCTCGCATTTTTACAATATGCGGGCTAGTTGCATAGAAATCATAAGCTGGCCACATTGAAACCGTGTGTCCATAGAAGAATAGGGAAAGAAAAAAAAGGAGAAATAAATAAAAAATGGTATAACAATGCATTTATCGGTCGATATTTAGAAAAAATCGCCGATTAAGTCACTAATCGGCTGATTTGTCCGATTAGTTGGCTGATTAGTACAATGAAACAAAATTTCTTCATACATGACCGTTGGAATTGAGCCAGATTGGGATCGGCTAATGACTGATCCAAGTTAGTCGGCCGATTATTAAAAATCAGCTGATCTTTTAAACGTTGTGCTAGGGGTGGTAACGGGTCGGTAGGGTATGGGTTCAGCCAAACCTGGACTTGGAAAAATGATATGGGACCCGGACTTGGACCTGACCAAACCTGAATTGACTGAACCTAGACCCAAACCAAGAGCTAAATCTGAAAATATAGTGTGGGAGCCAGACTCAATCAGACCCTGACCTGAACTCAAACATGATCCGTCAGTTTTTTGGATACCCAATCCCAGATCAGGTCTACCCCTTGGGTCGTAGGTCCATTGCCACCCATACTGGGTGCATAAATCCGCCGCCCAATTTTTTTCATGGATTAGATATGAAAACATGCTCTATCAAGTAGATTGAAATGCATTTTTGGTTTCCTTTCATGATTTTGCAGCTAATAAGTTGGGGCAGATTTGATGAATTAAAATAAGGGAAAAGTTTATATAGATCCGAGGCTCTAAACAATCAAATTAGAGCCCACCTCAAATTTTTCACTAGAAAAGGTTTTTTTTTATGCCCAAATATCTTCAAATTGATCATTTCGAGATCAAGATGGGCGAACATGAGAAAAAAATAGATTTTAAGTTTTGTAAATAGTGTATTTTCTAACACATTTTTGGACCGTCAATTTTAAAGATTTTCATGTTTTTATAGATATATCGATCTGCACTATTTTTGAAGCTTTAAACTTTATGAATAACGATGAAAATATAATTTAAGGCTATCACAAAAATTTCCAATATTGAAACCACTTTTCTCGATACTATTTGAACGTAGGCTCTAATTTGATAGTTTAGAGCCTAGGCTCTATACAAACCATACCCTTAAAATAAGGGTGTGGTTTGTATAAGGCTGGGGCTCCAACAATCAAAGTAAAATGCACCTTCAAATAGTACCAAGAAATGTGGTTTCTATACTGAAAATGTTTGCGATAGCCTTAAAATATATTTTCATCTCTAATTATAAAATTTAAAGCATCAAAATAAGTGTAGATTTAGGAGATCTACGAAAACTTGACAATCTTGAAAATTGACGGTTAAAAAATACATTAGTTTCGAAACTTGAAATCCGTTTTTTTCTCATGTCCACGCATCTTGAGGTTGATTTGATCAATTTGAGGCATCAAAACAACCACTTATGGTGAAGTTTTTGAGGTACGTGCTAATTAGATTATTTAGAGCCTCCCGCTTATATAAACATTTTTCTTAAAATAAGGATACAGTTTATTTAAGGCCTACCTTTTAGGGAAACACAGTAAAGCTTAGTCTTAAATCTTTATCTGGAAAGCACTTTGGGCATTGGAGATCTTCATTATGACTCTAAAATCCATTTCTAATACAGATTATAAAATTTAAAGACAAAAAAATAGTAAAAATCTTGTGGATCCGTGGATACTTATATTTAGGGTGAAATGGACGGTCTAGATATTATATGATATAAACACTATATTTAGAGCTTGGAATCCAATTTTTTTAAAATAATTATAATGGTCAAGGTTGAGATGATCGATTTGAATATTTTCCGACACTAGAAGTACAATTTTCTATGAGTTTTGAAGTGAGGTGTTAAATAAAATCTTTTTTTTTTCTGAGTAGATCAGTAGGGAACGGGTCCTCTACTTCTTTTAGAAATGGAACTTAAAATGTCAGTCTCCCACCTTGACTACCTACAGCCCATTACTAAATAAATAAAACCATTTTTACCTAATGCATATTTAAGTTTAATAATGTAAAACAAGAAAAAACTATTACGAAGCCTGATCAGGAGTTGACTATACTTTATGCAGTTGACCAACGATTTTCTTGGTTTTTAGCCATAGAGTATGCAATATATTGCTCTATTAACACCATCTAGGCGAGGTTTGTAAATCTTTTGAGAACCTAAATTAAACTAAACTGAACAAAAGGAATATTCTACTAGGGTTTAAGAAAAATCAAACCAAAGGTTTATTTAAATTAACGAACAACAATTAGAAGAAACTTTAGGAAAGAGTATTATCTCCCAAAATTTTTTATTTTACAAGCGCACCCATCTTCTTCTTTTTTCTTATTCCCAAATTCCTTTCACTTTGGATCTTGAACATCCAAAGTGACAAAGCCATTTCGTAATTTTGAATATCGAAGATCTCAAGTTCGGCCCCCCCCCCCATAGTGATACTGGGGTTCAACTTGGAGCACTAGTTCCCATATGCTTTGAATGGGGAAAGAGAGTCCTAATACTACTATTTCCTATAAGTTTTGAATGGGATGAGAGAGAGTCTCAGTGAAAGTTAATTTCCAGGATTGGGAGTGGGAATACCCTTAAGAGCTTGTGGATTTTCTCGGTAGGAAATTGAGTAGCTTTTAGTGTATATTGGAAATGTGAAACATGCATAAAAAGTTTAAGGTGTGCCATGTTGATCAACACAATTTTTATTTTATTTTTTACGCCTTGATCAACACAATTTTTATTTTATTTTTTATTTTTTTCGTTAGTAGGACAGTGCCCCAAGCTTTAAGGTATTGCCCTATTAACGAAAAAACTAAAATAAAAAATAAAAATTTGGGTTGATCAAAGGGTAATTTTGAAAAAATAAAAAAATATAGATTGACCGATCTTCTTTGCAATTTCCTCGCATTTCGCACTTTACCTAAATTTTAAAATCCGTAGGTGAATCACTCAAGGGAAAAAAAACCCTATCTAATGATTAGAAAGTGGATTCTAAAATTTCAATTTGAAAAGATACTCTTAATTAGTCTCCAAAAGCCCTATCTAATGGTTAGAAAGTGGATTCTAAAATTTCAATTTGAGAAGATACTCTTGTTTAGTCTCTTAGCCAATGTAGAAGAAGTACAATTCGCTCTGCCGAAAATGTAACAAGAATTGTTATTAGGGAGTGTACAATGAGGCTATTTTCCATTAATACAAAGTCCACAATTATTTATAAGCATCCCATATGAAATATGAAATATGAGAGTTTGGATATGTCACAAAGTTCAAAAAAATTTCTTTCAAACTTTGAATTTGATCAATGAAATAAATGCGGAATTTCACATCCAAGATTAACATAGAGTACCTTGTACCAAAACTTAATGATCTCATTGTATACTTTTTTATCTTTTTCTTGTGAGATTAAAGGAATGGAGACACAATGGTCCTTATTACTTGTTTTCTTTAACAAATGCAGTCGATTCCCGTTCCAAAAGCTTGAGCTCATGGTGGGGACAATCACACAAACATGAAAATCATTTATCGTGGGAATCACAAATCACAAAATGGTTAAAATCTCAAACAGAGCCAAGCTAGAAATGGATGACTGTGACATTGCATTTCGACCAAGCATACAAACATGAAAATCAAATTACTGTTTGTGGGAATAAAGAATCACAAAATGGTTGAAGTGGAAATCAAAAGTCACAAAATGGTTGACAACTCAGAACAGAGCCAAGCTAGTAATGGATGACTGTGACATCGCATTCGAGCACAAAGCTCCTGGTGACCTTGTTCGCAGAGTAGGTCTTAGCGAGGAGAAAGCCACGAGCAAGACGAAAGGCTCCCTCCCACAATGGACATCTCCCTTACATTCTCCATAGTGGGATTCCTCCCAATCATAGTAAGCGTGCTTCCGTTGAACTCTCCGGTCGTGAACAGAAAGTTGAGTCCCATGAAAAGGCTGAATTCAGTCTGAGATGCCGAGGCATAAATTCCCTGCATTCTCCCTATTACCTTAGAAGTTATGGCACGGCCCTGAGTCAGGGGGTCATCTACTACGTTCAACATACCGAAGAATGTCGAAGAGGTTATGGTGGTGTTAGCCATGGCCACAATCAAAGCCGTCGCATTCTTAGTACCGCTCGCTATGTCGTGGAAGTAGAAGTGGAGATAACTCACCTTCTCTTTCCCTAGGCCTAAGCTCTTCTTCCAGTCCGCACCTGCCTTGCAGGCGACAATGGAGGAAAAGAGAAGCATGAGCAAGACCACCAGCCCTCTCATTTTTCTTTTTCTTCTTCCTGGGTTGGAGCCCAAAACCTCAATGTTCCAGCCCAAAACCCTTGGCAAGAGAACATTGGCAACATAAGATAAAATGAAAAGCATTACACAATTTGGGGGAGAGCATGCCAAATTTAACATTTAAGTTTTTAGTAATTTACGTATGGACAGAAAACAAAAATGAAATGGGAAAATTTTTGGCAAAAATTACGTGAAAGGTCAGTCAACCAATATTTTTTTCAATTTTTTCCTAAATTGGCCCCAATCCAAAGATGACATCTTCTGACCGCTTTTTAATTCTTATTTTTTTAGTTTTTTTTCTGGTAGCAGTAGCATAGTGCCCTGTTCAGAAGGCAGTTCGAAGTTGGCATCCTCAGACCACCTTACTTCTTAGCAAACAAATGAGCTAACGCCGTTTGAGGATGCCAACCACGGACTGCCCTAAAGAGTATCAGAGAAGGCAATCCAAGAAAGGGCACCTCATACCGCCTCCGAATGCTTAACAAAGTCATTCTTTCCTGTTTGAGGATGCCGATCTCGAACCTCTTTGAAGATCACCACATAAGGTGGTCCGATGATGCTGCATCGGATTGACTACGCAGTGCCCCAAACATTAGGGCATAGCCCTACTATCGAAAAAACATAAAAAAAAAGGTTAAAATGTTGTTCGAGGATGGTATCCTCAGACTGAAGGGAAATTTTGAAAAAATAAAAAACTCCAGGTTGATCGACCTTCCGTGTAATTTTAACTCAAATTGACTCATTTTATATTTTAGTATTCTTTTGATATCGATAGATACTTCACTCTAACCTTTTTATTAGAAAATATTTGGTGGTTTTTCAATACCATCGTCACTTAATGCTCGACCACCCCTATAGGTCGAGCATGTTTGGGGGGTGTTTTGGATCCAACTATTTATGGATCATCTTTCTTTTTTTTTCTTTTTTTTTTTTGAATGATAAAGTGAATTCATCAAGTACTATCAGGGGTGCACAAGGAAAGAAAGGAATAGAGAAGAAGTAAGAGAAAAGAAGAGAAAAGCAGGGTTGGAAAAGAGGGAGAGAGAGAGAGAGAACTCCCTTCAATAGTGACTATGGCTGAGCTTGTTCAGGTTTAGATACACCAATATTTATCTCCCAAAGATCAACTTCATTGGCAGTAACATGAGTGCAAATGCACAAAATAAGATAAAAAGGACATTGCCCAAAGTGGCCCCTTAGTAATCCGCTTTACCTTAGCTGAAAGAATATCACCAAAGATTCAAAGTCACCTCTTGAACTCCCATCAAAATTCAATCTGTACTTGTCTTGGTAAGGTGGAATCCAATTAGAATATCTAAGTACTCCATTTATGTTTGGAAAAAGTTTATATAAGGGTGAAACCGTAAACAATCAAATTAAGGTGCATCTCAAAATTCATTAGATTGTTTTGATGCCCAAAAATTAATTATCTCGACCTCGAGATATATAGACATGAGAAAAAATATATTTCTAAGTCTTGGAAACAATGCATTTTGTAATCTATTTTCTGGACTGTCAATTTTCAAGTTTTCATAGATTTGCTCGATATAAACTATTTTTGAAGTTTTAAATTTTCTAATGAAAATAAGGGATTGTATACGAAGAGACCATTTACCTTTGGCACAGGCAAACCACAATTATTTATAACCATCCGATGTGAAATTTGATAGCTTGGGTGTGTCATAAAGTTCGAGAAGATTTCTTTTGAAATTTGAGCTTGAACAATGAAATAAATGCAGCCAATGGTCAAGATTAATTGGGGTCACCTTGTATCAAAGGTCAATGGTCTCATTATATATATTTTTTAAAAATTTAAGCCATCACAAAGTTTTAACAACACCGTTCGACCATTTGAAAATACACCTTACTTTGATTGTTTAGTGCCTTGGCCTTATACAAACAACACCCTTTATGTTTTGAGATCATGTTGACCTGTGAAAAAATAATTTGGCGCAAAAAAAACAAAAAAAAAGAACTAACTCCAAATCGAACTGCCCCCATATATGATTGTGCTTCGACCATTTGATGGCACAAGTAGATGTAGGGTTTTAAGGACTCCAAATTTTCTATTGTAAAATATTTATATGCTAAACGCGGATAATAGGGGGATTTTCATGTAAAAGAAATGCCCCCGTAAGTTAATAATTTGGGCACAAGATCATGTGATAGGTGGTCTCGAGTGACGACTTTCTCGGCTACCTAATTTATATAATTAGCAAATCAACCCCTAATTTTTACAAATCAGCAAGTCAATTGTTTTATATCTCACATGCATGTGCATGAGAGAGAGAGAGTGTACTCACAAGAGAGAGAGTGAATAAGAGAGTGAATAAGCAAGAGAGAGAAATCTACAGACCCATATTATAGGATACCTAAATTTGAGAGAGAGGGAGAGCGAGATCAACCATCTTTTCATATCTTAATAAGAGATTTTCATATCCATCCTTAACTTAATATTGTTTTAATATCTTAATTAGGGAGGCACAAGAGAGAAAGATTTCTAGATCCTCCTTATCTAACATTGTTTCTTCTTCATTGTTTTTAAAACCTCTTAAAGTTAGATCGGTGTATTTTTTTTATTTATTTTTTATCACACATTTTTCTAAAAGTTGTGCATGCAAGTCATCCCTATTTTTTCCCTTTATTTTTCGTTTCAAACCTCCAAAAATGGGTACATATCCCCAATTCAATCCCTATTGTGCGTAACTAATAACAAGAGAGAGAGAAAGTACCGACAATTTAAAATTTGATAAATATGAAAATTTAACCTATATGATTAATATATAGTAGCAATAAATTAGGGTGTGGTTTCTATAAGGTTGCACCTTAAATAATCCAATTAAGGTGCACCTCCAAATTTTAGTATAACATATAATTTTGGGGTAAATTTTTTTTAGGATTATTTGAAAATCTATCTTCATTTATAATTATAAAATTTTATACTCCAAAAATGGATAAAATCAAATAGATATATAAAAATTTTTAAATCTTGAAATTAGACGGTCTAGATAACGGGTTGCCAGATGCGCCTTTTTTGAGACTCAAAATCTTTTTTTTTTTCATATTTATACATCTCTATGTCGAGATGATTAATTAGAGGGTTTTTTGATATTAAAACAACCTTTTCTGATAGATTTTGAAGTGCAACACTATTTCTACATTTTGATGATGCAAACATATATAAACTTTTTCCATAAAATTATCGTGCCTTAGTATATAATGGGTGCGCTTTCTATAAGGTTGCAACCTTAGACAATCCAATTATGGCGCATCTCCAAATTTTATCATAACTAGTAATTTTGTTTTAAAAAATTCTTAGGATTATCTTAAAATCTATTTTCATATCTAATTAGAAAATTTGAAACTCCAAAAATAGTTAAAATCAAGGAGTTCTATAAGCTTATAAAAATCTTGAAAATGGCAGCCTAGGTAAAGTGTTGTAAGATGCACTATTTCTGATGCTCAAAAACTTTTTTATATCCATACATCTCGATGTCGAGATGATCAAGTAGGGGGTTTTTCAACTTTAAAACAACCTTTCTAATAGATTTTTGAGGTGCATATGTAATTCTACATTTTAAGGTTGCAACCTTACATAAACGTTTTCCTCATATAATAATGTAAATAAGAGAAAATAAAATTCAAGTTTTCCTCATATAATAATGTAAATAAGAGAAAATAAATATCAAGATAGAGAAAGATAGGCATACCATATCTAAGATTGAGTTTCCATTTTTAATGAGCGAGAGAGATTTCCATATCATTGATTATCTCCACATTGTTTCCATATCTTAATTTGAGAGAGAGAGAAGAAATTATTTTCATATCTTAATGAGAGATTTCCATTAAGAGAGGCACAAGAGAGAGATTTCCATATCCTCCTTATCTCAACATTGTTTCGTCATATTCTTTTTAAAACGTCCTAAACTTGGTAACAATTAGATCTTGCATTTTTTTTGTTGTTTTTGTTTATACATCCCTTTCATAAAAGTTCTACATGCAAGTCATACCTAAAATTTTTTCCCCTATTTTTTGGTTCAAACCTCCTAAAATAGGTACCTAACCCCAACTCAACCCCTATTGTACTGAATAATCACGAGACAGAGAGAGAGAAAGTACCGACAATCTAAAATATGAAAGATATGAAAATTTAACCTTTTTTATTTTTATAATATATAAAAGAGCAATAAAATTTATCTTATTATAGTAAGTATATATATATATATATGAAAAATCTTCCCAATGCCTATAGGTGAAAATGAACAGTGATTTCGCCTATACTCATCATCTTCCAAAGTTCATCGTAAGGTCACGATTGTATGTTAGTGTTTCAATTTTTATTTTATTTTTATTATAAATCAGAATGATTTGAAATTTAGAGTGTGTGTACATCTTAGTGAGATGCACCTAATAAAAATATAAAAAAAAATATTTCGTAAAATATAAGTTGACCAAAATACCCCCATAAATTTTCAGAGGTATTTTGGCCAATTTATATTTTACGAATTATTTTTCTTATATTTTTATTAGATTCTTCTATTTTTGATGAATACACGCTGTAAATTTCAAATAATTCTGATTAGTAGAAAAAAATAAAATAAAAAAGAGAAACACAACCAGGCAACTGTCACCAAGCGATGAACTTTGGACGGTGATGAGCATATGCAAAATCACTGTTCATTTTTGCCTATAGGCATTATGTAGTATTTTCCATATATATATATATATATATATATATATATATATATATAAAGAAAAAGGCTGGTGTAGGTCTACTAGCTCACATCTACATATAATATATAAAGAAAAAGGCTGGTGTAGGTCTACTAGCTCACATCTACATATAAGTCTAACGGCAAGACATCAATCCTCAACAGGACGTACTTTCAAATAGACTTGAAATATGTTGTTTTGGTATCAGAATTCTTTTTGATGGCCTAAAACTTATTTTCATCTCTAACTATAGAATTTAAAGTTAAAATATAGGTATGTTGAGCAAATCTATGAACACTTGAAAATCTTGAAAAATTGATGGTCTAAATGTACTATTTCCAGTACTTAAAATCTATTTTTTTTCATGTCCATACATCTCAAGGTCGAGACAATCGATTTGAGGGTTCTTTTTAGTATCGTAACAACTTTTTATAATGAATTTTTGATATTTGATTGTTTAGAGCCTCACCCTTATGTAAATTTTTTTATTTAAGGAATATAGAAGTTTAAATATTAAAAAATAATAAAATATCACATTTCCACAAGTCTATTATCGTTAAAAATTGGGTAGTTGGAAGCATTAATTGGAAGAGAGATCAAAGGATTGAAACAGAAAAGCAGCCCTTGTCCCAACCGGAATTCTAAGGTCCAATGATAAAATCTTCCCTAAAAAAGAAAAGTGACATCCCAGCGATAGAGATAAAAAGTCTTACATCGAGAGTGAAATTCTTTATTTAAAA
Organism: Amborella trichopoda; assembly: GCF_054954075.1. Lineage (NCBI taxonomy): Eukaryota > Viridiplantae > Streptophyta > Magnoliopsida > Amborellales > Amborellaceae > Amborella > Amborella trichopoda. Next base: position 50,549,390 of record NC_142344.1, on the reverse strand, counting down.
TTATTACTACGAAACAACAACCAATGCAGGTCAACAATAGCCCTGCCACCAAGACTTTATTTTTATTTATCCTTCAACTACCCTACTATAGAGCTGGAAGATAAATATGTTACTTCTTTTATTTTTATTAAAAAAAGGAGACAGGGCCTTCTTTTCAACTGATTTTATGATAAAAAAAAAAAAAAAGAAGAAGAAAAGAAAACAAAACAAAACAATAGCCCCTAATTATCTAAAAAATCCATAGTAAACTTTATTCCGTTTCCAAGAACAATAGACCTGGTTCACTCTACAGCACACAAGGACAACTGCACCACCAGAAATTTTAAAGATCAGGCCGAGTCAGTAGTGAATAACAGTGACATGGTACTCCATGATAGCATTCAAATTGGTGGCGTTGAAGGAGTATGTTCGGAGGCGAGCATAACCGCGAGCCAATCGAAATACCCCATTCCCACCCACCACGGACATCTCTCTCACCTTATTCAAAATCGGGTTCCTACCGACGACTGTGAGCTCACTCCCATTGAACTTGCCCTCTGTGAAGAGGAAGTTCATCTCCATAAAGATAGTTGGCTCAGTTTGGGACACAGAGGCAAAGATGCCTTGGGCCTTTCCGATCATCTTCGATGTAAGGTTGGGGCCCTCAGTGAGTGGTTGGTCCATAACCCTGACCATGCCAAAGAGGGTGGGTGAGGACTGGGTGATATTGGCCTCGGCCACGATCAGAGGGGTCGGGTTCTTCGCGTCGAGCATGTCGTGGAAGTAGAAATGAAGGTAGTCCACTTTCTTCTTGCCTAGGCGTAGGGGTCCTTTCCATTCCTCACCATCCTCAAAGCCCTGAGCCTCTAAGGTTGGCCAAGAGCAACAAGGAGGCTAGCCCTATGGCTAATGTGTTTCCTCTCATCTTAGGATGGATTAGCACCAAAATCTTGGTTAAACCAATAACTTCCTCCTAATTAAGCTATGGGCTCATTTAGTGGGCCTATTCACAAGGGCATGCTCTTTGTATAGTAACCTAATTAGAAGACTTTTCTTGCTTTACGGGTTAGTTATCTGCAAAGTCTTAGCTGCCATTAGGTATAGCACGTTATGCTTTTATGATGTTGACGTTAATATAATGTTTACAATTTGCCACTTGGCGGTGTTGTTATTTTATCAATGCTTGAAAGATTTTCAATCCGGATCGAAATTGGCAGATTTGGATTGGGAATTGTGGTAGACGATCTGGTTCCTACAGTATATCGCGGATCCAGTTGTTCCCTCCTAAAACCCAGCGGTTCTAGATAGAACCAACTAATTATGTCATAGAACTGACAGAACCAGTCAATTCTACAGAAACCGGTTCAGCACCCTACTTCCCACACATGTTTTTAGTATACCTTAATTTTTGGAGCAATTTACATATGGACACAAAATAATTATATAAAATATAAAATGGGCCGTTTTTGGGCAAAATTACTAGAAGGATCGGTCAAAATGTTATTTTTTTTCTTATTATGAAATTACCTCTCAATTTGAGGATACTTAGACTGCTTTTTAATTTCATTTTTTAGTTTTTGCAGTAAATAGGGTTGTGCCCTATGGTTTGGGGCGGTCCGAGACCTCATTGAACCCTTCAATGCCTTGTTTTGGTGGTGTTCTGGTGGTCCCATATTAGAATCCTAGGACCGCATTAAACCCTTTGATGCCTTCAAAATAAGGAACATCGACAAACTTTTGGGTAACCATCTCCTGCATCTTTTTGGGCTTCCATGCCCTTTTATAAGGGCTTGCAAATCAAGATCTGTTTTTTTTTTTTTTGGGTAATTCAGTGAAGAAGACAAGCCTCTATCCATTTTTTTCGATAGATTAAGAATTAGCTTTTAAAGGTATTAATAAAATAGTGTTAGTGATGGAAATGAAAACCACAACGTGGTGACTAGGGTGTGGGGTGCTAAAACCACGACCTTAGGCCCTTCCCAAACCGAGATCTTTTTTGTGAACAAAAAATCGCGAAGCGTCCCTTTTAATGTCATAAACTCTCTCTCTCTCTTTAATTTACCTCCATTCTTTAAGCAACTGGCAATATGCATGATGGAGTCCATCTTAAAGTTCGTTTTCTTTTGCCTCTCCCATTAAAATGTGGGAAGAGAAGAAAAACCCTTTGACCCTTATGTTTAACCTTATAGAAAAATTTGGGTTAGAAAATTTCATTTCACAACAACTACTCGTATTTTGAACCTCCTGTTGACTGTAAAAGGATTGTAACGGACAACACACGCTTAGATATGATACGTTATCGATATTTACATGTTTTTTTTAAATAATTAAAAACTATAATGCAATACCACTTTATTATATTTTAACCTAAAGAGCTAGATTTTAAAAAAGAAAAAATGAGTGATTTTTTGAAAATTTTTAGGCAGAAACCATCTGATGTGGCTGATTCGCCAATCCAACCTGATTTTTCAAAAGGAAGATCTGGGTCACGGATCCGTGTTTTGAAACCTTTTATTGGATATAAACATTTTATCTATTTTAAGAATAGATGCAATTTTTATGAGGCTTAGGATTTATAAAAAGAACTTAAGGCCTCGCATCGAAAGTGCATTTGGAAAACAATTTCGACATTGGAAATCTGTCCAATGGCTCTAAAGTCAGTTTCCACCACCAATTACGAAATTTGAAGCTAAAAAATTATACAGATCTTGAAAATTGACATATTCGACTGATACAAAAGATGGACTTGGGTACAAAGAAGGGCAAAGCTTGGGCTTGTGGAAGAGAGAGAAATGTGGTGGTTGGGTGGCGGCATATCCTCCACACCTCTTCCATAGGGTTTAAATATTGAAACAGGCTTTACATGCCAGCTTCGGCTTTTCGGGCCGGTCTAGGTTAGGCCCGAAATCATTTTTGCAGGCCCGGGTCAATTATGAAAATTCTAGGATTTTTCATGTCGGGCTCGGGCCGTCCATAGCCGAGCTAGTGGCAGGGCTTTTCTTTAATTTCAAGATGAGTAATAGAGCGAAACACACGTGTGGGGAAATATAAGCCAAGGAGAAAGGGCAATGTTAGAGTTCGAATTAACAACTTTGACATTTGGCCACAATTGGCTACGTTGTTTTCATACCCTTCGTTTTGATTCTTTTTTTTAAAATCTTTTTTACGTTGTATCACGCCATAACTAACACGAGATATTGTTACTTGGAAAGCTTTCTGTATGCCACTAGGAAAGCGTATATATGCCATTCCTCTCAACTTTTCGATCCGAATGGATCGGGAAAATGACTTCAATCATAATGTCATACCTAAAAATACTTTTTTATTTTTAGTTTTTTTTTTAAATCATGTAAATACCATTTTTTTTTTTTAAATCATGTAGATACCAATCAAATGTCTTGCCTAAATACACTCATAAAGTAGCACCTTCGAAAAATACTAACAAAATATTTTAAAAAAATTGGATGACAAAATACACTTGAAAGCTTCCTTGGTAATTTGGTTATTTTATTTTTTGAAAATATTGTTTCAATATTTTACATAGATATGTTCCATTGAGATGGTGAAACACCAAATTTCACATTTATATAATTTTTAAAAATTAAAATAAAATACTTTGAGACGTCGAATCTGATCAAACAGTGAGAAGCTGACTCGTGATATGAGGGCTGAAGCTTTCCCCACCATCCATTTAGAATAGACGGCTGAGAGAGAGAGGCAAATATATAAATTCTCTATGGCTAGTAGCCTATAAAAAGCATTTCCGTTTCTATTTGTTCAGTCCTCAATATTATTAGATGGTACATGCAAATTGTGTTGGGAAAATAATTCAGAAGTGAAAAGGGTATCTTAATCATTTTGCCTCATTGGGATTATCTTAGATTTTGGGAGTTCAAGAGAATCTTCTAGTCTTGTGAGGAAACAAAGGGTCCTAGGAACAAAAGGAAATGGTTATTATCCTTTCTATATTGCGTTGGAACAATAGTTACTGGGAGCGGGAGCAGGAGCGGCTCCGGTTCAGGGAACAGTGAGCGCCGGATCGATGACTGTTTAAAGCTCTGGAGCTAAAGAAGCGAGTTTTGGTGAGGGTAGAAGTTACGGATCGAGATCCCGTTTGAGCAGGGAGCAAGATCCCGATACATTGGGATCGAGATCTTCATTTAACGGGAACGCGTTCCATGTATTTATGGAGCGAGATCCCGTTTGATTAGGTTGTGAGATCCCGTTTGAGTACGAAGCGAGATCTTGATACATTGGGATCGAGATCCCTATTTGACAGGAACGCGTTACATGCAACATGGGATCGCGTTCCCATATCTATTAGGATCGCGTTTCCATCGACAACAAGTACGAGATCCCATTTAATGTTGAGTCTCGCCCCCATCTAAATAATACCACGATCCTATTTAGCTAGAATCGAGCTCCATTCATTGTAGGATCGCATTTCGCACAATGGTGGTCCATGCCCCCATCGCAGAACTCCACTTGTATGAAGAACCCAATTCCATTACACATGGATTCGTGCACCAAGTAAGCACGGCAGCCTTTTCCCATACAAATGCAATATCAATTTGGTTAAATATAAAAACCATTGTTCTATCTATCAATGGCCCATGCGGCTAGATCCATGCGCAACCAATCCTAGGTGTCCTTGGATTAATTAAATCCCATTAATCTAGTGTAAAATAAAGTCTTTTAATGCTATAAATGATTAATCTTAGTATTATTCAAATTCACATTTATGATACGAAAATGAGCTTTACGTTGTCGTTTATATACATGAAAATATATTGTCTAGGATTTGGGTAACATTTGGATACAACCTAAGTATATATGGTTACTGTTAGGCTTAAATTTGGGAAATGCATCACCGTTATTTTTTGGTAGAAATAACTATATGAAAATTTTACTAAAAAAATTAATTTTTATATTTAAATTTTATTTTTATTTAAGAAGTTTCTTTTAGAAAGTTATAAGATGGTAAAATAAATTTATTCAAATTTTTGAAAAAATTCATTGTCATAGACATAAAGATAATTTTTTAAATATATATATATATATATATATATATATATATATATATATATATGAGAAAGTCTTCCCAACGCCTATAGGCGAAAATGAATAGTAATTTTGCCTACCCTCATCACCATCCAAATTTCATCATGCGGTTACGATTGCCCCGTAGTGTTTTATTTTTAATCTTTTTTTAAAAATCATAATGACCTGAAATTTGGAGAGTATGTACATCTTACTGATGCGCATCTAGTAAAATGTACATATTAATGATGTGCATCTAATAAAAATATAAAAAAAATTATCCGTAAAAAATAAATTGACCAAAATAGCCCTGAAAATTTTGGCGGTATTTTTGTCAATTGTTTTCATGTAAAATATTTGTTTTTCTAATTTTTTAAGATTCCCCTATTTTTGTTGAATACACGATCCAAATTTCAGGTCATTTAGATTTGTAGAAAAAAAAAATAAAAAATGAAACACTATCAGACAATCGTGACCGCACTATGAACTTTAGACGGTCATGGGGGTAGGCAAAATCACTATTCATTTTCACCTATAGGAGTTGCGTAGTGTTTTCCTTCATATATATATATATATATCCAAATTTGGGAACTCATTTGAGAATTATATAGTATTTTATAAAATCAAAGATATAGGAAATGTTTATATCAGGTTGCAACCATAAAATGTAGAACTAAGGATGCACCCCAAAAATCTATCAGAAAATGTTGTTTTAATGTTGAAAGAGTCTCTAATTGGTCATCTAGACATCAAGATGTACGAGTGTATGAAAAAAATAAATAAATTTGAGTGCCAGAAATTGTGCATCTTGCAACATATCATCTACAATGTTACAGAACGCGTTCCGTGAGACAGTACGAGCGAGATCCATGAAGTAGAGGGAGCGGAATCTATTGTGTATGGGATCAAAACCCGTGCTTTAGCGAGAGAGAGATCCATTGTTAATGGGAGCGAGATCCCTGAAGTAGAGGGAGCAAGATCCCTGAAGTATCGGGAGCGAGCTCCGTTGTGAATATGATTGAGAATCCTAAAAATTGGAGCGACATCCCAAAAATATGGGAATGGGTCCAAGCGAAATCCTGGTTCCAGAACATCGGAGAAAAATTCCCGAGCGGCCTGGTAACTATGGTTGGAACTAGTCGATAAATCCCTTATGAATGATGCCTCAAATTTTGGTATGTGACCTCTGACACAATGGGTTTTTTAAGTGTTAAGTTTTTTAATCTTATTTTTAGATTTTAGGTCTGGTGTTATTTTTGTCTTTTAGATTTTAAGTTTAGGGATATGCATGTGCGGTGCACGTGTATTAAATATTAGTCAATAAAATATATATTTAATCTTAAACTGGCATATTCGCTTATAGAGAGTTATAGAAAGAGAGATTTTGTTGATCCATATTCACATATGGGCTTCTAGTAGAAAATAATTTTTCATATTAAAATTATATTATTTTATAACCCACTTTAAAATTATTATTAATCATATTAGTAAGGGAAAAGTTTATATAGAGCCGAGCCTTGAAACAATCAAATTAGAGCCTACGTCAAAAATTTCACTAGATGAAGTTGTTTTGATGCCTAAATATCCTCAAATTGATCATCTTGACATCAAGATGCATGAACATGAGAAAAAAATGGATTTTAAGTTTTTAAAATAGTGTATTTTACAACGTATTTTTGGACCGTCAATTTTCAAGATTTTCAAGTTTTCATAGATCTGTCAATCTACACTATTTTTTAAGCTTTAAACTTTATGACTAAAGATAAAAATATATTTTAAGGCTATCAAAAATGATTCCAGTATTAAAACCACATTTCTTAATAGTATTTGAAGGTAGGCCTATTAGTAAATATGTTATTTACTAGTAAGTAAATATTCTTCTAGACAATTAGAAAAACTTTATATCACATAAATTTCAAAATATACTTATAATTGTATTAATGACTTGCATTTTGAGGTAATTATTTTCTTAAAAATAATTTCAATTACATTATTTACATATCTAATTTGTAGTTACGGTAAATTACTATCTTGTTTTCCTTTTTCTGTATATGCAATTATATCATTAACTAATATAAATAAATTTACTTTTACGTATATTAGTAAATACATTATTTAGTTATAAGTAAGTATTATTTTTAAAACTGGAGAAACTGAAAATACAAAAAAGAAAAACAAAGAAAGAATTATTTTTTTGTTAAAATTACTTTAATAAAAAGTTAGCGAACGCTTTTTTTTTACCTATAAGTAAATATTATTCTAAAAAATTTGAAAAAATAAAGTCCCAAAAATGTTTCACATGGTATGTGTAATAAACAACCCATGATAATTAGATATTTATTGCAATTAAAACTAATAATAAAGTTGGTATACATGCCAAAAAAAGTAAAATGATATATATGCCTTTCTCTTGATACTATATAACGTAATATCAAACAAATATAAAAATTGATACCTTAATAACGTAGAGATGATATATTTATGAATATAATTCAATTTCATAATATTATGAATATAATTCAATTTCAAAAAAATTTATTAAATGTAAGCTAAACTAGTTAATATAAAGTAATAAATTCTATAAATAACATTAGAATTTATTTACTCTTAATAAATAATTACAAAGTTATGCTTATCTGATCATGACATATTCATAATATTTGATTAGGATTTTGAATCTTTTTGCAGATTTCAATTATATTTTTTGTATAATTAAGTGCACATATATTTGTCACATGAACTTTATAACAATTATTACTATTATAAGTTATTATAACAAAGTAATTAGTTATAATAATTTAAACAATTATTGATAAATTAAAATGTAAAAGTAAAATAATTTAAACAATTATTGATAAATTACCTGAATGTGTATTTAGTTGTATGGAATAAGCTATAATTACATGATTTGGAGCAATTGCACTATTATAGGGTTGTAAAATAATATATTCGTTTTTTTTCTATTTATGAAAAATTTGGGTAGGAGGCCTTCTCCCCCACCAACGAAAAATTTGGATAAGAAGCCTTCTTCCCCACTAATTTACCCAAAAAAAATACGAAAGTCTTGGAAGGCCCTGTAGGTGACTGTCATTTCCATCCAAAGTATATTGGACTGGTTATTGTTGGGATGAATTAGATGAGCTTTTTTGGTGGGATTCATGGCAAAATTGACAAAATAAATTCTTGCCCATCTTTCTTTCAAGAGAAAGGGGATAATGGGATTCTCCCATTCCTTGAAAGCAATGGTTTGAACCTTCGTCATCAACCCATGTTGCTCATTGTTTATCTTTCAAGTAGCTCATCGATCTCATTGCCATGTATATATGGAATTGTAGTAACTCCCAAATTTATTGTTTTTTTAATTTTTCTATTGAAATAACAACGGTAGTTATGTTGCTTTCAATCTCTCTCATTGGTCTCTTCTTGATTTAGTATGCAGATACTTTTTTATCAGTGGCTCAATATTTACACCTATGCGATCAGGTTGATTTAGTTCATTTAATATTTTCACCATGATCTCTGAATTCTCTTTTCAAGTAGTTAATATTTTTACCATTGGCATATAAAAAAAAAAAAAAATTGTATAGAGTAAATCAAAACATTAAGCAGCCTAATCAGTATGTAGTTCTAATCATAGTATTCATGTTTCAATGCAAAAATAAAAATAAAAATTGCAAGCATAGACCACCTCAACATCACATGACATTAGAGAAAACAAGAAAAAAATACAAAGTAATAACCAAAGTAAATTCAATACAACATACTTATATGCGACGGAAAGAGCGTGAGAGGGGAGAAATGTGGATGCATATGACCGAGAGGATGAGGGAGACAAACTTATATAGAGATGAGAAATCGCAGAGATGGAGAGAGTGTTGGGAAAACCATATAGAGACAAAGAGAGGAAAGAAATTTAAATATAACGATTTTAGGGAGAATTTTAAAACAGTAGAGAGGGAGGAGAGACAATTAAATTTGAGATTATGGGGGAGGAGAGAGAAAATAGAGGAAAATATTAAATGTTTAGAAACATTTAGAGTTAACCAGAGAAAAAAACAATCAGAGGGGGAGAGAGGTAGAGTGATTTTAGAAATGTTGTAATAGGAACTTTTAAAAAAGAGGGAGAGAGAGAGGTAGATTTATTAGAAGAGAAAAAATAAGAGAGATTTTAAGAAAGTTGATTTATGAAGAGACTGAGAGTAGGTACATGAGAATAAAGAGAGAGAAAAAAAATTGGTGGAGATGTATTAGAAAAGAGAAAATAGAGACACGTGGCGCAAGAATAAGGATAAAAATAAAGTATAATATGTGTAACAAGAAAATGGAAGTTACGGTAGAGAAGTTTTGAAATGTGGGGAGAGGTAGAGAAATTTTAAGAAAGTTGATTTATTAGGATAGAAAGAAAATGGAGGTATGTGGAAAGAAATTAATTACTAATTAATTTTTACGAACCTCCTAAAAACTGAACCTACTAGATCTTGTTTTTTTTCTTATCCTATTGATGGTCTAGAGCCTTGGATGCTAGGCTGGCAAAATGTTTATACAAGCCAAGCTGTCTGTGTCTTGGAATCACTAACCAATCCTTGGACAAAAATTCACAGTCTAGGGATTGGTTTGACGTTTCTTACCTCTGACTTCTTGACTCACACAATCCTCACAAAAACCTAGCGGTCCGAGGATCTAAACATCGAACAGGTACCTACACTTCACAAAACTAATAGATAAAATAAAAAAGTGGTCCGATGTTATGATTATTGGATAGAGGAAAAAATTAAAACGAATGATATATATATATATATATATATATATATATATATATATATATATATATATATATATATATATATATATATATGAAAAACAAATGAGAGATACCTTTGCTTAAAATTTGCAAACTTAGACCTCAATGTAATTCCCTATTTTATTTATGATAGATAATTTCTCCTTATAAAATATGTATAAGGAAATTGAAGTGTGACAATTGAATTTCTCACCACTCTTATTATTTATCCAAATTTTATAAAATCTTTACTACTTCCTATAAATTTTTTTTTGGTGATAGAAAAATCACAGTTTATAACCAAAGAACAATAGCCGACAAGCCACTTATATTGAAAAAACATAAATCAACTACTACATGCATTTCCGAAAGACTAGAAAAAGGAAAATAAAATCCTTACAAAATAGTTATTGTTAGAGCATTAGCACCCATCCTAGCGTAATCATCAGCTATTGAGTTATACTCTTTTTTTTTGTGACAATTGTTTTGAACTTTTATTAAAGCAATGCTTCACAAGAACATGCGATTACAAAGATTCGATGAAATCGTTAGAAACTAACAAAAAAAGAAGATAAACAATATGTTTAGCGAGCCTATCAGCTGCATCATTGGCTTCGCGCATGGTGTGCCCAAAGCTTATCCTCAAATGAGGCTAGGCACATAAGTCTTGAATTTTAAACAAAAGAGTAAATAGGGACCAGGGGATACTTTGCTCTTTTTTACACCACTTGATAACATTCAAGGAATCCTCTTCAATTATAATATCACCAATGAAACCCCTGTCGGTGATAATATGAAGGCCTTGAAGGAGAGCAACCAATTCAGCATGATTAGCTATTGTAGACCTGCAAGGACCCGAATAAGCAAAAAGAACAGATCCAAAATTGTTGCGAAGAAGCCCACCAATACCTGCTGGCCCTGAATTTCCAAATGAGCTGCCATCAAAATTAAGTTTGAGGCAAGCTTCTAGAGGGGCAATCCAAGTTCTAAAGGGACGACTAGAGTGAGAAGAAGAATGAGCCAAAAATTTCATATTGATATAAATATCAATCCGAATTGGCCCCGTCCTTCAGGTGTGAAGGAAAACCAATTCCAAAGAGAATTTAAAATGAGATATTTTACCCTTTTAATACTTTGAGACACCCCATCAAAGGTTCTCCTAACCAAATCTGCCATAAGATTACGTTGCTGAAAATTTTCCAAATCACAACATCTTTTTTTGGTAATCCCTTGGCAGAAAGATGGTTAATAATATTGATGAGATTCAAAGGTATCATGAGGAAAAAACCCAATAGAGAGAAGGCCCAGTGCCATAAGCTAGAGGCAAAAGAACAGTGAAGGAAAAGATGAGAGTAAGATTATTTATCATTTTTGCACATCAAGCAGATGTTTGGAAGAATTTTACCTGTCTTTTGCAAATTGTCTATTGTTAAACATTTCCTTTGACATGCAACACATAGGAGGTCTTGGATTTTAACTTGAACTAGCCATTTCCAAATAAAACCTTAAGAGGTATCAACAATACGGACCCGATCCATAAAAAGGAGCCTATACACTGATTTGACCGAAAAACGTCCGTTAGTTTCTGATTCTCATATGACCAAGTCTTCAGCATTAGAAGTGATGTAAACGTGTTCAAGTAGTTGGGGGAGATTATGAAGCTGTGAAATAACCATGTCCGATAGTCTATTGTAACAGCATCCGATGTTCCAGACCATACAATTAGAGGGGGAGAGGGAAATCAACTCTGAAAGTTTTGCATCAGGTTGAGCAACTCTGGCAAAGAGGTCAGGATAAGTAGAAGAAAAATGTGCATCACCAAGCCATTTGTTGAACCAGAAAAGAGTGTTATCTCCATTGCCAATAAGCCATCTGATGTTGCTCAAAACAATATTTCTGTAGCTATAAATATCATTCCAAATCTGTAAGGTGAATTTGCCTCCTCAACCTTTTTTTAATCGAGTGGGTGAGATGATCGAAATCATATTTAGCAATTAGCACATCCTTCCAGATATGAGAGGAGTCTTGAAAGATTCTCCACCACCATTTAGAAAGAAGCACCTAGTTTACAAGTTTAAGCCTTTTGATACCCAAACCCCCTAGCATTAACAGCATACACACCTGGTCTTAGTTCATCAGATGAAAATTGCTGCAGTTATCCTCCATATTACCCCAAATGAAGTTTGGCATAAATGTTTCAATAAGCTGCATTACTTCACTAGGTATTTGTAGGATTGACATCAAGTAAATAGGAAGATGTGCATAAGTGGATTTAATCAAAGTGATATGCCCAACAAAATATAAAGTCTTGGTCTTCCATAGGTCAATTTAACATGATAACTGTGAATAAAAGGGTCCCAGGCTGCACGAGTGTGCGTACGATCCGAGATAGAAACCACTTAATATTTAAGGGGAAACTTCTGAACTCTGCCACCCAAAATTGAAGCAACAGAATCCAAAAGGCAGTTAGAGCAAGAGATGCACACAATTAAAGTCTTATGGAAATTTACCTCTTAAACCATTTAACTCTTGATATCGGTTTCAAATAAATTTCCTCCATCCTAAAGAGATCACGTAGCTTATTAAACAGAGAATTTTTATTAACAATCATCTCATCAGATAAAACTTGGTTTTCCTGAACAGAATTTTCAATCATCTCTAAGTCCATCAAAGTGGAATCAATCTTGCCTTTAAATTGATACTGATTTGCTTTTTTCCAAGAGATGAGTTTGTGCTTTAGGCAGATTAGCTTCTTATGACAACGGAAGCCAAAGCTGCCCAAAACATAACAACTACCCCGGGTATGATTGATCATATCCACAAGTTCAGGCTCATCTAGCAAGTGAATGTCAAAACGAAAAGGTCTAGGCCCAGATAAGACCTCCTTAGTATGAAAACAGATAGGGAGGTGATCAGATGAAAGTTTGGTAAGAACTAGTAGTAGGAAGATCTAATAAATCATTCCCCATAATGAAGTCATTAAATAGATGCATATGGGAATTATATCGAGAAAAAGTGGAAATTTCATCTAGGTGGAGAATAAGGTTAAAATCCCATCTAATGCAAACTAGAAGATCCAATGAGGAAATAAAAGATTTCAAATCATCCAAAAAAACACCTTTAAGGGTAGCAACATTAGGCCCATACACATTAATAAGCACCCAACGGAAAGACCTGATAAGACCTTCAAAAGTAATTGCCAAGAACCCATCAGATTTAAAAACATCCAAGTAGAGCAAATATGTTGGGTCCCAAAGAACCCACAGACCTCCAGAAAATCCAATGGCATCCACACCCGCAAAGCAGATAAAACCATTACACCACAGAGTCTTGACATCCAAAATAGAGGGTGAAGCACAGTTAGTTTCTTACATAATAAAAGCAAAAGGTGTAAATTTAGAAATCAAGAAATTGACCTCCTTCTTGCGTCGATAAGCACAGAGACCACGCCCGTTCGAACTAATAATCTTCATTGGCAAGATGAAGGTTCACCAGGTCCCTCGAAGCCACCTTCTTCATGTGGACAAAAAGAGCTGAACGAACAGGTGTTGCCGCTGCGACTAGAAGAGGACTGGGTCTTTGAATTTATAGGACCTGTCTTGAAAACCACTCCATCTGAAGGAGAAACTGAAGAGCCCCGAGAGCCACGAGCAGTCAGTCTAGCCGATGAGCACACAGCTTTAGAGTCCCCTTTAAATTGGGTTTCTGTAGCATCTTTGAGGCAGGTAAGGAGACCTCCAGGTCATCCGTCAGACCAGAATAATGATGCACAGCGAGCTTGGCTAGGTCTGTTCGAGTCTCATTCTTTAATTTTTTGGACATTTTTTGGACCACCTTAACCGCTGCATCCATGACTGCAAGCACCACCTTCGGAGGAGCAACGAAAGTAGCGCCCATGCCCTTGTATATACGATTAAAAATTACATGGCTGGGGTTGCTTGGTAGAGTCTTTGAATGATGCTTAGTCATGTGAATAGGCTTGGAATCAGCCGTAGCGCCTGGATGAATTTCAGAGGCCGAGCCTGAAGTGATATAGGATGATGAATCTGAGGCTTTAACAAGGTGTTCCACAACTATCTCTGTTGAGATAACTTCATCAGCCAGATGCTCACCAATAGTTTCCAGTCAAAGTGGTGGTACGTTCGGTTCAACCATAGAAAGAGGGACAGCAACAAACACAAGGTTATCCATCACAATTATGGTTCCAAAAGCCAGTTCACAAATGGTATTGGTGTAGACAACCTCATCTTCAACAAAATCAATGATATCAACAACCACAACCGGCTAAAAGGCAGCAGGCGACGGTGTCAAATCCGGGACCCTAGAACACTGCACAGAAAAACGGAAAGGAAGAATCCTCCAATTGAATATGGTGAAGAGAAAAAGAAGAGCAGAAAGAGGATGACCATGGGAGAAAAAGGAGCAAATGAAAATATGCAAGTCCCATGATTGAAAGGGGTAAGGAGTCTAGTGGGGGAGGCAGAAGTCACTACGAGAGAAGAAGGGTGAGAACAAGATGAAGAGACAGAGGTGGTGGAAACAGACGTGAGAGAAGGGGCAAGATGGACAGTGGTAGTAGTATTGAGAAAAGGTGTTGGATGGGTAGGGAGTGGAGAGAGAGGAGGGGCAAGATGGGCAGTGGAGGCAGAATTGGGGAGAGGTGCGGGATAGGTTAGGAGAGGTGGTGACAGAACAAGGGAAGGAAGCTAAGTTGAAAATAGGCGATAAGAGCTTGAAAGAAAGGCTTTGGATGAAGAGGTACGACCATAATGAGAAGGCCCAAAACGAGGAGGCTTTGGTGCGGCACCCAAAAAAAGCAGGCAATGTGGGGTCAGAAATAAAATCAGAGAGAAAAGGCTTCATTCCTTTATTTTTCCAAAAAATCTAATGGTTTCAAGGAATGAAATCTCACAAAATCCTTGACAAAAAAATGGCCAGTAGGCTTCTAAATTTTAACTTTATTGGAGAAGGAGGAAGAAAATCCAAGCGAATCAATCTCAGATCTATGGCCACGTGGCCTAACCAGTCTAGGGTTCAATCGAGGAGGACCTTGTTTCACCAATGGAGGTCGAGCCCTAGCATGTCCAAGAAATGCTCTAGGAGGTTGAACATGGGGTCTAGCTTTAAGATTTCTAAGAACCTCAACCCAAGAGCGGTCTACCTTACCAGTAGAAACTTCAAGAGGAGCCAGAGCCGGAGGGTTGGCAGTCTTCAAATCT
The DNA here is from genome assembly GCF_054954075.1 of Amborella trichopoda. Taxonomy (NCBI): domain Eukaryota; kingdom Viridiplantae; phylum Streptophyta; class Magnoliopsida; order Amborellales; family Amborellaceae; genus Amborella; species Amborella trichopoda. Next base: position 50,534,372 of record NC_142344.1, on the reverse strand, counting down.
TCACCTTCAATGGTGACATCAATGGTATAAAGGTTTGAACTAATAAAAAGGTTGATCGATGAGGGAGCCAGGTCCTTGGCATATCTAAGAATATTGACTCTAATAAAAAAGAGATCAGGACCCACCATACATTCCCTATCAACGTCAACAAAAACCCCCACCAAGTTGGCTAGATGTTGAAAGACTCCCATATTCCAAGTATGGAGAGGGATACCTCCAAATCATACCCAACAAGGGGAGCGTGAACTGAGATTAGCGTGATCTCGCAGTTTCCAAAAATCCATCGATAAGAGTTTATTCTGAACACGCTAGGTATTTCGAATAAGGAGGACTTTACGAACGTCATCAGTAGAGGAAAGAGAGAAAAAGGTCCTGTTACTTCCGAAAGAAAAGACCATATGGAAGTAGGGTAGATTCCAGGCTCTCTTAACCAAGTCGCTAAGACCCCAGATATCATTAGAGGGTGGGAAAAAGTAACCAATAACAAGAAGAGAATAGTCTTTAAGAGATTCAGAAAGAAAAGAAGGAGCAATAGAAAGGCTTGGGGGATGAAGATCCATCTAGAGTATGTTTTACGTTACATGCTCCTTGAACCGCCCTCTATCCTCCCTCGATTCCTCTCTCCTCCCCCATCGTGAAGCCGCCCAAAATCTCTTTAACACTCCATTTCTCTCACTCTCTAAACCCCCAAAATCTGTATCTCCTCTCATGCCCTCTCACCCAAACCCACTATCTATAAAGAACAATAAAAATCAGAGCTTTTTAATAAGAAAACTTACAGTGTCAAAGACTCTGAAATAGAGATCCTTCCCACTTTCCAACGTCTAACCTCTTTCCCCTTCCGTCTGAAATACTGATGTTTCCTTATCTAACCTTCCTCCTCCCAATGTTGACTGGATTATAATAGTTCCTTCTCTTCCCTTTGAGACTCTTCCCCTTGACTCTCTTCCCCTGTTTCTCTTTTCTCTATCTCTCTGTTTCTCTCTCTAGGAATCTGACCTTGAATATGCTTACTTGTTGTTTGTAGGCAAGAATCACTGTAAAAAATTGCAAAGAAAGAAAACCCTAAGATGAAGTTTTTGGAGAGAGAGAGAGCAGGGACTTCCCCTAAAGAGCACGCTCTTGAGTTGTTACGAAAGTGAGACAACCCACTTTCTCTCTCATCCTCTGTCTCTTAAAAACCCATGTATATCTTCTTCGCTCCAACTATTCGAAAAGACAACTATTGGAAGCTCTACCTTATTGCAAAACATTGGCCCCCGTTTCCTGCACCCTTCATGTGGAAATCAGCAATCCCCTTTCTCTCACTAGCTCAAACAACAAGTGTTCCCGAAAACTACAATGCCTGATTTTATCCGTGCCCGTCTTCATCCCATACCCACAGGAGTGGTGCCTATGACTGCAGACAATCGGGATCCATGATTCTTCTATCCAAACCCCTCACATAAACCTGACCCTAGGGAAACCACGTTCTTCTTAGAGGAGCTGAAAGTTGGAATGAACAGAGTTCTCTACTTCCCTAATCTGACTTTGTGAATGCCGCACCTTTCCTTGCTTGAGTCAATAGAGTGAAGATCTATCATTGATACAGGGGTAACCGATGTGGAGGAAGAATGAGAGTGACTAGAAGTGGCATCCTCCATGCTAGGTGGGCTAGGGATGGAGGCGATTGCAGCCCATTGAGTCTGACTAGGTGTAGGTGGCTTCCCACGTGCCGGAGGGCATTTTCAACAATTATTTATTACATGCCCGAGCTTCTTACAATAATTGCAAAAAATGCGCTTCTTACATCGATCGGTCGTGTGGCCTCTTTGTTTACATATGTAATATTGCACTTGGACATAATTCATATCTTTGTTTGAGAAATTGGACGCGACTAAGGCCACATCAGTGACATCTTGTGATACGGATTTGCAAACCCCAAGAGAGCTTAATCGAGTTTCTTCAGCAAGGAGATCTGAGAGGCAATCATCTAATGGTGGAGTGGGAGTTCGATGAAGAATGGATGCTCTCATGCTTTTAAACTCCGATTGCAACCCATTAAGAAAGTGAAATAAAAGAGGCCGATTTCGTGCTTTAGTAACTGCTTCAGTGGGTGGCTCTGTCTCCATCGAGTCCATCTCATTCCATATACCTGAAAGAGTATATGGATTGATGAGTCCCCTTGTTGTGTCTTCATGCTCTCCTGTTCAAGCGTATACAGACATGCAGTATTGGCTTGAGAATAAATCTTATGTAAATAATCCCACATTACTTTGGCAGTAGATTGATACGTGAGGTTGCGCCCAATTTTAGGCTCAACTGAGTACATAATCTATGTCACAATAGAGCTATATATAGCAAGCCAATTACTACGTCCAATCTCGTCCTTAGGCTGCGGAACAGAACCATCAATATAGCCCCATAACTTTCTTCCCATAAGAAAACGTCGCATTTGGAAAGACCATAAATTATAGTTCTTTTCCATCAAGACGAATAGAGATAGTTGCACTTTCTGTAACACTTTTACGCTCCATCTTTTCTAAACCTATCAAAAGGATGGTATCTTTGGGGAGACTCACGGGAGGGAGAGAAGTTTGGAGAAGAGAGAGAAAGGATGGGATTTAGAACGGGTGTATTTCTTAAATTTGTTTGGGCTAAAAAATAGGTTTAAAATAGATAAATATTACTCCAGAAGGTTAAAAGATATAAAACCTAAGATTTTCATGTCCCAAGATATGTTTTGAAACCTAAGGCCTATTGAGAAATGAAACTTAAAAATAAAAGGTAAGCAGATATTTTTCCAAAATAAAAAATAAAAACAGTTGAGAGAATATACCATCTCTCTGGGTATATAAGGGAGTCCACCCTAAACATCGTTTCAAAATATCTAAATTCTTTAATCAATTCCAGCCTCTTTACATAGAATGGATATTTCTCTTTTAAATACAACTGAAATAATAAAAATAAAAATAATAATTAAATAAAACATTTATCTCTCCCCTACGGTTTTCTCCTTGTCCCTCTACCTACTTTTTTCAATTTTTCTCTCCCATACATTTCCTTTTATCTCTTTTTTTTTTTACATCACGTAGACCCTATCTCTCTATAACACATCTACCTTCTCAATTGTTGCCTATAAGTCAACTTCTGTTCCATTCCTTCCACAGTTCTCATGCAAAAACTACTTTTACTACGTTCCAAATTATCCTCCGTTTTCCAATGACAAAAACATCATTTACATGCACCGGAATGACCGTTCGCAATTCAACCCAATCAACATTCCATTTTCCAAATCGTCTTCTTTGCAAAAACATATGGTTTGCCGTTTCATCGCCCTTCTTACGCATTAAAGACACATTATTCAATGTTATTTGCAATTTCTCAACACATATGCTGTCAAAAGTTTCTTTAGAGACAATATCATGATAAATACTATAACCTTCATGGGTCTTCAAAGTTTCTTGATTTTGGCCAATGTTGGATCATTCCACCTACGATAATTAAAAAGCAATTTATATCCAGATCCAACAATAAATATCAGTTCTTACTTTGCTCTGATACATAGAGTTGCGAAAAAACAAAAAATGCATTCACTCTCCTTAAAAATATAATTTATGTTTAGTCTAACACTTGACAGAAAAAAATAGTTTTATAAGGAAAATAATTAGGAGCAAACAGAAAAAAAAACTTAATATCAAATTTCCAAATGCCTTTTACATGATAACTATGCATAGAAATTATAAAAATAAAAATTTCTGTTATAGTATTAACTATTAAGCTTACCTAGAAAAAGATTGGATATAAAAATTAAGAGCTACACACACAACGTTGCATGTGTATGCATTCGCGAATATCCGAATACAAATGCACTACAAAACTAATTTACTGTTGGACACGATATCTATGAGTCCATGTAGAAATGAGTCACCTTTAAAAAATCTACTTTTGAGATGGATTTTTGGATTTAACTTTTAAAAATATGTAATCTCTAACCTGAAGATCATGAACATGAAAAACTAAATAAATTTTAACAATTAGAAACAATTAGTCTACTACGAAAACATTTAGACCCTTAGTATCAATGGCTTTAAGATGGACCAGTCATAAGTTTGGAATCCAAAGCCTCTAGGTGCTTTATTTAGCAAACACAAAAGACAGTCCTTATCATTTACCTTTGCAAAGGAATCCAAAGCCTCCAAGTTTGATTTTTTGCCGTACCTTTTTTTCTCCCATGTTTAATATATATATCTAGAAAAAGCTCCTGTCAGCCCATGGGCTCATGGAACATTGTAAGCTCAATGGCTCTGATTGAATATGGACCAATTCAATTATCATATTTGTATTTCGTAATTGAAATTTAATTTTTTTCAACAAATTAAAATTACTTGAAATTTGGAGCGTCAATTATTCAATAATAGTCGAATCTAATAAAAATATAAAAACAATAATTCGTATAATTAAATTGATCAAAATACCCCTGAAAAGTTCTAAAGGTATTTTGGTCAATTTATTTTATGTGAATTATTTTTTTTATATTTTATTAGGTGTGCCTTGATGAGAAGAATTTATGCTTCAAATGTCATGCTATTTGGATTTATATAAAAAGCATTAAAATTATATTACCGATATACAGTCATGACTGTGAGATTGGCCCAGATGCCATGGGGCTTACACTGTTCCAAGTGCCCATGGGCTCACCTTAGCATCGTCATATATATATATATATATATATATATAGAGAGAGAGAGAGAGAGAGAGAGAGAGAGGAAGATGCTAGCAAACACCTATAGGCAAAAGTAAACAGTGATTTCGCCTACCTTTGTCACCGTCTAAAGTTCATCACACGGTCACAATTGTCTAGTAGTGATATATTTGTATTTTTTTTATACAAATCGGAATAACCTAAAATTTGGAACGTGTGTTCATAAAAAATAGGTGAATCAATGAAAAATATCAAAAAACTATTTTACATAAAATAAATGATCAAACTACTCTCAAAATATTTCAGGGATATTTTAGTCAATTTATTTTTATCGAATTATTTTTTCTATATTTTTATTAGATGCGTCTCACTAAGATGTATGCACGCGCCAAATTTTAGGTCATTCCAATTTGTAGAAAACAAATGAAACTAAAACACTACCGGACAATCGTGACCATACGATGAACTTTGGACGTTGATGAGGGTAAGCAAAATCACTGTTCATTTTCGCATATAAGTGTTGTGAAGAATTTTCCTATATATATAGAAAATGTTGAGATTAGCCTACTAACTCATATGAACATATGAGCCCAGTGGCCCAGATTGAATCTGGGTCTATGTGACGGTCACGACCTCATTTCTTATTTGAATTTTACTGTTTTTACTACAAATCTAAATAATTTGAAATTTTAGACGTCCATTCTTCTCATCAAAGCGCACCTAATAAAACTATTTAAAAAATAAGTTTCAAAAAATAAATTGACAAAATATATCTAAAACATTTCTGGGGTATTTTGATCAATCTATTTCTTGCAAATTAATTTTTTGATATGTTTTTAAGATTATCCTATTCTTGAAGAACACATACCTAAAATTTCAATTTATTTGGATTTATAGAAAAAAATTAAAATTAAAATACAGAATAACGTGACCGTCAGATCAGCCCAGATTCATTCTTTGCCGTTGGGCTCATATGTTCATATGAGCTAAGTAATTCAGTAGGGAAGACATGCCCCTACTTGTTTTTTCAATAGATTAGGGAGCTACATTTTAAAGGTGTTAAATTGGGGGTGTCAACGGTAGGAATGGATATCACAATGTGGTAATTAGGTGTGGGGATGCTAGCACCACAATTCCAGCTCCTTTCCTAAGTTTAATATTTTTTTTGCCCATAAGTTGCTCCAAACATCTTCGGACATTTAAAGTTGGCTCCCCCCCACCCTGCAAACATCAACTTCGGGCCTTTAATATTTGAAATTGATGACCTTTTGTTGGAAGTTGATTTTATGAGTGTTTTTGTTACAAACCTCAAATTCAGATCTTCAAGGTCCAAAGTTGATGTTTGAAACAACTTGTGAATTTTTGTTGCAAGTATCAAATTCGGACCTTTGAATTTTAAGGGGAAAGAAAAACATCGGACATTCAACGGCCGAAATGGTGATAATATAAGGACTAAATGGAATTTAACTTTTCTAGGGTCATCAGCTTAAAAATTATGTTCAAATTGTAACATACACCAAGTCAATTGGACCAATTCAATGGCTAAGTTTCATAAGCAGAAAAATTAGATGTCGAGTCATTCATTATTATACTAGTGTTACACATGTGTTACGCATGTGCTTTAATGCTGTAAAATAGAGCAATGCAATACTAATCTATAGAATCGAAAAAGCGAGGTTCTAAACAATCAAATTCGAACCCACCTAAAAAATTTCACTAGAAAAATTCATTAGAGGGGATTGTTTTGATGCTTAAGATTCATGTTCATGAGAAAAAAAATTAGATTTCAAGTTTTGAAATGGTGCATCTTGTAACGCATTTTTGAAGCATCAATTTTAAATATTTTCACGTTTTCATAGATCTGCTAGATCTACACTATTTTTGAAGCTTTAAATTTTATAATTAGAGATGAATATATATTTTAAGGCTATCACAAAGATTTCCAGTATTGAAACCATATTTCTCAATACTATTTGAAGGTGCGCTCTATTATGATTTTTTAGAACCTTGCCTCTGTAGCGGTTTTTTTTTTTTTCCTCAAGTTCAATCTTTTTTTCTCCTAAGTTGTTCCAGACATCTTTGGACATTTAAAGTTGGCTCCCCCCAAGCCGCAAACATCAACTTCGGGCCTTTTATGGTTCGAAATTGAAGTTTGTGACCTTCTGTGAAATTTTGTTGCAAGTATCAACTTTGAACCTTCAGATTTTAAGAAAAAAAAAAGATTAAACATCAGACATTCAATGGTAGAAGTAAAAGTAATACAAGAAAAGAAAAAAAGGAACTGAAAAAAAAAATGAATCTAAACTAAAACATTTTGTGGGATTTCTGAATATTGGTAATTTAGAATGGGAAAATGGTTTGATAGGGCTACAGCCCTGTCAAAATAAGTAAAGCCTCACTCATAACTCATCATGAATTGTAATTCAAGCAATGGAAAACTTTTACGTCAATCATCTCGGCTTGAACATTATTGTCGTGAAGAAAAATTAGGATTTCAAGCTCTAAAAATAGCATATATTGTAACAAATTATTTAGACCGTCCATTTTGGCCCAAAAATAAGTGTTTATAGATCAGCAAGATCTTTATATTTTTTAAGTTTCAAATTTTATGTCAGCGTTGGAAAATTGATTTTAGAGCCATAATAGAGATTTCTGTTACTGAATAAGGATTTAAGATGAGGCTTTGTTTTGTTTTCATGCTTTATAAAAACTTCATCCTTTAGAATGATATTATCATAAATTTTGTTAGTTTCTATAGTATAAACTAAAAAATTGTACATATTATTAGTTTCTTCTTAAAGTTGTTTCAGCTACCTATTCAGTTTCTAATCGGTTATGTATGTTGATAAAACTACCTCTTAATGTTTAATAAGCTATTTCTAATAAGCAGAAAACAAGCAATTTAAAAAAAAAATAAACAACCATGTAAAAAAATTTATTTGTGAAAAATGACCAAGTTCAGAATCTTACTAATAGTAAGAAAAAAAGAGCGAAGGAATATAGTGTACCTTACGGCATGCCTATTCGAATTTATTAAAAAATGTTCAAGTAAGAAATTGTCTGTATCTAAGTTTGAACAACTGTAAGTTCTGTGGAAAAATTTTTGTATAATTTTGTAACTCTAGAGGTATTTTTGAATTTAATCCAATCTCTTGACAGTAATGTAGTTTGTCTTTGTTTTTATGGAACTTGGAAAATTTAGTCATTCCACCTGTGTATTCATATATAAAGCGGATGAGGTTACAAACCGTCCTAGACAAAGTATGGAAAAAGGAATGTTTGTTTTACGTGAAAATATTTTTCAAAAATTATTTTACGTGAAAATATCTTTTCATGTGATTAGATGTGAGAATATTTTTATATTAATTATTCTCCATACATCTTTTCACGCAAAGGAATTCATTCATGTGAAAATATTCCCTAGAAAATATTTCCACACGCCTTTGGTTGAATACAAAATCCATTGAACTCAACGAATGCCAGGTGACGACTTACTTGTTTCTAGATCTAGTACTTCGTAGCTTCAAAGGCATACTGGTTTCCAGAGCTTGAATTTATTTTTTGATTCGGTTTTGAGAAACAACATTGATTTAAAAAAACAAAAGAGAAATTTATGAAATTTTTCTCGATACTTAGTATTATTAAATAAACGAAAAGGTTTAAAATCGAGGATCTAAACAATCAAATTAGAGCCTACCTTAAAAATTTCACTAGAAAAGGTTGTTTTGATGCCCAAATATCTTCAAATTGATCATCTTGACATCAAGATGCATGGACATGAGAAAAAATTAGATTTCAAGTTTTGGAAATAGTGCATCTTGTCACACAGTTTTGGACCGTCAATTTTCAAGGTTTTTATAGATCTACTTGATCTACACTATTTTTTATGCTTTAAATTTTATAATTAATGATAAAACTATATTTTAAGGTTGCCACAAAGTTTTCCAGTATTGAAAAAATGTTCTCGACACTATTTGAAGGTGTGCTCTACTTTGATTGTTGAGTGCCTCGGCTCTATACAAACTGCACCCTTAATGACACACCCACAAAATTTTTTATTTTACATAGTCACCTTTTTTTTTTTTTCTCTCTTTTTTTTATTCAAAATTGTCCCCTCTTTGGATTTTTAAGATCCGAAGTTACAAATTTTATTTTGATTTTGGAGATCAAAACAACATCTTTTAGTCTAGTTTGATTTTGGATCTTGAAGATCCCAATTCACATTTGGCTTTATATATAGAGGCCCGATTTCAAAGTTACACGCGTAAAATTGAAAATTGAAAATTGAAATGAAATTCTTTAATTACACTAATTTAAGGCATATTAGCGTAAATTTCTCAAAAATAAAAAATTCTTAATAAAAAATATATATAAAAAGATCGAGGCCCAAACATTTAATTAATGATGATGAGATACCCGGACAATGATACAGGCAAGACGGCTAACTTAATGAGATGCTATGTCTTTTTGTCCAAATATTAAAACATTAATTGATAAATTTTAACAAAATTGGTAAACAACAATCCCTTTTATCTCATACATGCTGAATTTGTTATTCTCTCCAAATAGAATTTGCGCCATAGCTGACAACACCAGTGAAATAAGAAGCTAGTAATGGATCACAGTGACATTATACTCCACGGTCAATGAGCCGGTGGCCAACAAAATAGTCCGGAGTTGTGCATAGCCCTGAGCCAGTCTGAAAACTCCATTTCCACCTACCACAGACATCTCCCTCACATCCTGCAGTATAGGGTTCCTCCCGACCACCGTGAGCGTGCTTCCGTTGAATTCGCCATCCGTGAACACAAAGTTGAGCGCCATGATGAGGCTGAACTCAGTCTTAGAACAAGCTGCTTGAATTCCCTGTGCCCTGCCGATAAGCTTCGACGTGAGGTTGGGGCCTTCTGTTAGTGGGTCGTCAGCGACGTATACGCTACCGAAGCTGGTTGGTGAGGTTTTTGTGCTATTTGCTTCGGCTACGAGTATGGGGGTGGGGTTTGATCCTTTGCCCACTTCATGGAAGTAGAAGTGGAGGTGCCTCACCTTGGGTTGGCCCATGCCTACGGTCTCTCTCCAGTCATCTGACATGGAGGTGGCTATGGCCAAGAAGAAAAGTAGCAACGCCACTGTAGGTGCTCCTTTCATCTTAGATAGATCTTGAATTGAGTTACAGAGATCTTGAATTGAGTTACAGAGAGGTGAGGCGTGCTCTTTATACTCCATGTCCTTTACATAATCCCCAATTTGTATAGGGTTGGTCTAAATAGAACCCGGGACTGTGCATAAATAAAATAGGGGCACAAATGGTGGTCCACAAGACTTGTAAGATGGTTGACTAAATAAAGGCCCATTTATGGTAGACTAAAATGGGATTGTATACAAAGAAACTATTTACTTTTGATAAGGTTACATATACTTACAACCAAATCATGTGAAAATCTGATAGCTCGAGTGTGCTTCAAAGTTCGAGAAAATTACTTTTGAAGTTTGAGTTTGGTCAATGAAAAAAAGTATAGCAAATTAATTTTACATCCAATGGTCAAGATTAATTGTGAGTACCTTGTACTAAAGATAAATGATTTCCTTGAATAATTTTTTATCTAAAATTATTTCCAGTGGATTTTCGTTTTTATTTGAATATTTTCATATCATCTTTGATCTATCTTATGAACAACTTTGAAAGAAATAGTTTTATGTCAAGCCCTATATTTGATGGGAAAGGTTTATATAAGCGTGCAACTTTAAAATGTAGAACTACAGATGCACCTCAAAAATCCATTGGAAAAGGTTGTTTAAATATTGAAAAACCCTCTAATTGATCATCTCGATGTTCATGTATGACTATGAAAAAAGAAAGGATTTTGAGTCCCAGAACTGATGCATCTTACAACACATTATCTAGACCGTCTATTTTCAAGATTTTCATATGTTTATAGATGTACTTGATTTTAATCATTTTTGGTGCTTAAAATTTTAAAATTAGATATGAAAATAGATTATGAGATAAGACTATTTGTACATCAAAATTATATGCTATGATAAAATTTGGAGGTGCGCCTTAAATGGATTTTTTAAGTTTGCAACCTTATAGAAACCACACCCATATTTGACTGTTGCTCAAATAGAAGATCAAGATTTATGAGGGAAAATTCATATGGTACATTTTTTTTAGCACCATAAACAGTTTAGTTTGTTTTTTTTTTTTTTTTTTTTTGCTTTTTTTTTTTTTGTTTTTTGTTTTTTTTTCTTTTGGTTTTTTTTTGTTTTTTGTTTTTTGTTTTTTTATTTCAAGGTTGATCTAAAGAATGAATCAAAGTAATCATGAGTTATTTCTATCAAAAGAATATCATATGTTTTTGGAAAATGGATCACGAGTTCATGGTGATACGTTGGTCTTGAAGGGCCACAAAATATTTCTCTTATAAATTAATTGGAAATTTATCGGAATACCCCGTAAATACGAAGTATTTAATATTTTACCCATCTGCAACTATTCTAACTCAACACGATGTGTTTTTCTATGAGTATTTTGAACTTAAATCAATAAATATAGGTAGAGTGTTGAAATATTCATTTTTCTAAATTAATGGAAAGCGTGCGATCATCGTGCTTGGAACTTTCAATGTCTTTAAAGCTAAGAAGTCATTAGAGTAGCATGTGATAGTTTTGATGATCTTGACAATTTCTTTCTTTGACAATTAATTATTATGGAAAAGTATAATATGATCCAAGATAATATTCGATCATATTGTAGGTTACCCTAGAGTAATTTATATACTTTTTTTTTTCATGTTAATTTTTTTTAATATATGTCATTGACATTCATCCAAATTTCCAGGTTCTTCTAATTTTAAGCTGATGATTTTTTATATGTTTTAAGCGTATCCTATGGAGAGGGCCAAGTGGCGGGTCGGCACATGTCGTAGATGGTTGAAGTAGCGTATAATGTGGAAGGGACACATGTACTGACAAATGTGGGTCAAAAGTAACAGCAATATGGATTATGTATAGGGAAAAGTATATTTAGAGCGAGGCATTAAATAACTAAATTTAATCCTACCACAAAAATTTCATTAAAATGGTTGTTTTGATGTCCAAATATCTTTAAATTGATCATCTAGACATCAAGATGCATAGACATAAGAAAAAAATGCATTGAAAGTTATGAAAATAGTGTATTTTGTAATACATTTTTGGACCGTCAAATTTTAAGTTTTCATAGATATATCGATATGCATTATATTTTAAGCTTTAAACTTTATAAATAAGTATAAAAATATATTTTAAGGCTATAACAAAGATTTCCAATATTAAATCCACATTTCTTGACACTATTTGAAGGTAGGCTCTAATTTGATTGTTTAGAGCCTATGCTCCATACAAACTGCACCCTTACATATGGGAAAAGTTTATATAGAGGGGAGGCTCTAAACAATCAAATTGAAGTATATCACAAAAAATTCACTATAAGAGGTTGTTTTTATGCCCAAATATCTTCAAATTGATCATCTCGACATCAAGATGTATGGATATGAGAAAAAAAAAAGATTTCAAGTTTTGGAAATAGTTTATTTTGTAACAAATTTTTGAACCGTCAATTTTCAAGATTTTTAAGTTTTCATAGATATGTCGATCTACACTATTTTTGAAGCTTAAAACTTTATAAATAAAGCTGAAAATATATTTTAAGGCTATCATAAAGATTTTCAATATGGAAACTATGTCTCAACGCTATTTGAAGGTAGGCTCTAATTTGATTGTTTAGAGCCCAGGCTCTATACAAACCACACCCTATATATAAGAAAAATGAGGAAAATGAGTTATGTAATTAAATTGATGATTTGGTTATGGTTTTCAGCCACTAAGGAAGGGAGGGGGGGGGGGGCGCAAATCTCAGCATTCTCATTATGCTTGGAGGTAGGAGTTGTCGTCCCAATTCATTTTGGTCACCACCGTTGGCAGGTACTTTGAAGCTTAACTTAGTTCCCTAGGTAATCCAGCTATTGCAGGTATTGGTGGGGTGCTTAGAAATGGATGAGGTAATGTTATTTTTTCTTTTGCTGGTCCCATTGGTTGTGCTACTGCTAATAAGGCTGAACTAAGTGTGGTGTATCATGTGTTAAAAAATTTCAAGGAGATGAATTGTGGGGATTCTGTTTGGATTGAAGGTGACTCCTTGATCGAAGGCGACTCCTTGAATGTAATAAAGGGAGCAGTGGATGCCTTGGGATTTAAGTTCACTTTGGCTTAGGGTTATGGATATCTCTCTCTCTATCACAGTTTCTTTTTATCATGTTTACCCGTGAAGCTAATTCTTTAGCTGATGTATTGGCAAATGGGGCGGGGGGGGGGGGGGGGGAGGGGGGGCAGCTTCTCTCTTTGGTTATTTTTGATTCTACAATTGGTTTCTAGAGATTAATAAAAGATCGAACATTTGTCAAAAAAGAAAAAATTGATTTGATAGGGCTGTAGCCCTATCAAAATAAGTAATCCTCACCTCATAACTTATTGAAAATTGCAATTGAAGCGTTAAAAAACCTTTACATATTGTATCTTGGCTTGAAAATTGCAATTGAATTATTAAAAAATCTTTATATGTCCTATCTTGGCTTGAACATCAGGGTGGTGAAAAAAAATAGGATTTTAAGCTCTAAAAACAGTTTATATTGTAAAAAATTATCTAGATCGTCTATTTTGTTATAAAAATAAGTGTTCAAATATCCGAAAGATTTGTATCATTTGCGAGTTTCAAATTTCATTGTCGGTGATGGAAATTGATTTTAAAGCAATAGACAGTTCTGTTGCCAAAAGTGCTTTCTAGACGAAGATTTGAGATGAGGCTTTCTTTTGTTTTCATAAAGCCTAGGCCTTGTAGCAACCTCATAGAAATAAGAGATGCACTTTCCATAACGCCTATGATTTATTGGAAAAAAAGAGAAAACAATAGAGGCTCACTTTGAAGGAAACTGGTTTGATAGGGCTTTCACTCTATTCAAATAAGTCAAGCCTCACCTCATAACTCATTGAAAATTGCAATTTAACCATTGTAAAACCTTTATATCATTCATCGCGGCTTGACCATTATGATTGTAAAAAAAAAGGATTTCAAGCTTTAAAAATAGTATATATTGTAACAAATGATTTAAACCATCCATTTAAAATAAGTGTTCATAGATTCGCAAGATTTGTACCAATTTTTAAGTTTCAAATTTTATTGTTGGTGTTGAAAATTGAATTTAGAGCCACCATAGTTATTTCCAGATGAGAATTTGAGGCGAGGCTTTATTTTATTTTCATAAAGCCTAGGCCTTATAGAAACTTCATCCCACTAAACCTCATTCGGAAAATACTTTGGGGTGTTTTAAAATCTATTTCCACTACTGGTTATAAAATTGTAGTTCAAAAAATGGTATAGATCTTGGGGATCTGTAAACACTTATTTTTAGGATGAAATGGATGGCCTAGATAAAGTATTACAGTATATATATATATGCTAATTTTAGTACTTGAAGTCTTGATTTTCACAATCATAATGGAGAAGACCAAGATGTTTGATTTGAAAGTTTTCATACTCCAACACTCCAATTTTAGATAAGCTTTGAGGTGACTCTTTAGTTATTTTGTTAGGATTTATGGATGCAGCTCCTGCAGGAGTCATGAAGCCTCTTTCTCTTTGCTACTTGGATAGCATCCCGAGTGTGATCGTAGTCCATCTTTCATGTCACATCGCGAATCATGGACTTGTGGTCACTGAAGATCATCATGTACCCTCATTGCATGGGGTTGCATCTCAAAGGAGTTCTTCCAGCTGGCCCGTCAAACACCAGTAGTTACTCCCACTGGAATGTTGAGTTTATCTGGATCTCCTATAATGGAATGCATGTAAATCTGAATATCCAAGTAATTGAAACAATTGTGGGACTGTTGAAGCGCCCACTCAATTATAACACGTATAATATGTATTTTCTCAGCATTCTCATGCTTATGTCATGAAGTAGTATAACAAGCCTCTTATGAGAAAAAAAAAAAAACTCAATGCCCGTTGGTTTTGCCAAATGCAAAACTTTCTTAAACCATAAAGGTTCAACCACACTAATGTCTTGGTAGTAAACCACACAAACCAAGTTATCTTATCCACACAATATGTGTCAAAGAGGCCTACCAAGACGGCCTTCTCTATAGTTCATGATATTAGGTAATCGATGATTCCAACAAACTAACTCACAAGACATTTGATGGATACTAAAAAATATGAGTCATGACATATGAGTGTTTAAAACTATAGTATAGACAAAAGACACTTTCTCCTATCTTTATAAAATACTTTCAAGACTCGATGTTTTTCCTTTTTATCATAACTCTTGATTTGGTATATTTTCACAAACAATAGTTAGAAAATAACATGAAGGTTTGAATGCTTTTCTATAAAGAGTTAGTGGACCTCGCAAGTTTAAGGGGTTTTCTCAAAACCATAGGCTTCTCTGTGACAAGGACGTCATGTAAGTAGAAATCAAAGCAGCTCACTTTTGGTTCACCTAGGCCTAGCTGTGCTTGGCAAATGGGCATGGAGGAGAAGAAGAGCAACAATGGGGCCATGCCGGTGGCTAATGCTTCGTTCCCTCTCATCTTGGATTCAATGAGATTGTTGATGAAGGTAGTTTCTTTTATACATGGCCCAGTCTGAAAACTCCTTGGTAATATCTGTGAAAGACTCTACCTCAAAAAAAAAACAGAACAAGTATTTGGGAAAAACCTTATTGCTAGGTTGTGTTGGTGGATGGCATGATGAACTAGAAAAGAAGGGTCATCTTGCAATTGTTTCACTTGTAAAGAAGGGTCTTCTTGCAATTGTTTCACATGTAATTTCCGTTCAAATATTTGGGGGAAAATCCTCATTTGATTTGTGCTAGTTATTATATCTTTCTTTGATTTTGATGTTGTTATTTTATTCTTTACTTTATGGGTGTGATTTTGCTTATGGCCTAGGCTCTAAGCAATCAAATTAGATCCTACTTCAAATAGTGTTAAGAAATGTAATTTCAATATTGGAAAGCTCTGGGATAGCCTTAAGATATATTTTGACATTTATTTATAAAATTTAATATTTCAAAATATCTTGAAAATTGACAGTCCAAAAATATGTTACAAAATATACTATTTCCAAAACTTGAAATCTATTTTTTTCTCATGTCCAGGCATCTTGATGTTGAGATGATCAAGTTGAAGATATTTGGGCCTCAAAATAACATCTTCCAACGAAATTTTTGAGATAGGCTCTAATTTGATTGTTTAGACCCTTGGTTCTATTGACTTTTCCCTTACAGGGAATAACATGGTAGTGCCTTAATAATTGAAGCCTTTAGATGCAAAATACTTTTCTTGACCCTCCTGCCTCCTCCCTTTAGTAGCAATATTTTTCTCAAACGTGTAAAACCCAACCAAAAAGAAGAAGAAGTAGAAACATGGAATTAATGGAAGGAAAAAGTTTATATAAAGATGCAACCTTATAATGTAAAACTACAGATGCACCTCAAAAATTCATCGAAAAATGTAGTTTTAATGTTGAAAAACCCTTTAATTGATCATCTCGGCATCGAGATGTATGACCATGAACAATACAAAGATTTTAAGTCTCAGAAATAGTGCATTTTACAACATATTATC